>NC_056746.1:813116776-813449266 GCF_019279795.1 Protopterus annectens
TACAGATGTAGTTCAACAGCCTCCAATTATACTCTGTACTCAACCCCCTAGGGGGAAAGTATCAGTTGTCACAATGTAAATGCATCTGTTACATAACAATGTTTAACTTAAAATGTCACTATCACACTGACAAACAGAACTGTGTGCAAGACAGTAAGGTCTAGCCCACCACTGTTACCATGGTGAAATGTAAAAATGTACAGCCATATATCTTAATGTTTCTTATTACTGATGTCCCTCACATGTTGTAACAGCCTAGGTTAAAAACATTTAATACCCCTCCCTCATAAAATGTCTTACAAGGGCATATAACAGTATTCTCCATACACTGACCTCCAGACTTTACAGGGTCACACATGTTTTGTCCAGCTGTAGCCCTCATATATATGGACCCTACCCCACAACTTGTGTGGGAGTCCACAACATCACTGGAATGATAGCAGGAATGTCAGCACTAAATAATGATAGACCATACCTATCAACCTTCTATTTCATGACATATGGACAAAGCCTGGTATATAGGTGGAGGACAGAGACTGAAACACAGGGCCCCATTTGAAATATTGCTGTTACACACTGTGAAAGTTGCTGGTGTTACAGGATTGGTTGCAACATACCCTTACTTAGGAATATGAAGTCAGAAACACAAATGGGTGTTGCCATGTACTGATAGCAATCAATGGAGAGAATGCCACTGATATGTCAGAGACAAGACCTGTGTGGGGAACAGACAGAACATAACAGCCAATCCTCTGGCCATCATGTGGATAGGCCCACAGTTGAGAGCTATGCAGACAGACTGCATTCCATGCAAAACTAGCATGTACACACAAACCCTGTAAACTAGCAGTATTCAATGCATATAACAGCAATACTCACACACTGTCCTTAGGTCTGGAACCTTATACAAACATGCAGTTGGCCTGTGTGCACAAGCCCTGTTGTAAGGGGTATAGCTACCTGCTGCCTGTAACACTGTTGCCCACACACAGAATGGCTGTCTTCCATACAGGAAAGGTAAAGGGACAATGCCCGCACTGTCACTACATACAACAAAATAAAATGTGTACTGCTACTTATTGCTGCATTGCCATGACACTGATATGGGTACTACAATAGGCATGCTTATCACATAGTAATCAGAGAAGTGTACACCTGTGTTATGACCCACTGTCCATGCCTACCACTAACAGCTATATCAACACCTAAATACACTGGATATCAAAGTGTACACACCTCTGTTGGAATGCCAGGTCTGTGTGCTGTATGCCAATGAGACCACAGGAAGTCATGTCAAAACGTTTTTCACCTCAAATGTGACCCATAACCTATACAATTCTATTTAAAAAGAAACAAAGATGTTTCATGGAAGGTGAGCAACCATTGCTAAGTGAAGATGTAATATGACGTTAGAGTACAAACCAAGACAACTGGATGCTGTAATCATCACAGCAGGTGTTTACACAACATACCAGTGTTAGAGTGTGCACACACATCCAGCTGGCTTACTGTACTGAGTATTACTTCCCATATGCTGGAGGGACAGGTTCATAACCCAGAGACTGCCCATGCTATGGAATAGACTTCCCATACATGTCAAGCAGAGTACCTTATTGGCCCTCTTCAAGACAAATCTTGATGATTGGATGAGAAATAGAAAATTCACCACAGGGATCACTCTAGTGTCTTTACATGACAGAGGCACTGGGAACTAAGGTAAGGTGGCACGATGCCAGGGTAATCCCATGGGCTAGGCTTGTAAAGGCTTCAGAGCCATTAGCCTAGTACACACCTATGAACCTATGAACCTATATGTTACCACAGGATAGGTTTTTATGTTCCCTATTTAACTGAGCAGGCTTTAGGACACATCACAGTTGGGGATTGTGTTGACATGTGCTTTTGTGGGGTTTTGGTTCCAATTGCACAAGTACCATGCATTGTAAGAGGGATGTGTACACCTCATATCCATTGTAGCTATATGGAATCAGCAGTACCTTACCTGTACAACCATCCTCCACCAACGATAGAGTAATCCCCCTTGGTGGACACCACCAAGACACGAAGCACATAATAGGTTGCTATAGTGGCTATACAGGGACACATAGCTGTTGACCACAACTTGGATGCAAGTGCACTTCTATATGAGCAAGCATGTAGGCTCACAGGTGACCTCCTGTAAGGCTGATTATGACTAGAAATCAGACATATGCAAGCCACCAACACTAGTTGCAACCATGTCTACACATATGTATGCAGTCTCAGAGCCAGTAACACAAGACAACCTGTACTGGACAGGCAACCTGCATCAGGCAGAATAGGTGGGAACAGTGGCATTCTGTCAACAACAGTAGTACAGGGGGATATGCACATCACCCACACTCTTGCCCACATAAATGGTGAGCATGGACATAATGCCGACTGATGGCAACAACAGCAAGTCTCCATGGGGCATGAGGACATCACAGTTTGCCTCCTACATGAACACAGGCATGTACTCACAGTCCCATCACACACTACAGTCAAACACACTCATACCACCATCCACACAACATTCACATGGAAGATGGCCACTGTCATCCCTCTTGACAGAAATGAATGGTGTGTAGTGGATTATGCCATTACATGTCCAACATTAGGGGAACTGGACAGGTCAGGGCCAGGAATGTAATGCAAGATGTACAAGCCATGATAGCTTACAGTGTTATGGTATAGTCTGGATTATTTTCAAGTAATACCCACTGTTGCTGTGCACATGTTCAACTGTATGAGGTCCCCTGACCTTTTTACCTGTGTATGTTTTCCAGGTACAATGTCCTGGGAATGCTTGCTGCATACACGCCCCTGGAAAATTATGCTATAATCCAGTTTCTCATAGTCCATCATGCCATCCTCTTTGGCTGCAGGGCCCAGGATCTGCAGGAGAGGACCGACCTGTGGAATGAGCTTGTCCACAGGGTAACTGATGTTGGCCTGCACAACCCCAATTATAAGCAGGTGCAGCATTGCTGCATGGATCTGATCTGCCATGCCCGTCAGCATGCCACTGCAGTTAGGAGGGACCAGCTTGCCACAGGTGGGGGACATGTCATCCAGCCCCATAGACACATGCTGAGGAGCTCCTCGCCAACATTGGGGCACCCACCTGCCAGCCAAGCCAGAAAGTTGAAGACAGAATTGTGGAGGTGGATGCCACCAACACAATGGATGAGGAGCATGCAGGTAAGGCCCAGGGCACATGGGTAGACCGCTGTTGCTTATCCATTTTCATCTGTAAAATATCAACATGCATATGTCAGATAAGATAGTCTGTTGCTGCAGTGTAGTAATGAACAGATGTGCATAATCTCTAGTATTGTGGGTTTGTACTGTTGATGTGCTGAAATGCTGCTCCCACCCTGTGCCAATGCCACAGGTGTGGCTACTGACATTACATTTCTCACACAACTATTTAGGTCCCTCTGGTATACAACTGGAGCAGCAGCCTGTAGCTGGTGAGTATGGAGATGTTTTGTTCAGGTTTGCCAATACACTGGCCATGTTATGGCCATGTTATTTGCCTGTAACACACCTACCCATAAGGCACTCTGTACATGTTCACTTATTTTTGCTGTTAACTTCACTGCATCACACTGGTCACCATGGTAGCATATCTGAAATGTATGTAAGAGTTATGCAGTATACCTAACAACCTGTCATTGCAAGATGTGTGGACAGAGATGAACATAATGGTGGGAGAAATGGCCTACAGTAGGGACATGTCTGCAACATTACCCTTATACAGTGGCTACAACTTTGCATACTCCACTATTACAATGCAACTGTTCCTGATATAAACAATGGCAAAACACAATACCACATTCCACACCTTTTACAATCTGTAATGTGATCGCAACATGAGCAATGAATGCGTAGTATGGAAGCTGATGTTAGAACAACAAATATGGGGAATACATACCTTAACATACACTGGAAGCATATATGTGCACACACTCCAAATAACATATTGTGGAAGCAGCTTGTGAGGTACTGACAGCATTCACTCTCCTTGTGTACAGACCTTCCATCAAGTACAGGGCCTCAATGTCACACCAGGTAATGGTCTCCTGTCCAAGAAGTATGTCCATGACATTTGCCCACTCATCTGCAACAGAGACAGCCATGGCTTGCACACATCTTACAAACCATGAAATGGATCCCATAACCAAAAGGTACCACTCAGGAGTGGGAGAAGTAGCCTTACCTCACCATTGCATATACCATGGCAAACAGTGCAGACAGTCATGTATGTGTGTATGAAGTATGAGACAACATTAATGTTGAAAATAAACAGATGCCCATCCAAAACAGATGACAACACATGTTGCAAACTGGTCATGAAGGCTGCCCAGGAACATGCAGCAACACTGACAGACTTGCAGGAATATCTAGCAAGTACTGCCTGTGCAGTACCTGTGTCAAAAATCACCTAGAATGTGGCCTATGGGTTAGGATAATCAGATGGAAGAATTGTTCCACAGGCAACATCATCCATGGCTCTCTACAAATAGCATATGGATAATATCAAGTCTCTCAAAGGCATGTGTTGCAATGTGTAATGGTGTCATGAGACCAATACTGAAACCTAAAGACAGTATTCATAAAGATACATGTGGTGCACAAGCAACACCTCACTCCCCCTCAGGGCCACCATCCCCATTTTTACCTTGCTGGTGCCAGTGTACACCTTTAGGTTTGCTGTTCATTAGCAGGAACTAGGCCAGAAGACATGGCATTCGGAATTTGGAACACTGCAAAATAACAGTCATGTGTAGTCCATAGTTGTTAAGCATCTGCAATAAGACTGAGGATGGGGAGGGGTGTCATCCTGAAACACAACAGTGAATTGAAGCATACAGCCAAAGCTCGCTAAGAATGGCTGTATCTGAATACAATAAAGGTCATGAATTGTGTCAGACATAACCCTGACTCCATAGCAATAATGAAGCCGCTGTGTGACCTCCAAAGGCTGTGCACATGAGCTGACCTTGCAATCTGCCAGAGTTGGGGGACATTTGTAGGACGGGGTGACCGAATAATGGCAAGTGAAGATGGGCCATGCTAGTATACCTCTTCCAGGAATAGTGACTGTTGTAGTTCACTTAACAGATGCTGCAACAAACCATTGTGTTAAGGGTGTGCAAACTTATGCAACCCACATATTGTATGCATCTCATTCAGCATCTGCACGACTAACACATTTGTTTGATACTGCATTGGATTGAACAGGTCACATGTCACATGTCACATATCAGGTGTGTGTAATGTTAACATATGCAGTATTGTGGCCTCTTTACATACCATGGAAGAGGCTGGCATTTCAACAAGGGTGTGTACACTGCTCATATCCACATTAAGCTTTGAAGGTTGTCAGTGTAATCTGATTTTATTGCTCATACATGCATTGCTGCTGCTGATGAGATCTGTAAATCAGAGGTCAGGCATTAACTATTGACATCAGTCCTCATATCATCTCAGGTATGTATCAGACAAGCACATACGGACTGTGAGCAACAGAGCAAACATAACTGCCACACATATACACATTCAACAATGGTGTGTACACTCGTGAGGTATGGTGCACAGTACATGCCAATGTGTCTTACAGGTGCACAGCAATACTATGTACATGAGTGCAGTGTGCTCCAGGGGAAGGGGCATCACCTACTAACACAACTCATGCATCACAGAGATGTATAATGTTGGTAACAAGGATTGAGTATGGCTGCAGTGCATGCTGTTGAGTGCCATATGTCATGCATGTTGACTGTTGGGTAATGAGAAGTCTGTGTAATATCTTTGTGCCACCTCACCTGCAAGTGTGTGTGTGTGTGTGTGTGTGTGTGTGTGTGAGTGTGTGCAGAGTTAAACCATAACATACAGGTCTTAAATTACATTTTTTGTTTGCCCCTTACAGGTGGCAAGGTGGGACAGGGTCCCTCCTGCAGGCAAACTGATGTTAGTGTCCATACAGACTCTGACAATGATGATAGGCATGGTGAAGTACAGGTAGTGTTGTCAGGGGCTGAAGCTGTGCCATCAGTTGACATCCCACTTTTATCCACCCCATCCCCGCACACAGTCTCAATGCCCTTACACACCCCATCACCAGTGGCCACAGATGAGGGACAGTTGGCAGGTGGTGGCATGGGGCAGGACAGTGTGGGGACTATGGCAAATGTGTCTGTACGCAGCAGCCATAGCCAGATGACTGGGGTGCTCACAAAAGGACTATTGGCCATCATGCCCCCTGGCAGTAGTGTCACCAGACACATGTTTTGGGCCATCATGGAGGCACAGGCATGTATAGAACATTACACCAGACAGAATCTGAGGCTCCAGAGGGCTAGTCATTCTGCTGTATTTGACAACATCCGTGATCTTGCAGGTGCCCACCATTATTTTTCAGAGGTCCTGGATAGACAGTAGGGTGAGATGGTGGGAATCCTTGACCATGTGGTGTATGTGGTAGAGCATGTGGTGGGAGTAGGGTAGCAGCCACATGGATGTAGGTCAGCAACACCAACAGGTGGAGGTCTATGTGGATGTGAAACAACTCATAGCTGCTCCTGTAGTGGCAGTACCAGCAACAACACCACAGGGAGGGTACTGTCCACACCACAATGCAGCAGATCACATGCACGTGGTCCTGGCCAGTCCCAACAGGGATGCAGATCCAGTGGACAAATGTCATCATCAGGGGAGGGTAACATATCTGCGCTTCTGCCTGGTAGTGTCCATGAAACCCCTGGCATGCACAGTTCCTGTGTCTGTGGCCAGAGATAGTGAACTGTACAGCCTGCCATGTACAGTCTGCAGCTGTCCAACAAACCCCTGTATAGGGCAGCCACATGGCAAACATGTTTGCATACATACACACACACTTTACCAACACAGCTAGGGCACCTCCATACCTACACACACCACATCTGCACAGGTGATTTATTAAAGAACTCTCTAACCCACACACATGATGTCAACCAAACAGCTCAGCCTAGGCATCTGGCAAACCTGCCAAAACACCTGTGCATATGATGATACCTGTGCAACATCCATATCACCCATAACATCTATGCAGGCACATGCTGATATGGTTTTGATGCACAGGGTGAATGTCCTAAGGTTTAGCAATGTAATGCTGTTGAACGTGTTTTCAGCTGGAATGATTAATGCTTACATGTCAGGGTGTGTAGATATCCATCCATGATGCATTATAGCTGTTATTAACACTGACTGATTGTGGTCTCCATAGTGTATTCCATTTGTGTTCTAGGTGTCTATGTGTCAGCAGGATGTTGATCTGCTGTCCTGTCCTACAAGGGGTGTAGCACTGTGGTGACACATTGTGTCATATCCTGGGTACAGCTGAACACAGGTAACAGGTCTGTATAACAGTTACTGCATGTGCCACATGGCTGATAGGTCTGAGGGGTGTATACAGGTGAGTGCATGGTGGCTGATGTCAGCAGCTCTTCTACAGTGGACAAATGTAAGTGTACTGTATGGCACACACCAAATATCCGTGAATAACACACACACACACACACACACACACACACACACACACACACACACACACACACACACACACACACACACACACACACAAACACGCTTTGGTGTTTTTGCAATGCACAGAAATTACTGTTTACATGGATGTATTTCATTTTGCAGTGAACTCATTTTGACCTATGTAATTCCACCCAGACCAAATTGCCAAAACATCACATCAGGAAATAATCAGTTTGTCAGTTTAATGTCATTGACAATGGTACTAACAGGGTATATGTCCTCTTCCCCAATGTAGTGCAATTCTGGAGTTGGTAAACATAGGTGTGCTGGTGTGGGTGGCACAGCCTCCGACTTTGGAGGGTGTGGGGTGGTGTAGAACCACATATAGTGTGATTAACAACTACTAAACCCGTTAACATAAACTGTGCAATATAACAGCACACTAAGCAGGGGGATACCCACAACAATAACCCCAATGTGGGTGGCTGTGGCCAGAACAACCACACCCATGTATATATACCAACTCCTGTATCGCTGTACAGCTATACAGTGGTGAAGAGGGCATGCACACATCCACTACTAGTTTTGCTTGAATGTATTTCCACAAGATGATTGCTTTGAAATGTTACCTTTAGCCAGTTAGTTCTCAGACAAATGATCTCCTGGGACATATATCTTCTGAAAACTGAAGTAGATCCCTTCACATACACACACACTTACTTGGCAACACTGAGAGTAGAAACCCTACCTAGGTACTTATTGCTACTAGTGTGTTTGGCTTTAATTTCACACACCACAGAGCTTTTAGGGTGAGGTAAGTCACTGGTTTCCTGTTAAGTGAAGAACATCACCAGACCTTGTACAGTATGGTAATGGGGGATGTACTGGGTGTTAATGAACAATACATAGTATGACATACTATCATATACACATTGACAAACACAGCATAACAGTAGTATTCACACCTGACAGACCTGGGTTTAGCAGTGCTAACTATCTTGTCAGTCAGCCCATTTTGTTACAGAGACTTTGCACACAGCACATGCATCATTGGGCTGGATAGTGTAATCAGTTACCTCTATGGTAGATAGTGACAGCAGTCCTCATACAGTGGACCTTGGGACATGTATTGGGGGTAAAGACAGTATACCTAGCACCCACACCCCACATTGGATATTGTACGCACTGAAACCCATGATAATGCTCTGACATACCCACAATCACACATTGACCTGGACTGCAATACACCCCCTTGTCTATCTAATCAGTGCTACTACAGGGATATGAATTTATTTCACATATCACAGGGATAGTAGGGTGAGGATTTGTCATGGCTCTCCTAATGTCAGCAACATCACTATCCCTCATAATATATGGCAAGGTTTATTGTATTTGGAGAATGGGGTCTCAGAATGCTGTCTCCTCCAAATATACACACTCACATACATACACACAATTGCCAGGAATCAGAGGGTAACCCATGCCTATCTATCCATTTGTATAACAGTGTTATGCTGGTACTGCAAGCTCCAGGTAGCCCATAGGGTGAAGAGTGAAACAAGGTACATTTAACGTCAATTACAGCAGCACCCATTTCTAAGTATGGTAATGGGGGGTGTAGTGGGTGAGAAGGCCCTCAGGGTAATTGTCAACTATAAGTTTACAAACACACAGACACTGTTATTCTCAGTAATGCACACTGATACATTTGTCAGTACTGGGGTCTGTAGGTGCCGGTGTTCCTAGGTGTGTACCAGGCTAATGTCCATGAAGAGATGAGAAGAGTAGGGCATGCTGGTACACTGGTATCATGCCACCTGACATTTGTCAGCAGGCCATCTATCAACTGATGCCACTTGAGTGATCCCCAGGGTGACAGTTAAATTCAACATCCAATCGTCTGGTTTTCTCTTGCAGAGGGCCAGTGAGGTGCTACAATTGACATGTATGCAACATATATTACATAACATGGCCAGTGTCTGGGTTAGAGACCTATACCCAAGCATGTTCTGTAGACTGTGGTAGTCTGGTTAAGGTATTCATGGCATGTGGTGCATACAGGGTGGGGTTTCATAGCTGTGAAGACATGTCAGTGTCAGTCAATCATAGATTGCATATAAGCAGCCCAGATGGATACTTGACATGTGCACATCTGTACAGAGTACAGACAGAAATCAGCTAGCCAACAGGTTATGCATTAGGATGAATGTTTTGACAGATAGACATCTGACACTGATAGGTATGCCATTACTACATGACAGCAGCACTCAATGACATGTCCTAAACACATAGTAGTTTACAGTTAATATCCACATATCAGATCAATATCCAGTAACAGATACTTAATAACATGCAGCTCACACATCAAGAACACAATAGTCAGTACTCAGAGTCCAGCTTTGCATGCAGGAGTGTATGGCTCCAGTACTACAATCTGCAATCTACTCTTACTTGGAAAAGCACTATTAAAAGTGGTAATGTAATGATACAATACATGCAAGGGTGACTGCATATAACCTGGGATAATACCCATGTATGAAACACATACAAAGCAAAAAGATTGTTGTACTAGCCATGTGTACTAAGGTGTCCCATACAGTATACTCATACCCCTTGCTACTGTAATACAGCACATAGAAGCATGTTATGTACATGAAATTAAATACACTTATTAAATATCTCATTACCTTGCTATTTTATCAGACTGAAATGTGATCAATGGTTAACATGGCTGAGCTATGCTTAGCAGGTGTAAGCATTGCTTACATGTAAATGCTAAGCACATTTGCAAACTGGTAAGTGAAGCCTACATGGTGTAAGCACTTATTCGTTTAACAATACTTTAGCAGAGCTTACCGACACGCAAACCAGCGCAAAGCTACTTAAAGCTGTTCGAAACTGCCTTAACCACTCTGCATCCAACAGTCCTTGTTCTGCCTAGCAACAAAATAAACAGCCCTTGCAGGTCTTGATCCCAGAACCTTTTACACTATAGTCACAGCAGTTAGCCACTAAGCCATCAGAGCTAGGAAGACGTCTGTTGTTTTTTCAAATATATCATTCAGTACGTGTACTGAATAGCAGTGAACAACTCCTTTGACTACTACAATTGTTTAGTACTTGTAAGTGAAAATAGTGTTGAATCAGTCATGTTTTTATATCTAAATATACACATATCAGATAAATATGGTGGGAAACATCTGGGAAGGTATATACAACATTCTTGTTTACAGATAAGGATATGAATATATATATATATATATATATATATATATATATATATATATATATATATATATATATATATATATATCTATATAGATAGATAGATATATATATATATATACACACACACACATATGTAGATATAGGTTCATAGGTTCATAGGTTCATACTAGGCTATCTGCCCGAGGGCATTTACAAGCCTAGCCCATAGTTTTGTGGCTTACGCCACCCCTTTAGTATGGGGAACTATACCCATTATTTTGCTGTGCCTCTGTTGAGCAGTGACACTGAGGTAATCCCTGGGGTATATCTGCGATCTCCCATCCATTGGTCAAGATTTCTCTTGAACAAGGCCAGCGAGGTGCTCTGCCTCACATATACCGGGATTTTATTCCACAGCATAGGGAGTCTTTGGGTGATGAATCTATCCCTCCAGCACGTATTAATAGCCGTGTCGAGGTTTAAGTCTCCGCCCTTGTGGCTCTGACGGATCTAGATTTTTGAGGTGAAGCATATTCATCAAATCTGGGTTTGACATGGCCTTGTATGTTAGGCAAAGGTCACCTCTGAGCAAGTGTTTACTGAATAGAGCTGGAGTTCTTTCAGTCGGGCAGCATAGGACAGATGTTTGAGACCCTTTATCCTTTTGGTGAGGAACTTTGTGGCCTCTCCAGCTGCTGCAAGTGTCGGGTCAGATACATTCCGAATGGGGCATTGTACTCAATCATTGGTCTGATGAGTGATGAGTATAGGGAGACTATGACCTCCCTTGATCTAGATGAGAATCCCTTCATGATAAGGTGGGCAATGTAGAAGGTCTTCCTAACTACTTTAGCTACATGGGTGTCGAATGACAGACTACTATCAACCTGGGTCCCCAGGTCCCTGATAACTTCTTCTGTACTCAGTGGATTGCCACCTATTTGGTAGCTAGGGGTAACCTTGTTTTTCCCGAAGGGTATGACTATGCATTTCTTGGCATTTAACTTTAGGCCATGGCTCTGGCACCAGTTATCCGTTTCTGTGAGACCCTTCTGAAGGATATCTGTGTCAGATGTGTTTTCTACTATGGCGCCCAGTTTGCAGTCATCTGCAAACTTTGTCAGCCATAACCCTCCTGTGTTTGCTTGTACTTCGGAAAAGTAGATGCCAAACAAGAGTGGCCCAGGACTGAGCCCTGTGGTACACCACTTGTGACAGGCTTTGAGTCTGACATGGCGCCAGCAACTCTGACCCTGTGGGTTCTGTCACTCAGCCAGTTTGCAACCCATCTTGTGATGTATGGGTTAACATTTAAGCTGATGAGTTTTTCAATGATACCCGAGTGGGGTATTGTATCAAAGGCCTTCGCCAGATCGAGGTAGGCTGTATGGACTGCCTTTCCTCATCAATGGCTTTGGTGACTGTTTCAAAAAGTCAACCAAGTTTAGAAGGCATGATCTGCCTTTGACAAAGCCAAACTGGGATGGATCCAAAGTCTGCAAATTCCCTATGTCTTTATTTATGAGGTCCATTATGATCCTCTCCATGGCTTTGCAGATAAGGCTTGTGAAGCTAATGGGGCGGTAATTTCCAGGGTCGGTGGAGGCACCGCCTTTGTGAAGTGGGACCACAGTTGCAGTGCGCCACTCCTGGGCGTATCCAGAGGTAAGACTATGATTAAACAGCTGTCCTAGCTGTGGGTTTAATTCCTCGTTGAGTTCGTGGAGCACACAGCCGGGGACACCATCAGGTCCCATGGATGCTGTGTTTTTTGCTTTGGAGAGAGCAGTTCTCACTTGGGCTTGGAGATGTTTGGGGGCTGCAATCGCTGGTATAGATATCTCTCCTTTTGGGGGAGGGGAGAAGTTTGCACTGAACCTGTCAGCCAGTATGTTGGCAATGTCTGTAGGATCAGTAATCTTCACATCATTTTGAACTAGTTCTGAGCATATCTGGGAGTTTCCTCCCAGGTTTCTAACATAGCTAAAGAAGGCCTTATGATTGTCTTTTGAGTCTTTAGCTATTTTTCTCTCAAAATTTGCTTTGGATGATTTTATGAGAGCTCTTAGTTTTTTACTTATAGTGATCAAGGGTGTCTTACCTTTTAAGGATTTTGCTCTATCTTGTAGTAGCTTCCTCCTTTTGTTGTAGAGTTTGTTTATGGCTGGGGTCCACCAGAGTGGACGCTTGCCTTTGGTACAAAGAGTCTTTGTTTTGCTTTGGATTGCCTTATCCATGCAGTCCTGCAGGTGCTGGTAGAAGGCATTTGTAAGTGATTCAGCGGCTTGAGTACTGTTTTCCGTCGGCTCGGGGTCCTTAAAGGAGACCACACTAGTCTTTAGAAGTGTGAAGTCGGCTTTCGAGAAGTTCTTTACTGTGGTCTTTTTATTTCAGGTGGGGTGGGATGAGGACCTCCAGCGAGATTAGTTTGTGATCTGATCTCACCAGTGAGGGGTATACTTCCGGTGTTGAACATTGTGCTCCCATGTTCGTGATGATGAGATCAAGTATGTTTTCTCCTCTTGTGGGATGGTGACTAGTTGTTCCATGGCATTTGAGTTTATGAATTCCAGGAACTTTTGGGCTAGGGTGTTTGGGCTTGAGTAGTGTTCCCAGTCTATATTAGGGTAATTGAAGTCACCTAGTATGATGGTGTTTGGTGATACATTTATCCCTCTAGTGTTTTCAGGAAGGCCATGTGAGGTTCCTGAGGTTGTGAGGGTGGCCTGTAACATGCTACAATTTGCAGAGCAGTCTTGCCTATGGTTAATTGCACCTGGATGGTCTCCGATGCATCGTGCGTTGCCACCAGTCTTGAGGTGGGGGTGTCTTTGATGAATATGGATACCCTCCTTTCTTGGTATTGTCCGGATTTTGGGGCCGGAACGCATGATAAGAGGTAAAACCTGATAGTGCTGGGGTGCTCTCAGGAGCCTTGAACCAGGTTTCTGTCACTGCACAGACATCGATGTTCTCCATACTGAGAAGGGCCTCGAAAAGTGCATTTTGAGATTTAGACTTCTGGCATTGAGCAGCATTACCCTTAGTTTTTTTCCTTTTTGTGTTCTAGGGTGGTAGGTTTAGAATTTGAGCCTTGCCTAAAAAGGCACTATGGGGTGGCAAGAGCCTTTGCCAATATCCGGAATCCCAGGGTGACAGGTGCAAGCCGTCCTCTTAAGCAGTGGCTTGTCCAGCATGTCATCCCAGGCAGACAGACATTGATCCTTTGAATGACACCAGAGTTTAAGCCAATTGTTAAAGCTGATCATCTTATCTCTGTATTGTGGCATCATTCTTGGTGAAGGTAGGATACTGCTCAAGGTCAGGGTCATACCTGCCTGGGCTACATAATCAGAGAGCTCCTCAATGTCTCTTTCATGTAGTCCAAGGAGGTACGTCTCAGGTCGTTTACACCAGCGTGGACAATGACTGAGTCATATTTGTACCTGCTGTTGAGAGACCTGAGTGCTTGCGTTATGTGGCGGATTCTAGCGCCCGACAGGCAGCTTACTGTGACCTTCTCCTTACTCAGTCTGGTGAGCGGACGCCAGTGTGTCTGACTATGGAGTCACCAATGACTAGTGTGTCTGGCATTGTGTTTGGCCTTAAGGGCTGTGACTGTTTGACACTCTGACTGTGAGGTCTATGTGTTGCAGGTGTTGTGTTCTGAGGTGGTGGTTGTTTGGGTGTCTGCTTTGGTGGCCTCTGCTGTTTTGGTAGATTTTGATCAGAGCCTTGAGTATGTCTTTGTGTGTTTATGTGTATGATTTGAGGTTGTGATGGTACTATGTGAGACTGGGTCTATAGTGTGTGTGGTAACCTTCTCCTCCTGACTGGTCTTGCCAGTCCTATGTTGAGAGAGCTCAGCCTCCAGTTTGGCCATATAGTTGCATCTCGCATGTATTTGTGTTTTGTGGGAGGAGGAGAGGGTTGTTCAGTGTACATGAGGCAATTGTAACATTGCCTCAATATTCCCAGGTTCACCAGCTGAGCAGGAGAGGACACTAGCAACTGATCCCTCGACATGCTAGAAGGACTAGACAAAAAACTTTAAAAGAGATTCCAGGGGACGGAGTGACCGAAATGGGGTTTGCCTTTTGGGTGCTATCTATAAGAGTGCCGTATCAAGGTAATAAGTACTGTAGGAGCAAGTGCTAGGTTTAACAGATAGAGAAAAGTCTACTTGGAGTCAAGTAGAGATGATCTTTTTAGGTATTAGAGAAAGTGCTAGTAACAGGGATGCTTAAAGGTAAGATTGAAAAGAATGCACTCTGCAGTGTGCACTAGAGAAGTTAGATATGAAAGTAGGTAACTTGAGTTTTACCTGTTTAAAAAGTTAAGGTTTAGTGGAGAGTTACTATTTTTAAAACAGCAAGATGGACTGAAAGGGGTGGTTACTTTTGTATTTTGGTACTATGAAATACTGTAGGATGGTCAATAAATTTAAATAATTGAAGGGGTGGGATTTCAAAAGTGATGGTTTTGTGATTACTCACATAAGCCAGTGAAAGTAGAGAGAAATGAGATATATGGTCAGATTAACATAAGAGGCGGCAACTAGAAAGACAGTGGTATTTAACAAGACAACTTAAATGGGTGGGAGGGGGGAAAATTCTGCCTGACTCAGAACAGAGAGAGCTGTGGTCTCTTTGAAGTTTTAATATGCTGTTAAACAGAATGCAAGCAAAACACAAGGTAAAGAAAACAAACTACAGTATTCAAAATATAGAAAGGCAATACAGAAATACAAAAATAACAGCAAACTAACCTTTCCTTCACAGCAAAGTGTAGCAGAGTCTGGATGAGCCTTTCTGGTAAAGCTCTGAAATGTTTTAGTTTACTCCTTAAATAGAAATTTTAGTTCCTAGCTCCACCCCCTCTGTTAACAAGTGATTAACCTTAAGTGACCTTTTCTGTCTTATGCATGAGTCCTTAATTAATCAGTTCTTATTTCTGCCTGACTCAGAACAGAGAGAGCTGTGGTCTCTTTTGAAGTTTTAATATGCTGTTAAACAGAATGCAAGCAAAACACAAGGTAAAGAAAACAAACCACAGTATTCAAAATATAGAAAGGCAATACAGAAATACAAAAAATAACAGCAAACTAACCTTTCCTTCACAGCAAAGTGTAGCAGAGTCTGGATGACATGTACATAAACACACCCACACACACAAATATATATATATATATATATATATATATATATATATATATATATATATATATATAAAACATATGCCCATAACATGTAGTGTAGTCATACCACAGCACCATAAGTCACAACCTCTTAGTGCAAGGGAATGCAATGTAAGTATTGCAGGTATAAATGTAGAATGTTGCTACAGTAACAGGGGTTGTGTCAACAGACATGTTGTGTAGGAAGTCACTTCTGATACTGACATGTACGCCATCAGTTACTGACAGACATAATAAGATCATCATAGTGAAGTACCACACAAATCATAGAAATTATCCTGTGGAATACAGCAGAAATATGACCAATAAATGTGGACAGTCTGACACAATCTGGTCAGTCCAGAGGTATACACAGAACTCCTTAGTGCAAGACGTGTGGACCAAGCCTGACAAAGGGGATGTTTACAGCTATGAAAATGGGGATATCACACAAATACAGGAATAGATAAGCTCACACAGTTGATGCATTCATACCCTCCTGTCTGTCCTAACACATATTAACTGGAGGTGCAGAGGTCCCAAGCCAACATACTTCCCACTAGTTAGTGACATACACAGCATCTCCCTGCTTTTTCAGAAATACACAACACATATGGTGGCCAGCCAACAGTACATCTGACAAATATCTGGACATAACATCACACTAGGTAAATACACTGAGCTGCTAGGCATGTCACAAAGCACTGTGTAAACTACAGGTAGACTGCCACAACACTGACCCAAGTTTCATATGGGAAAATACACATGTACTTGCAAATATAGCAGGCACTACAGGTGTGTAACAGCATGGAGTAACAGACACCAGTGTAAAAGTGCATACCCACAACCAATCTCAACACAGTCACAGTCACATTATGGTAAGCCTAATTAATAGTACAGTATATGGACTGTGTGAACAAAACCATCCTCATATTTGCCACTCACACACTAACCCTACATATACTGGCACAATATACAGTGTAGTCTGATGCCTGACTGTGGTATGGGACATGTCTCAGTCTGGCCCTACAAAGATATATGCTGACAGGGTACCAGATACTGGAGCAGCATGCAACATCAGATAGAACAGGACCAAGAACACTGACATCTACCACAGTCTGTACACAGGCCAAGTAACATATTCACAATACAATGCTATACAATACTGACACTCTGTCAACAATCACCATAAGTACACAGCCCTCACTACTGTACAGACTACAACAGAATGTCAAGGTTTTGTCCTAAAAATATAAGGCCTACTATACATAACATGTCTAGCAGTCTGATATCTCACTGGCTTGTTATCAGGTATGATGTCAGTAAATAATGATATACTGTACATATGCACCTCTTACTGCATGACATATGGACAAAGGGTGACAGACTTAGTGGACATAGTTACAAACACAGGAACAATATTGACATATTGCTGTGATAAACTGATAAAAAATCCTGGTGTAACATGGTTTGTTGTGCCATATCTCTTCTGAGGGATATGAAGTCAATAACTCACATGGATATCACTATGTATTGACTGCAATCATCAGAGTATGCTACTGCATTTCTAAAGATAGGAAATGTGTGAGTAACACACCAAATCTAAGACTCCAAACTCTGGCCAGTCTGCAGAGAGCCCTACAGGTGAGAGTTTCCTCAACCATATAACATTGTCATGCCAGATTTTAAATCACATAGAACAGCCATATCCACACAAACCCTGTTAAACCAACATTACTTCAAATGTAGAACAGCAATACTTACATTCTGTCCCCATGTCTGGAACATCTCCCTCCTGTTTGTTGACCTGTCTCCACAGTGTATGTTGTAAGAGGTATTTCCAACTACCCTCTGTGATGCTGTTTGTCAGACACCCACATGAAGTCCTGCTCACAGTGAAGGAAAAGGGCCAACATCCACATTAAGTGCTTAGTTATAGGAATGTGTTTCCATGCAATTGGCTACAGGAATGATACAACAGCTGTTCCACATACAATTAGCAAGTGGGGGACTGAAATTTGAGCACAGGCCATCAGCTGATCATGAGCATTACTTACAAAACTCAAGCTGCTGCCTATGCAAAACAGATGTACTTTTCCTCATCCATCAGACAGGAAAAGAAGAGAGAGAGAGACAGAGACAAAGTAAGAAAGGAAGGGAGTAAGAGAGTAAGAGCCAAGCATGTCTGTGTATGATCCATGGGTGGAGAGTGGTATCTGGGTATTATAACGGTTGCCTATATTGTTTACTAATCCATACTGTCACAGAGTAATTGTACATGGGTGTACACATTTATGGCTGAGGATTGTCTACAACAACATCTACAGTGTTTGAAAACTGTTGGCCTTGTAATGTGGACATTGGGACATGTAGGTCCTCTATAGAATGATGTAGCAAAACACACATTGCAATGGATCCTGTCATTACACAATCACCCCAACACCTACACAAGATTCTGATAACACACACAAACACAAACTTACTAGTACTCAGTTTCAACCCCTACCTGACTATGTATTGCTATTATAATGTTACACAGGTATTGCATGTGCCACGGAGCTTACATGTTGGATAGCTGTCCAAAGGTATCTTTGAAGGTGAGTGAGATCAGCAACAATGCTAAAGGAGGGGTAAGGAAAGTGTAACAAGTGTAGATGTCCACAAAATCAGGTGTTAATGAAGAGACACACACACACACACACACACACACACACACACACGCACACACGCACACACGCACACACACATGCACACACATGCACACACACACACACACACACACACACACACACACACACACACACACACACACACACACACACACACACACACACACACACACACACACACACACATATTATCATAGTTGGCAGGATCAGGATTAGAACTCCTACCTAACTAGTTTGCTACACTACAGGATTACACAGTTATCACAAGCACCACAGAGCTTATAGGGCTGACACATGGCCAAAGGGTTATTTCAAGGTGAATAACATCAGCAAGCGTGCTAAAGTAGAGCAATGCGAGGTGTAGTGAGTGTGAATGGCTTCAAAATCATTCATCTACAAACACACACACACACACACACACACACACACACACACACACACACACACACACACACACGCATGCCAGTACTGAGATGTATAGGTTCATTGCTTCACATGTGTGCAGTAGGTGACTGGGCCTGAAGGCTGTACAAGGCTGGGCAAAGGGAATACCTTACAAACTCAATAACTGTAGAAACCAAAAGGCCTGGAATAGCTGCAGAAAAACAGACCAAGTATAGCAAATGTATCTGAGAAAATGTCCTTTCTTTTGCGTTTGTATCCAAGTGATGTAAACCTTATATCCAAACACCAGCAACTCTGTATTGCCTTGAAGTAAAAAATATTTATTAAGCGATACCAACTTCAATATTTTTGGTTAATTAAAACCACACAAATAAAACGCTTTTCATTTCCAAAGGTTTGAAAACTTTTTCAAATGGTTTGTACTCCGCCCCTTTCCTTCTATTTATAGTGATCATGACATCACTTCTCCTTAAAGGTATAAAACATCTTAAATACAATGTACTTCTACAATGTCAAAATTATTCTTTATTGTGCAGCGTGGTCAAGTAAAAGTAAATAAAATAAAACTTTTTCTATCCCTCTTTAAGTCGTCATTCATAAAACACTTTTTAAACAGATAAAAACTTTGCTTTACAATCTCAAAGCTTAATACAGTGTATGTGTTCTATAATATTAGTGTGCTCTACGCTAGTTGTAGTTATACCAGCACATGCCTATTAGAACACTAATATAAAGCAATCCAAGTAAATTTACATTTCTTATTTAAGAATCTTTGCATATTCCTGTCCTGTTATGTTCAGGGCATTGCAATATACATAATCTTTCTATTAGAATTATTTTATATATTTTTACCACCCTGATTAGTTACTAAAACAGCTATGTGTAGACTTCATTTTAATGTTATAAATGCTACAACCATGCAATAACAGAAGTGTGCAAGTCTATGTTTTTGTTGTTCTTCATATCAAAGGTAGGAACTAATGTGGCAACTTTCCTCTTAACTCAGTGGAGTTAGTGGCATATATCTATACAGGGCATGTGTATAAGGCATGGTATTCCCTTAGTGGGTTACATCTGCAGACTCTACAGTTGTTGCAGGTGTCCAGTGGGGAACATAGCAAAAGGGACACTGTAAGCATTTAGTTGCCTACTGCGGGGATGGAACAGTGTGCCATGTCCTTTTACTTGCTGTATAACACACACTCAGTCAGGAGATGTAACATATCAAAGTACTTTCTGATGTCAGTGGCACTGTTGTGGTCAACAGGCATGTAGTCCACTGCAATCACACCATGGTTACTATTTGTGAGGCAATATGCAGGGAACTACCAATATAGTGGTTGTTGCCTAGCCAATTGTGTTTGTGTATGAGACGTGGGTGGAGAGTGTTCTCTGAGTAATAGAAGGGTTGCCTATATTATTCACCAATCCATAATGTCACATGTAGGGCTATGGATTGTCTACACCAACCTCTCCAGTATTTGACATCTGTTGTCCTTGTAAGGTGGACATTGTGACATATACTAGGTCCTCAACATAATAATTTAGCAAAACCCACCCTGCAATGGATCCTGTTATTACACAATTACAGCAACCTCCACACAGGATACCGATATAAGACAGACATACACACACACACACACACACACACACACACACAGACACACACACACACACACACACACACACACACACACACAGACACACACAGACACACACACACACACACACACACACAGACACACACACACACACACAC
Organism: Protopterus annectens; assembly: GCF_019279795.1. Classification (NCBI taxonomy): domain Eukaryota; kingdom Metazoa; phylum Chordata; order Ceratodontiformes; family Protopteridae; genus Protopterus; species Protopterus annectens. The sequence continues at coordinate 813,137,544 of NC_056746.1, forward strand.
ACACACACACACACACACACACACACACACACACACACACACACACACACACACACACACACACACACACACACTTGCCAGTACTGAGATTCAAACCCCCTACCTAGCTATGTATTGCTACTATAGTGTACTGCATTTATCACACACACACCACAAGGCTTACGGGATGGACATTCTCCCAAGATACTTTTAAGGTGAGGAACATCACCAGCCCTTGTAAATACTAACATTGGGTGATATAGTGGGTGAGAGATCCTAAAAATAATTTTACCCTGCATACATATTTATATTTGCCAGGTGTGAGGTTCAAACCTCTAACAATCTTTTTGGACCATTATATTATGCATTTGCCACATGAACCACTGACATGAAATGGTTTACGGTTGGCAACAGGTACTTCTAAGGTGGATGATATCTGCAGGACTGCTAAAGTCAGGCTCTGACATATGTACTGGGTGTAAATGGGGCCAAAATCTTTGGGGCACAGACATATATATGTACATACACAAACAATTGCCACAGATGAGATTCAAACCCATACCTACATAGTTACTGATGCTACATTGTTCCACATTTATGGCATGCACCGTGGAGCTTACATGTTGGCGAGCACTCCACAGGTATATTTGAAGGTGACTAACATCAGCAGCAGTGCTAAAGGAGGTAAGGGGAGAGTAGTAAGTGTGACTGTCCATAGAATCAGGTAGAATCAAAGACACACACACTTTTTCACACAGTTTCATAGTTGGCTTGTCTTGGATTAGAACTTCTACCTAGCTAGTATGCTACACTATAGTATTACGCAGTTATCACAAACACCATGGAGCTTACAGAGTTAGCATTTGTTCAAAGGGTTATTTCAAGGTGGCACACACACACACACACATACACACACACACACACACACACACACACACACACACACACACACACACACACACACACACACACACACACACACACACACACACGCACACTTGCCATGTTTGGGATTAGAACTCCTACCTAACTAGTTTTCTACACTACAGTATTACACATGTATCACAAGCACCACATGCCCAGAGGGTTATTTAAAGGTGACTGACATCAGAAGGAGTGTTAACATGGGCAATGGGAAGTGCAGTGTGTGTGAATGGGCCATAAACCATTCCTCTGGAAACACACACACACACTCAGTCACACACACAACCTTACACTTGACAGGACTGGGTATACAAATGCTAGATGAATATTGATTTGTACTATCATGTTACACAGTTATCACAAACACCACAGACATTACAGGGCTAAGGGCTACAAAAAGCAATGTCTGAAGTGATTGACATCAGCACATCATGTGATATTGGCCAATTGGATGTGTGGTGGATGGGACAGGCCTCATGATGGAAATCTCTCTGTCACTGTCTGTCTCTATCTCTTCCCCACATCTCTGTGTGTTTATGTTTGACATATTATAGTGTGTTGGCCTTGGATATGTGTGAGTATTCCTATCCAATGTGTGTGCAAAGCATGAATGGTGTACAATGTGGTGTGTTGTGCACAGACATCTGTGACTGACAGATATGGATAGTCCACTGTGTTGTCAGACATGGGCTTCATTTTTCTAAATGTAGGAGCATGCCCAGTATGACCTTCTGTACTGAGTGTGTGAATCCATTCCAGGTAGGTTGTACTCCAGTCCAGGATGTGGTGTTCTGCACCTACAGCTAGCAACCTGTTTCTGCAGGATATCTGTATATAGGTTGACAATATGGAGTCACAATGGGTGAAAGATAGTGGGATACTGTAACTATTGTGTCTGTGCTGTTTGTGTTACATGGTTGGTGTTAGCAGAGATATTCAGACATATGTACTGTTTTACACTGTGATGTATTATGTCATCAGCTACTGACTTATTTGCTCACAGTTATTTCCTGGCAAATACAAGATGAATGAAGCTGTGTCCAGTACTGTGGTCTGTAGCCTACATATTCTTGTACACTCATGCCATTCTGAAGGGGTAGCTGCAGACACTTGCTGATGGGTCTGTGTAAATGGTCCAGCATCTTGGTACTGTGGTGGCTGAGGATCCCGTTTGTACATTTATTGATGTAACAGAATGGCCATATCCTGCTGTGGCCAAACTTCTCAGCTGTACAGATTCACCCAGGTTATCCAGAGGATGGGCTCATATATCTGGTCAGTTCCCCTTCACATTGTGGCTTACAAGCAGGTTTGTAGCCACCCATTACTGGGTTTGCAGGTAGGGGTAGTATGGGCACACATCAGTTTCAGACTTCACACACTCCATGACGTCCATGCTTCTACACCCCCCCACTCTGTTATTCTATCCTCTTCTTAACATAATGCAAGCAATATCTGAGAAGTATCTCTATAGTTGTCCCTTCATTCTAGTGATATTTAGGTGTTGGTCCACAGTTCATGCAGTAGGACATGGTGGGCATGCAACTGGGATTTGTCAACATGGCCTTGCATTTGTGTTCTGTTGACTGTGTTATGCTATTAGCTAGGATCCCATGAGATAACATACAGTGGCAGTATGGGTGAGGCACAGGCCTTTGACAGAGGACTGTAGGGCATTTGGTAGTGATGCAGGCCATCTGTAGCAGGCCAGTGCATTCTGTCACTCCTACATTCCCTGGCTGCGAGCCACTGGATTCCCCTGGGGTAACAGGGTAAGTATGTGAGGTGTTAATGGCAATAGTTCCTGTCCATATTAATCTATTGGTCTGGATGCTGGCAGGGTGCTGCTTAAAGCTGGGGACACACCTGCATGGGACACCTCTTCTGCATGCTGCATTCTGTGGGTATTGCCATACAGAAGTAGGGATCATACTGTACTCATGCCCAACAGCAGGGATATGACCTGTGATAAACCTGTTGCTGATGGTGGGGTGAGCTGAGTGCATGTGTGATATGGAAGCTTCTTGCAGCTGACTCACAGATATACCTGGGACATTCCCCTTATGCTGCCTTCTGCGGGGACATAGACACTTTATCATTACTTCAAAACTGTGCCTTTTGTGGTCTGCCACTGACTGGCCAGACTACATCAGTATTCCATACTACACAGACAACTTATGTGCTGCTAACCAGTGCATACAATTCCAAAGGTGTGTGCAGTTGACAGTTACATTTTATGTACTCTGTCTAGGGTACTTCCACCTGTGTACTGTGTGTATGTCTGGGCCTATATTCATGGCATGTCATTCTTTCAGATGGTGGCAGATTTTGACATCTGGACAGTGAGCATGGATGACTGCTGGCATGGGTATTGCTGAGATGCATTGTGATTGGCACTACAGTTGTCAGAACATGGCCCTGTCATCAACAGTACTGGCCATAGGCCACCGAAACACAATCCTCCATGCCTACATGCTGACCACTTCCAGACAATATTGAACACACATCAGTCTAACACTGCATATTGTATACATGCAAAAATCTATCCTGTAAATTGGGCCAGCTCAGGTAATCTGTGCTCCACTGTTATTGAACCCACACGTACATGTTACTGTATTTCTACATAGGATTGTGGGCACCTGACAACTGTAAACATTTGCTATGACTGTACTGGTATTTCATGTACTTTGTTGGCTTCCATTTCATTTTGTATTCTGACCTATCATGCAGACTAGAGACATATCAGTAGAGTACAGATCTTAGGTTTTGTTGACCTACATTTCAGTTTCAGACTTCTTACCCTTCAGAACTAACATACAACTGCCAGACCTGTTGTAGTCTGTCTGTGTACGTCTGGGGGGGGGGGCTGCTCACCATTGCCATCAATTGGAGGCCTTAGCAAAGCCTTTCTTTCTAGTCATCTACACCTGTCCTGCTGGCAGAGGCTGGTGTTGGGTATGTGAGCCTCACTGACAGCATGCGTGTGTCCTATGGACACACATTTGGGCCACCACATGTACTGCAGTGGGATTTGTCACCTTGTCTAGTACTGCTTACTTTGTTGACACCAGTGTTTGTTATGGATTTCATGCTGCCCATATAGGTGTCCAATATCTCCTGCCATCCCATTCAGCCACCCGATTCCCTTGCATGCTCCCATCCATACCATAGATGCAACTAACAGAACATACTACTCCATTCAGCAATTGATAGGAAGAATGACTTACCTTGTGGCTGTGCCAGTACTGAGGACAGTGCTGGAGGGCTGACTATGTCGGATGCACATAGTACACTCCCTATACATGGTAAAGCACAGGTAGTGTCATGTTTGGCATCCCTTTTACTGTATGTGCGAATAAGAGAGAGGTGTCATTCCCTGGGTTCCTACCATGTCAGTGTATGTGCTATGCATTGCCTCTTTGCCAAAGCCTGTGCATACTGGGCATGCCTCCTTCTACCTACATGGGCAGGCTCAGGGTGTTCCTCCTCCAAGTTCCTCTGTACCTGTGATGGCCTTGGCAATGGTGGGGGGCTGTGTGGCCTTGCCCTGTGCTGTTCCTGCCTGAGCTGTTTCCACAGGATCATATTGTCTAGCATGGGACATACGATGAATATTTGTGTACATATAGCTGGAAAGTACTGCAAGGCTCCACCAGATATGTCCAGGCAGTGGAACTGTGACTTGAGCATCCCATACACATGCTCTATTATGATTCTGGTTTGTGCGTGTGCCTTATTATGGAGTTGTTGTTCCGGTGTGTGTGCATTTCTGATGGGTGTTATCAGCCACTGCTCCAGTGCATAACCAGCATCCCTCACTAGGTGGCCATATGGGATATCCCCACTGTCAAATTTCTGGTACAGCTGTGTCATATGCCAGATGTGAGAGTCGTGATTGATAGCTTCCAGGGCTGCCAGCACACACATTCATTATAATGCCCTGGGCATCGCAGATGATCTGGCAGTTGATGGAGGTGAAGCCTTTGCAGTTTATGTAGACCCTACCCTGCTCACTGAGTGGTGCTTTGATGTATATGTGCGTGCAGTTTATAGCACCCAGTACCTCAGGGTATTCTGCTATTTTTTGGAAGAGATGCATATTGCTGGTCAATGCCTCATGGTGTTGAGGAAAAATATGTGCTCACTGGCATGTGCTGACATGGCAGCCAGGAACTGGTGGAGTACCCTGGATGTTGATGTCTGTGAGATCCCCATGATATCCCCAGTTGGCTTTTGGAAGGTACCTGTGGCTAGTATTCTTAACCCTACACATACCTTAGTATCCACTGGGATGGGTTCCCCTCTGTTGGTTCTGTGTGTGAGGTGTGGCTGGTACAACTCAGCAATTTGCTGTAGAATGTCCCTGTCCACCCTATAGCACTCCACTATCTCCAGCTCATGTAGCCCCTGGTAGGTTACCCTGGGTCTGTACACTCCTCACTGTGGGTTGGTCATCAGCATTCACATACTCACCACCCTCAGTCTCTTCCACGTATTAATGTATGAGAGCAACAGCAGCCCCTAACATTTTGTTATTTTTATCAGGTAAAGTTCCTCATCTGTGTACACCGACGGTGTAGAGTTTGTGGGAAAAACCAGTGTGAAAGTTGTTTGCATAGTTTATAGTAGTGTGCTGACCTGGGCTGCTGTCTGTGTAATTGGCTGATTCTGATACATTCCACCTTCCAGCCATGCTAGTTCTTCTTGATTGCCTTCCTACTGCTATTTTCCCTTCCCATTGCCTTCCTGCTTAAGCCCCGAGATACACAGTGCATACCCAGTGCTCAGATGTGAACAAAGCTGCTATTTCCTGTGTTCTCTTTTTTAAAACCCTGTGCGTGGTGCGCACACCAGTTTAGGTAATGTAAACACTGCCAGGCAGCCTCAGACACACCCCCTTCCTTAGCTGTGCTTAGCTAAGGGCAAATACGGGTCACAGAGCTCCAATGCATTTACAATATGCATCCCCCTTATGAGGTCATTTACCTCTTATACCATGGTGTTGCTGCACCTACATGGCTGGGTGCAAGCTAACATTGAGAAAAATTCTATGATTCAGTATCAGTCCCCTGATTTGCATAAAACAGAATGCTAATTCATAGTTACCACACTTACACTGAGCCTTCCCCCTTAGCTACCATTATTCCTTGGTATTGTTGTCTTATGCATGCCATTGACTATTATGTCAAAATGCTGATTTGTGTTTAAAAGCTTATTTCCAACTTTTTTTCATATTTTCAGACCGATCCCATTTGCGTGCCGCTGCCCTACACTTCCACGGATGAAATCGGCCAAAAAAAAAAAAAGTTATTTTTTATAATTTTGCAAGTATTTCCAATGTCAATGGCCATATATTTGGCCATTGGCATGCCTACCACATTGAGTGCATGCTTTCTTTGGAGCTCTCATGCCTCCGTTTTGTAATTTGCAGAAATATTTTTGGTTAGTAACTGAATACATTTCTGCAGATTACACTATTCCTGCACAGACGCCTGCCTGCTTTCTGGATCGCTAATTCACCTCATTTGCATGTTTTTTACCAGCAAATGGGGTAATTAGCATATAACAGTGGTGTACAAGCAGGAATAATGTCGGAGCGCTCATGCACATACCAGCAGCTCTTGCACTATTCCTGCACTCTGTGCAGAGCTTGCTGAATCCCAGGGAGCATTTATCTTGATGAATGTATTTGGGGAGGTTCTTGGATATTAAATGTCATTCTTAAGTGTGCTCTTCCTCCATGTATCTTATTAAATTCTCTGAAATTATCATCTTATAGGAACTGGCATATGTTTCCTTTCATACAGCTAACATATTTAGCATTTCAGATGGCTTTTTTGTCATGGTTTGGAGCTATACCCTGTTTCCACTTGAGGCTATTTGATCTCTGCTGACAAGGCCTGGTGAAACTAATGCCCAGAATATACGTACACTAAATCCTCTTTAGACCAGAAGTAAAAACTTAAAATTGATATAACCAGCTAAGACAACATTTTGTTACTGAAATAAGAGAGTACTGACAAAATGCATTGGACTGGCAAGAAGATCAGAACTTGAGATTCAGTGAAATCCGTAGGGTTAAAATGGCATTCTTCTTTTATACTCAGCAGGACCAGTCTGATGGTCTCTCTACCTATAACCAATCACCCCAATCATTCCATGAGATAAGAACCAAATATCCCCAGGATAGGCAGGAAACATATGGCCAATTCTTTCCTGCCCAGGTAGCCCGATCAGCCTACTCATTCCATGACAGTGAGAGTCATGTGGTAGGGAGTGGACCAGTTTGCTTCTCCTGTAGATTGGTCTACTCCTCCCGCAGGTGTTGCCCCCATCTTACTATGTGCTTCGCAATGGTTGCCTACTGCTGCAAGGGTGACTCCACATTCTATTTCCGCTACATACTCATGCACATTGGTAGAACATTTTCACAGGCTCATGCTTTATACATGCAACATACAGTGGTCCTGCTAGATGTCTCACAAGTGGAAAGCCAGGCCTATCTCCACCCCAACCAAACTGCAGGATGTGTCTTGTAATAGCGACTCACTCACATACTTCCCTGCCATCTTTCTCAGGTCACCTGGGCCTTAGTCAGGTCTTGATCCTTCTATGCCACCAGAATTTGCAATGGGTTAGAATATTTTGAGTATGCTTTGCAGTTTAGTATCATACTAGACATAACTTAGTTTTTATTGTAAACTACCTTTGTATAGCTGACATGTTGGCCACTTATGTACAGCTAACATATCAAGCATTTCAGGGGTACTTGCTGTTACAATCTAGTACTAAATCCAGCTTATACCTCAGGGCTGTGTAACTATTACCCTCAAAGCTGAGTGAAACTAATGTCTAGAATATTGATATGAAGATACTGTGCTATATTGAATGTCTGCAAGGTATGCTGAACATGATGATATCCTACAATGGCTCTTTATGAGGCTGTCATTACATTTGAAGTATAAATCCTCCATATTTTACCAGAAAAAATATTTTTTAAATGTTTCCCTGGTATCTAGTGGCTTTTGTCACTACCACACTGCATACCATATCATGATAGGTAGTTAAACATGGCCTATTGGCCACTCTCAGTACCATGCCATGATGGGGCCAGCCATGCTGACCTACATGGCCGAGCAATTTCTTAAACTTTTTGGCATGTAAAAGTCTTCCTGGGGGTAGTTCCAGGGGAAAGAGCACATGGCTAATTAGTAATGCCTCTCCCTGTACTGTCTCATTAGCATTCAGCACTGCCCAACAAAACCCATTACTGCATTGCTCTCAGACAACATCTGTAGAAAGAACTCCTAAACTATCTAGCTTACTACCATCTCAAAACAGCACACAGAATTCACTACAATGCTAACTTATGTCCATTTATAAGTAAAATACTGCAATGATGCCAACCCTTAAAAGGCCTTTACTGCAGTGAAAAACATTTCATTAGCACTCAAAAGTCAAATAATTGATTCAACCTGTGTTTCAAACTCTGGACTAGACTCTCATTTAGACAGAGATATCACACTGAAATGTTTAAGTGCTCTTTGAAGTCATTCCTATTCAGTTCTTGCCCTTGTGAAATCAGTTCTCCTCCTGGATGAAACCAATTGTACTTGCAATGAACACCTCATCACAGCATTCTAACTGCTGATAACTAACCCTCACCCAAATGTTACACACTGTTCCTTATAGTAGTATGTACCAGTATGAACGTATTACACTATATAACTACTTGCATATATTTCTTGTAATGTTTATACCTGTAAATTTCTTATACAGCCTACACTAAGATAGAACTGTTCCATACTAAACTTTTTGTATACTAATTTTGTGTTGCTTTGATGCTTTTCTCCCTGAGTCTCCAATGAAAATAGTATAGTAATACATGCTAACCTTAATCCTGTACCTAAAAATGATCCTAATCCTAACTCTACACCTTACCTTAGGTAAACCAGTTCTGTAACACTGCCACTACATGCAAACACACACACACACACACACACACACACACACACACACACACACACACACACACACACACACACACACACACACACACACACACACTGTTATCTGCAAAAACAAACGCACACACATACTCCAACCCCTTAATAGAAACCCATTTTCCTGTTTTGGCAACATGAGCATATGGTGACACAGAATTTAAGTAAAATGAATATTCAGTAAATCTTCTCCACACTTTACACTTTACAACCAGATGTATTTTCAGTAAAATGTAGGGGACTCACCCATATGTGTATATACATATTTATTTTACATTTGTTAACTGGGAAAGTCCGACTGGACACATGTCCTTTTTCAGAGGAGGCCCGGGGAGAAAAGCTCCATGTACACAGTAAAATATTACATTAGACAGTTGATATACAGTTACATTGCATGCAGTCATATATAGTACCCATACACTTTTTCTATTAATAATGATGTTGAAAAATAATACCTTAAAAAGAAAGAGTTTAGCCATCAAATACTTCAGAGTATTTGGGATATATATATATACATTGTAAAATAGCTGGTAGGATGAAATATGTATAAATGATAGATTGGATAGGAAGGGTTCTGAGTAGAAGGGAGAGAGGATAGGTATAGATAGGGAAATAATGAGTTGAAAGTGGAGGGGTTGATAGAGAGAGTAGTAGGTGGTAATGTCTAAAGGTAGGGTAAGCAGGAAGGTCGCAGACATAGAGGAAGAAGAATAACTCAAAGGGTGTAAATAATGATAGTACTGGTAGGTGTGCTGTACATAAAGTCAGTTGGATATAGGAAAGGAAGATGACAGAGGGAGAAGCAGAGAGATGTCACAGGAGAAATGATACTGGGAAGTAGAGCAAGGAAGGAGAAGTAGTGGGGTGGGAAATAGAGAGAGAGATGTATTGGTTGGCTAAAAGTACTAGTAGTAGATTAGTCTGGGTTGTTGCAGTTACACATATCTCTCTCTGTGTGTATATATATATATATATATATATATATATATATATATATATATATATAAAATTTCTCTCTCTCTCTATATATATATATAAATCTCGAAATTCAGTATTTCAAAACCACAAAGCTGAAAACCCAACCACAACTCACAAATTCGAAAGCACACAACTGCAAAATTCAAAATCCCGTAATTACGCTACACATACAATACACACATAAACATACACACAACTCTACCCAATCAAACAAACTCATCTAAACTACATATAAGCAGGGGGGCAAGCCCCCATGCACCCCCCATGTGGGGGTTGCACCCCCCACGTCCCCACTTATATATTCTAACTTTGAGATCGCCCAAATAGAAACACAAACGAAACTCACACACACACACATCTTACAGTCCCTCAAACACACACATAACAGTCACAACACACACTTACATACACTAAAGACCTAACCAACATACTTACATACACAAACTTACCAAAATTAAACCTAAACATCCACATACCGTACCAATGGAAGCAGAAATTCAAAATATCTGTGCTTCGGTATTTTGATCTTCGCACTTCTGCCAGTTTCGGAAATGTGACTCTGCAGCTTTGTAAGTTCATAATACTGAAATTCGAAATTTCAGTATTTCTAATTTACAAAGTGGACCCATATATATATATATATATATATATATATATATATATATATATATATATATATATGTTTTATGATATTACCAGAAGTGTTTTTTTTTACATCAACCATGCAGCAACACAAGTTAACTCATTACATTTGAGTGACGCATACATGTGCATCTGCAGTTAACTCCTACTGACTCCTCTAGGCATCAAATATTGCTTGCTCATATTTGCATCAGTAATTCCTAAACCGTGCTATGTACAAGGTTTTAAAATATTTCATCTTAAAGCTTATACAATAGTAAACTCAACTGAATTAATATTGACCTCTGTCTAGTGCAGGTAAATAAATAATTAATATAGATATATTTTTCACATTTTTCTAAATATTTCAACAACCAAGTAACACAGACAGACCTCTTTAACCTCATATGAAGTCTCTCAACTGCTTGTCAGTATGTGTGTAACTTGAATCATTGCTGAGATACTGTAAGCTGTTTATAAAATATTACAAATGTAATAGTTACGCCCCCCAGATTCATGAACAGTCTGTGCAAAAAATAGTCTAATCTTGCACGGACTGTTCATGTAGGAATACAGCAGCAGCATGCCCTACATATTAATGAGGGCACGCTGCTGTATTCCTACACCTACAGAATCCGTGTACGAGTGCAGGGGGCATGTATAAGTCCTACACAATCACTAAAACATACTCCCTATGCTCAGAAAGTGCCGTATGGCACTTTCAAACAAAGAAGTAGAAGTAGTATAAAACTGTAGTTTTATTGGCCACTAGGGGTCATTTCCATAACTCCTTCATCTTCCTCTCTTAAAACCTAGTTGCCTCGTGGTTTGGGCGTCTTTTCAGGCTTGTTGGCTGTTGGTGAAGCACCCTCCAAGAGGAAAAAACGCTGAGAGAAGAAGGGAGCCACTTTTGAGATTTTAAGTATTTTTTCTCTGTTTATTTGCTAAGTTTTTCTACATAGCTGCCTAGCTTGAGCATTTTCTGGCTTGTTAAACTTGATTTCTGTATTTAGAGCACAACCAAAAGCTGTTTGCTGAATTTCCTGTTTGCACTTAATTTTAAATCGTTTTTTTCTTAAAACTTGCATATTTTCTGTCCTTGACCTAGCACTCTTGTGTGGGATCATTTACTGCATGGTTATAACTTGATATTACTTGTGAACCTCTGCTATCTCTGTAAAAAACAAAAACAAAAAAAAAAAATCTTGCTTTTTTCCCACTTTTCTGAGAGTTAAAAAAGTTCAGTTACAGGCTTGCTGTTCCTGAACTGTTTGAAAGTTTCTGTGAGGCCATTTTTGCTTGGGCTGAAGGAGGGTCTCTGTTGATCAGTGGCAGTGACTAACATTGAGCAGCTTCCCTGCCCCCGTAGAGGTGGTTACTGACTTGAAACTGTAGTTTTATTTTCCCTTTTGGGTCTATTCCTGCTTCTTTCCAGCCCCTGCTATCAAGCACGCTTTAACGTGCTTTAGCGCGATTTAGCGGAGTTGCCACTAGAGCAGCATCGGGCAGCTGGTTAAACAAGGTTAAACTCTTTCTGGCTCCAGAAAGTCTGTTCTTCAATTTTTCCCTTAGAACTGCTCTGTTAGGAACCTAAACAGTTTACACCTACACTAAAAAGTGCAGCACTTGTTCCAAATAGCTTTTTCTTCTCAAAAGCTCAGCACTTGTCTTATAAGCATATCCCTTGTCTTATAAGCATTCTCTTTGCAGGTCAAGCACTCCTATATTATACAAATCTCTCACTAGCAAAACCCCCCAGAAGTGCCCACTTCCCTGCTAAGCCCACTACTTTTCTGTCTCATACCAGCTCATAATTCTTTCTAGCATGTCGAAGGGTCAGATGCTGGCATCCTCTCCTGCCCAGTTGGTGAATCTGGGAATTCTGAGACAATGTTACAATTGCCTCATGTACACGGACAACCCTCTCCTCCTCCCACATAACACTAACACTTGTGAGAGATGCAGCTATTTAGCCAGACTGGAGGCTGAGCTCTCTCAACTCAGGACTGGCAAGACCAGGCAAGAGGAGAAGGCAACTACACACACCACAATACCAGTCTCACATAACTCAACCACACCACTGAATCAAACACATAAACACACTAAGACATACTCGGAGGCTCTGAGTAAAAATTTACCTAAACAGCAGAGGCCCCCAAAGCAGACACCCAAGCAACTGCAAACTCAATACACCACACAAACAACACATAAACAACAAAATCAATGTGCAAAGCAGTCACTGCCCTTAAGGCCAAATACAACACCAAACATACTTGTCATAGGTGACTCCATAGTCAGACACACTGACGTTCCGCTCACCAGACTGAGTAAGGAGAAGGTCACAGTAAGCTGCCTGTCGGGCGCTAGAATCCACCACATAACACAAGCACTCGGGTCTCTCAACAGCAGGTACAAGTACGACTCAGTCATTGTCCACGCTGGTGTCAACGACCTGAGACGTACCTCCTTGGACTACATGAAAAGAGACATTGAGGAGCTCTCTGATTATGTAGCCCAGGCAGGTATGACCCTGACCTTGAGCAGTATCCTACCTTCACCTAGAATGATGCCACAATACAGTGATAAGATGATCAGCTTTAATAATTGGCTTAAATTCTGGTGTCATTCAAAGGGGATCCAATGTCTGTCTGCCTGGGATGACATGCTGGACAAGCCACGCTGCTTCGCAAGGGATGGCTTGCACCTGTCACCCTAGGCTTCGGATATTGGCAAAGGCTCTTGCCACCCCCATAGTGCCTTTTTAGGCAAGGCTCAAATTCTAAACCTACCACCCTAGAACACAAAAAGTAAAAAACTAAGGGTAATGCTGCTCAATGCCAGAAGTCTCAATCTCAAGATGCACGACTCGAGGCCCTTCTCAGTATGGAGAACATCGATGTCTGTGCTGTGACAGAAACCTGGTTCAAGGCTCCTGAGAGCACCCCAGCACTAGCAGGTTTCATCTCATATCATGCGTTCCGGCCCCAAAATCCGGACAACACCAAGAAAGGAGGGGGGGTGTCCATATTCATAAAGGACACCCACACCTCAAGGTTGGTGGCAACGCACGATGCATCGGAGACCATCCAGGTGCAATTAACCATAGGCAAGACTGCTCTGCAATTTGTAGCATGTTACAGGCCACCCTCTTAAACTCAGGAACCTCACATGGCCTTCCTGAAAACAATGGCGGGGATAACTGTATCTCCAAACACCATCATACTAGGTGACTTCAACTACCCTAATATAGACTGGGAACACTACTCAAGCCCAAACACTCTAGCCCAAAGATTCCTGGAGTTCATAAACTCAAATGCCATGGAACAACTAGTCACCATCCCCACAAGTTGAGAAAACATACTTGATCTCATCATCACGAACATGGGATCACAATGTTCAACACCGGAAGTATACCCCTCACTGGTGAGATCAGATCATAAACTAATCTCGCTGGAGGTCCTCATCCCGCCCCCACCTGAAATAAAAAAGACCACAGTGAAAAACTTCTCAAAAGCCGACTTCACACTTCTAAAAACTAGTGTGGTCTCCTTTAAGGCCCCTGAGCCAGTGGTAAACATTACTCAAACCGCTGAATCACTTACAAATGCCTTCTACCAGCACCTACAGGACTGCATGGATCAGGCAATCCCAAACAAAACTAAGACTCTTTGTACCAAAGGCAAGTGTCCAGTCTGGTGGACCCCAGCCATAAACAAGCTCTACAACAAAAGGAGGAAGCTACTACAAGATAGAGCAAAATCCTTGAAAGGTAAGACACCTTTGATCATTATAAGTAAAAACTAAGAGCTCTCATAAAATCATCCAAGGCAAATTTTGAGAGAAAAATCGCCAAGGACTCAAAAGACAATCATAAGGCCTTCTTTAGCTATGTTAGAAACCTAGGAGGAAACTCCCAGATATGCTCAGAATTAGTTCAAAATGATGTGAAGATTACTGAACCTACACACATTGCCAACATACTGGCTGACAGGTTCAGTGCAAACTTCTCCCCCCCAAAAGGAGAGATATCTATACCAGAGGATTGTAGCTCCCAAACATCTCCAACGCCCAGGTGAGAACTGCTCTCTCCAAAGCAAAAACACAGCATCCATGGGACCGGATGGTGTCCCCGGCTGTGTGCTCCACGAACTCAATGAGGAATTAAACCCGCAGTTAGGACAGCTGTTTAATCTTAGCCTCACCTCAGGATACGTGCCCAAGGAGTGGCGCACGGCACTGTGGTCCCACTTCACAAGGGCGGTGCCTCCACCAACCCTGGAAATTACCGTCCCATTAGCTTGACAAGCCTTATCTGCAAAGCCATGGAGAGGATCATAATGGAACTCATAAATAAAGACATAGGGAACTTGCAGACTTTGGATCCAACCCAGTTTGGCTTTGTCAAAGGCAGATCATGCCTTTTAAACTTGGTTGACTTTTTCGAGACAGTCACCAAGGCCATTGATGAGGAAAGGCAGTCCATACAGCCTACCTTGACCTGGCAAAGGCCTTCGACACAATACCCCACTCAGGTATCATCGAAAAACTCATCAGCTTGAATGTAAACCCATACATCACAAGATGGGTTGCAAACTGGCTAAGTGACAGAACCCACAGGGTCAGAGTTGCTGGAGCCATGTCAGACTCAAAGCCTGTCACAAGTGGTGTCCCACAGGGCTCAGTCCTGGGTCCACTCTTGTTCGGCATCTACTTTTCTGAAGTACAAGCAAACACAGGAGGGTTATGGCTGACAAAGTTTGCAGATGACTGCAAACTGGGCCATAGTCGAAAACACATCTGACACAGATATCCTTCAGAAGGGCCTCACAGAAACGGATAACTGGTGCCAGAGCCATGGCCTAAAGTTAAATGCCAAGAAATGCATAGTCATACCCTTCGGGAAAAACAAGGTTACCCCTAGCTACCATATAGGTGGCAATCCACTGAGCACAGAAGAAGTCATCAGGGATCTGGGGACCCAGGTTGACAGTAGCGTTTGACACTCATGTTGCTAAAGTGGTTAGGAAAACCTTCTACATTGCCCACCTGATCATGAAGGGATTCACATCTAGATCAAGGGAGGTCATCGTCCCCCTGTACTCATCACTCATTAGACCTATGATTGAGTACAATGCCCCATTCGGAATGTATCTGACCCGACACCTGCAGCAGCTGGAAAGGCCCCAAAAGTTCCTCACCAAAAGGATAAAGGGTCTCAAAAATGTCTTATGCTGCCCGACTAAAAGAACTCCAGCTCTATTCAGTCTCATACCGCTTGCTCAGAGGTGACCTGTGCCTGACATATAAGGCCATGTCAAACCCTGATTTGATGAATATGCTTCACCTCAAAAAATCTAGATCCCTCAGAACCACAAGGGCGGGAGACTTAAACCTTGACACGGTTATTAATAGAACGTGCTGGAGGGACAGATTCATCACCCAGAGACTCCCTATGCTGTGGAACAAAATCCCGGTACATGTGAGGCAGAGCACCTCACTGGCCTTGTTCAAGAGGAATCTTGACCAATGGATGGGGGATCGCAGATATACCCCAGGGATTATTTCAGTGTCACTGCTTGACAGAGGCACAGCAAAATAATAGGCATACTTTTATTCAAACTAAAGGGGTGGCGAAAGCCAAATAACTATGGGCTAGGCTTATAAATGCCCTTGGGCAGATAGCCTAGTATGAACCTATGAACCTAATATTAGAGCCTAGCTGTAATATTATGCAATATTTCAGTGCCTGCGGACACTGAAATGTAAAACTTGAGCATGTCAGTGTCTGTGGACACAGAAATAAGAAACAAAAAAAGCACACAATCCCTAAGAAATAGCCCGCAGTACATGACTGTGGCCAGATCCCTGTCCTACATGCCTGCAACCTGCTGATAAATATATGTAATAATATTAATTAAATTAATATTTTTTTTTATTTTTTTTACAATAAAAAAGAAAGTTTAAGCAGAGTGCAGTGGGTTTGCATGCCACGGAACTTTGCTCAGCCCAGCTTAAATGCTGCTTGAGAGTCAAATAGAATTGTAAAGGAGAAGTGCTTGTTGTTGATGTAGCGTAGTGATTAGAACTCTGGTCTTGCATGCAAGATGTGCACAATTCAAATCCCAGCTCTGGCCAATCTATTTTATGTGTGGAAGCAGTTGTAAATCAATTTTTATGAATTGGATTGTTATTTGTAACTCATATGCCTCATGTATGGTAGTGTAGGACTGGGAAAATGCCATATGGAAATGTAAAAAATATATTTTTATTTTATTTTTTTTTAAATAATTGTTTGTGGCCAGCTAAGCCTGCCGCAGCTCTGCTGAAACTAGTTATGGATTGCTTAAGCATGAAAATATAAGCAATCCTTAGCAACTGTAAGCTTTGCTTAGCTGGTTTAAGCCCTATTAAGCATATTTGCACACTGGTAAGCGTTAATAAGAGAAGCCTATAAAGTTTAAGCACCTGTCGGTTTAACCGTGTTTTAGCATTGCTTAGCGCTGGGCAAACCTGTGCAAACCCGCTTACAACTACTTAAAAGTGCATTAATCACTCTGTATCCAGCAGCCCTTCTTGTGGCCAGCAACAAAATAATCAGCCATGCTCACTCTTGAACCCAGGATGCTATACACCATAGTCCCAGCAATTTACCACTAGGCCATCTTAACTGTGGGATGCTAGGATGTTTTTTACAACATATCATGCAGTACAGTCAGTTTATAATTGGAAAGACTGTGCAATCAGGAATGATTGTTATCTACAAATATATACATGAAAAACAATATTTACATATATAGAGAGATAGATATGTGTGGAGATGCATATATATGTATAACAATATACAGCTATATTACCAAGAAATACTGATGTGAGTGTGTGTGTGTGTGTGTGTGTGTGTGTGTGTGTGTGTGTGTGTGTGTGTGTGTGTGTGTATATATATATATATATATATATATATATATATATATATATATATATGTGTGTGTGTAGGTATAAAAATATATATATATATATATATATATATATATGCATACATGTCTCTAAATGCACATACAAACATGTGCTGCTGATAGACCACCCATAACTGAGGCAGCATGGACAACTGGATACAAAAGGACCATGTCACTCACATCTGCCCCCTCCAGCCAAATAATATGTGAACAGTACACTGCTACAAAACCATGATAGGCCATACACAATGGCCAGACATATACAGTGACCTCTTAGCAGCACAACTACAATGAGTGAAGATAGTAAATAAAAATACAAACAGCCAGTAATTCACACAACTTCATTTTACTCTGATGTATTTGCCAAAGCCTTCAAGGAATAACACATTATAAAAATACTTGCCTTAATTAGAAGAAGAAATGAACATGTAGGTACATTTAAACACACAGCCTCCAATTACATTCCTCAGTCAACCCCCTAGGGGATAAAGTATCACATTTAAAAACATACATTGATTCTGTACATAACAATTGTTCTTTTATGACTGTTTGACCAAACTAAGAAACAGACTTTTTCAAAAGCAGTACCTTGTAACCCACTACACTTAATTACATGTATATCCACAGCGTCCAATTACACCACACATTCAACCTCCTAGGGGATAAAGTACCACATTTAAGAATTTAAACTGATTCTGTACATAACAATTCTTCTTACAGGACTACTAACACCATAGTGGGAATTATTGAAATGTACAGGTATAGAACTGTCTTCTTCCTAATCAATAATATCTGTCACATGTTCTAACAGCCTAGTTTTAAAACACTTCTTACTCTCCCCCACATAAAATATGTTACAAGGGCATCTAAGAGCATTCTCCATACACCAACCTCTTGAATATACAAAGTCCCACATGTTGTCCATCCTTTTCCCTCAACAGGAATGACAAAACAAAATAATGGTAGACCCTACCTATCAACCTCCTACTGTATGGCATCTGTACCAAGCCTGACATAATTTGGGACTGAGTCCCAAAAACATGGCTATACTTGAAATATTGCTGTTATACACTGAGAAAATTGCTGGTGTTACAGGATTTATTGTAACCATCCCCATCCATCCATCCCCGCTCTCTTAAAACTGACTCAAGACACCTTCTCTACCACGGAACAGTGGATGATGGGCAATCATCTAGCACTCAATGCATCAAAAACCAAACTTATGGTATTTACCCCCTCAAAAACCAACACCATTGATAGAAAACTATTCTCCATCACTGGCCAGAATAACACACCTCTTGAACTGGTATCTGAAACCAAACTACTAGGAGTCCAGATTGACGACCAGCTTAAATTCAATAGCCACCTACAACTAAACATAAAAAAAAACACCAAAAACTTGGCATGCTCTACCGACGCAATTGATTCCTCACTACATCTACTAAGCTCACTCTCGCTACTACATTTCTCATCTCTTCCCTCCTTTATGATGCCCCTCTCCTAACAAACCTACAATCGTCTCTCAAAACAAAACTGTCCTCTTGTTATAATAAAATTTCCAAATTTGCCACTAGCCACAAATCATCTACCCATCACTGTGCATCTCTCCACAAACTTAAATGGCTAGAGCTTCCCAACTATCTCTCCTATACTCAGCTCACTTTTGCTCATAAACTAATTTTTCATCCCTCCCTCTGTTCCTCTCTCAGCTCTACCTTTAAAATGCACCTACCACAAAGATTCCTAAGATCTAATAACCAAAACCTAATAGAACTGTGCAAACCCCTTCACTCTCCAGGACAAAACCTCCTGTCCTTTGCCCTGGCATGCCTATGGAACTCCCTTCCTCCCTCCATCTGTATCACCACCAACCTCCCTGCTTTTAAAAAATCACTGCACTCACATCTAACATCCTCTTGGGAATGCTCCTGCTCCCACCCCTCCTAGCCTATTCTTCACTTCCTATAGGCAACTTTACCATATATTACCAGACACCAAATAATAAGCCAACTGTAATGACATCTTATAATTCTCTTATCCTACTATTCCACTCAAGAAACTATATATTTATTGCAGCAATGCTTCGTTATTCTACAAAATTTAACCTAAACATGTTTATTATACCTGCTTAAATCTTAGTTTTCTACAAAATGAAACCTAAAAATTGCATTGTAAATGCTTAATCTTTGTTTTGTCTTGAACCCACAAATGACTGCAATTGTAAACTGCTGTAATCTTTTTGTTACCACTGTTTTAAAGCTTTGTCTTTAACCTACAAATGATTGAAATTGTAAACTGCTGTAATCTTCTTTGTAACCTTTGTTTTGGAGCTTTTCTCCCCAGGACTCCATTGAAAACGGGTTCTTATTGGCCCAATGGACTATCCTGGTAAACCAACTGCAAATAAATAATAAAATAAATAAATATAAAGGGGATCCAGTATCTGCCTGGGATGACATGATTGACAGACCATGATGCTTTGCCAGAGATGGTCTGCACCTGTCACCCCTGGGATTCAGGTTACTAGTTAAGGCTCTTGCCACCCTATAGTGCCTTTTTTAGGCAAAGTTCAAAGGATAAAACCACCACCATAACAGGTACAAACATGCAAAACCTGAAGGTAATGCTACTCAATGCTAGAAGTCTAAACCTCAAAATGCACTCTCTCAAAGCACTCCTAAAAATGGAGAACATCGATATCTGTGCAGTAACTGAGACCTAGTTCAAGGTTCCAGAGAGCACACCTGCAATACCAGGCTACAACTCTTACCACACTTTTTGGCAACCAAACCAGTACCAAAACACTGAAGGTGAAGGAGTGTCCATATTCACCAAGGATATTCACACCACCAGGCTAGTTGCCCAACACAATGTGTCTGAAATTCTTCAGGTGCATCTAACACTAAGTAAGACTGCAATCCAAATTGTAGCTTGCTACAGATGCCCCACCATGCTCCAAGATTCTTACTACACTTTTATAAACATACTGGAAAATATTAAGATACAACCAAACACCCTAATACTGGGTGATTTCAAGTACCCTGCCATTAACTGGGAAAACTACTCATGTATCAACACCTTTGCACAACGGTTCTTGGAATTCATAAATTTCAATGTCCTGGATCAACTAATCCATAGTCCCACCAGGGGCTCCAATGTTCTAGACCAGGTCATCACTCACATGGAAATCGATGCTCCACACCTATGGTCACTCCCTCGTTGGTCAGGTTTGACCATAAACTAATCACCCTTGACATCCACATCCCTCCCCCACCCTCCAGTAAGGAAACCTCCGTAAAAAGCCAACTTCATGCTACTCAAGTCAGAAGTGACAAACTTCATGACACCCATGCAGATGTGAACTGAAAGTTCGACTGCTGAATCCTACACTAAGGCACTGTATGAGCACATCCACTCGTGCATGAATTGTGCCATCCCAAATAGAACCAAGACACTCTCCTCCAAAAAAAGAAAGCCAATCTGGTGGTCCCCTGCCATAAACAAACTTTACAAAAAAAGGAAGAAACTGTTGCAGAAAAGAGGAAAATCCCAGGATGAAAAAAATGCCCTTACCAGCCTCAGTAAGAAACTGAGATCCCTCATAAAATCCTCCAAAGCCAGTTACGAAAATAAAATTGCCAAAGATTCTAAAGACAACCACAAGAATTCTATAGCTATGTCAAAAATCTAAATGGCAATGCTCAGATCTGCTCTGAGCTACAACAGAATGGCATTAAATATACTGATCCCAAGGATATTGCCAATAACCTGTCAGATCGATTCAGTGCCAACTTCAGCCCCCTCTCACTCCCTAAAGGGCCCATCTCAAGACCAAAAGATTGCCACATTTTGGTAATAATGGCCACACAGATAAAAACCACACTCTCCAAAGCTAAGAATACAGCATCCATGGGACCAGATGACATCCTGGGCTGTGTACCACATGAACTACAAAATGAACTGGCACCTCACCTAAGTGTCATGTTTAATCATATCCTCACCTCAGGCTTTGTGCCCACTGAGTAGCACACAGCTGCAGTTATCTCACTCCACAAGGGGGGATCCACCTTGGATCCTGGCAACTACCGCCCCATCAGTCTGATGAGCCTGATCTGCAAGGCCATGGAACGTATTATCATGGAACTTATAAACAAAGACATTGGCAACCTTCAAACACTGGACCCCACCCAGTTTGGGTTTGTGAAGTGCTGATCTTGTCTCCTTAACCTGATTGATTTCTTTGATTCAGTCTCCAGAGCTGTGAGTGAGGGTAAGGCAGTCCACACAGCCTATCTGAACCTTGCCAAGGCCTTCAACACCATCTCCCACTCTGGAATCATGGATAAACTTACTAAGCTGGGCCTTAATCTGTACATCACTCGATGGGTTGCCAACTGGCTTACTGACAGAACCCACACTGTAAAAGTAGTCGACTCCAAATCCAGCTCCAGACAAGTGACAAGTGGAGTATCTCAGGGTTTAGTCCTGGGACCACTATTGTTTGACATCTACTTCTCTGAAGTACAGGCCAACACTAAGGGACTCTGGCTAACAAAGTCTGTAGATGACTGCAAACTGGGAGCCATTATCGAATCCCCAAATGATGTGGATATTCCAGAAAAGGGCCTTACAGAAACTGATGCTTGATGCCAGAGCCATGGGCTCAAGGTCAATGCCAAGAAATGTATAGTTATCCCCTTTGAGAAAAAACATGTACTCGTGAATTATCACATAGGTGGCAGTACACTAAACACCAACAGTGTGATAACAGACATAAGGACACAGGTGGACAGTGGTCTCACCTTCGATAACCACATCACCAGAACAGTCAGGAAATCCTTCTATGTGGCACACCTCATCACTAAGGGCTTTTCATCCAGAAAAAAAGGAGGTCATTGTTCCACCATACTCATCCCTCATTAGACCCATTATAGAGTACAACGCCCTATTTGGTATGTACCTCACAAGACATTTGCAGCAGCTGGAAAGGCCACAGAAATACCTCACTAATAGAATCACAGGCCTAAAGCAGATGCCCTGTGCTGACCATCTAAAAAATCTCCAGCTAGACTCTGTCACATATCGTCTACTCAGAGGCGATCTCTGCTTAACATACAAGGCCATGTCAAACCCAGAGCTGTTGGACTTGCTCCATTTAAAGAAATCCCAATCCCTCAGAGCCACACGCCACAGGGATCTAAGCCTTGTCATCACAATGAACAAAGCATGCTGGAGGGATAGGTTCCTGACCCAGAGACTCTCCAGACTCTGGAATAGACTGCCCATACATGTCAGGCAGAGAGCCTCTTTGGCCCTCTTCAAAAGGAACATTGACAATTGGATGGGAGATAGGAAATTCACCCTGGAGATCACATCAGTCACCCTGCTAGACAGGGGTCCAGGGGAGTAAATACTGTGGGAAGAAATCAGGGAATTGTTAAGGCTAGGCTTGTATAGGCCCTAGGGCCAATTGTCTAGTACCAACCTACGAACCTATGAACCTATAAAGTCTGAAACACAAATGGATGTTGGTATGTACTGATTGCAATCATCAGAGTATGCTACTGATTTGCCAAGGATAATATCTGTCTGGGGAACAGACAAAACATAACAGGAAAAGCTCTGGCCATTATGTGGATAGCCCTACAGTTGAGAGCTATGTGGACACAGAACTTTGTCAGACTGAATCCCATGCAGAAGTAGCATGTTCAGACAAACCCTGTTAAAAAAGCAGTATTCAAAACATATAACAGCAATACTCACATTCTGCCCCTAGGTATTGAATCTTCTCCACCATTTAGTTGGCTTGTCTCCACAGGTCTTGTTCTAAGAGGTATTAGCTCACACACCTGCAGGATCTCTTCCTCACAGGTATGGGAAAGGGTAAACGCCCGCATGGAGTACTCAGTTATAGGAGTGTGTTGCCATGACACTGGCTATTAGAATAACTACACAGCTGTTCTGCATGCAATCAGCAACTGGGGAACACCAATTGGTGCTCAGGCCATCACATGGTCATGAGCATTACCTACAAAAGACAAGCTGCCATCTATTCAATCCACCTCTGTCATAGACAGTCCATCAGTGCAAAGCTGAAGTAGTGTGAGAAAAAAAGAATAAGAAAGGATATATTTGTGACATATCCAGAAAAAAGGCATGTGAAACAAGTAAGCATGTAATTGAATGCAGTAGGTGCTCTGTAATAATGGAAAATAGGAGTTTGCAAGCATATGTCTCAACAAGACTTGCTGTACTGATGTACTGCCGAACAGCACTGATGGCCATAGCATGTGGCTCTGTATGTAGTGACTAGGCCAGCTACTGGTACATTGTACATATCCGTATGTTACCTGTGCATATAACTATGATACACGTTTTGTCTTGTAAATATAAGACAACTATGCAGAGCATGTGCAGAGTAAAGTACTGTTGCAGATGTGTGTGCTGAACTGCATGTTATATACTGAGCTCATACCATTCAACTGTCCAGTGTTCTGCACACTGACCATATGTGTGCCTCATATTTGTAGTCATTTACCCATAGAGTTGTGTCATGTCAGTCATATCCTTGCCAAATCTGTGAAGACTGACATTACAACATCCCCCTTAATTGTCTGCTGGCTTTTCCCATTTGGGATTGCCACAGTGGATCATCTGTTGCCATTTCTGCCTGTCCTCTGAATCTTGCTCTCTCACACCAACCACCTGCATGTCCTCTCTCACCACATCCAGAAACCTTATCTGAGGCTTTCCTCTCTTCCTCTTACCTGGCAGCTACATCCTTACCATCATTTTCACAATATACTCAGCACCCCTCCTCAGCACATGTCCAAACTGATGTAATGCTGCCTCTCCAACACTGTCTCATATCCACCCAACATGGCCTACGCCTGTCATATACACATTGATAAACTTGTGCACCCATCAACCCAGTGCAAAACATAACATCTGTAAATCTACCATGTGCAGCTCTGACCCCTGCCTTTTTGTCAGTGCTACTGTATCCTACCCATATAACATGGGTGATCTCGCTACCCTCTTGTAGACCTTACATGTCACGTTTACTGGCACTAGTCGGTCACATATCACTCCTGACACTTTTCTCCATCCTCTTCATCCTGCCTGTACTCCCTTCTATGCCTGTCCTACATAGTCCTCATTACTCTGAAATGATGATCCCAATCATTTGAACACATCCACCTTTGCCAACTGTACTCCATGCATCCTCAACATTCCACTGTCCTCCCTCTCATTCACACACAGATATTCTGTCCTAATGCTGCTGACCTTCATTGCTGTCCTCCCTAGAGCATATCTCCACCTCTCCAGGGTCTCCAAAAGCTGTTCCCTACTCCCAATACAGATCACATTGTCATTTGCAAAAAACATAGTCAACAGGGACTCCTGTATGATCTTGTTTGTCAACCTGTCCATCACCATTGCAAATCAGAAAGGGCTCACAACTATCCCTGATGTCATCCCATCGCCACCTTAAACACATTTGCCAATCCCAATGCAGACCTCAATGCTGTCACACCACCCTTGTACATATGCTGTACCACTCTTACGTATATCTCTTCCACTCATGACTCCATCATACAGTATCACATCTACTGTCTAAGCACCCTGTCATATGCTTTCTGTACATCCAGAGAGACACAGAGCAACTTTTGACCTTCTCTGTATTCCACCAGTAACTGTCTCAGAGCAAACATCACATCGGTAGTGCTCTTTCCACGCATGACACCATACTGCTGACCAGTACTCCCTGCATAACCTAGCTTCCACTACTCTTACCCATTACTTCATGCTGTGACTGGTCATTGTTACCTCTCTGTAGTTATCACAGCTCTGCACATCAACCTCATTCTTAACACTGTACCCAAGCACGTTCTCTTCACTCCTCATGCAACCTCACACTTCCCAAGATATCAGTAAAAAGTCTGGCTAACACGCCACTGCCATTTCCCCTAAACAACCCCATGTTTCCACAGGTGTGTAATGTGGACCAACAGGCTTGTCAGTATTCATCCTCTTCATAGCTATCCTTACATCCTCCTTGTTAAGCCATTGCACTTCCTGATTCACCATGCTCACATCATCCAACCTTCTCTGTCTCATTCTCTTCATTCACCAGCATCTCAAAGTACACTGTCCATGTGCTCAACACACTCTCCTCACTTGTGAGTACATATACCTCATCATCCTTTATCACCATTATTTGCTGCACATCTTTCCTAGTTCAGTGCATCTGTCCAGCCAATCAGTACAATTACTTTCATCCCTCCTTAGTATCTAACCTGTCATTGAACTCTTCATATGCCCATCTTCAGCCTTTGCCACCCCTCTCTTTGCCATGCACATCATCTTCTCATACTCCTGCCTACTTTCCTCATCTTTATGACAAGTCCACCCCTTCTTCCCCAACCTCTGTCTCTCTATACAGTCTAGTACTTCCTCAGTCCACCAACAGGTGCCCTTGTACTGTTTCCTCCAGCCACATGTCACCCCAAGCATCCATCTAACTGTCTCCTTTACCAGCTCTGCTCTACTTAACCAGATATTTGTTAGATTGTCACTGTCACCAAGTGTCTGTCTCAGCTCTTCCCTGAACTCCACCTCAGAAGCACACTTTTCCATTTCACACCATTTGATCCTTGGTGCTGCCCCCACACTTCTCCTCATCTCGATCACCAACATCATCTCACATACCAACATTCCCTGCTGCCCAAATACACTTTCCCCTGTCACAACTTTACAGTCTCCAATCTACTTCAAACTTGCCCTCCTAAATTGATATATTCCACCTGTGTGCATCTTACTCCGCTCTTGTATGTCACCCTATGCTCCTTCCTCATGTTATAGTGTGTATTCACCACAGCCATGACCAACCTTTTTGCAAATTCCACTACCATCTCACTGTCTCCACTCCTTCTAACACCATATATACCCATCAATTCCCCATCCCCTCTGTTCACTTCACCAACATGCCCATTGACATCTGCTGCAATGACCAGTCTGTCACCCTTGTGTACAGTCATCACCATGTCATCCAACTGACGTCACATTTCTCTTTCTCATCCATCACACAACCAACTTGCATAGCATATGCACTAACAGCAGTCATCATTACACCATCAGGTTACAGCTTCAGAAACATCACTCTATCAGACACTTATGTCATCCTCCAAAAACACTCTTGGCATACTGTTCCTTCATCAGAAGCCCTACTCCCTTCCACCTCCAGTCCACACCTTGATAGCACAAGTGTAACCTGCCTACCATACACCAAGCCATAATCCCCTTCCATGTGGTCTCTTGCTCACACATAATATGCCAACCATACCCTGGCCATCATATCAGCTAGCCTGGACCCTATACCACTCACACTGCCAACATTATAAATTCTTACCCACAATACCACCCTCCTAGCCTTCCCCCTCTCTTCCTGCCATATGACTGTTGGACATCCACCAGGGGATGCCTGTCAGTGCAAAGGCTACTGTGCTAGTGAATGACTCAACAGCTAGCATGGACCCTATACCACTCACACTGCCAACGTTAAAAATTCTTACCCACAATGCCACCCTCCTAGCCTTTCCCCTCTCTTCCTGCCATATGGCTGTTGGACATCCTCCAGGGGATGCCTGTTAGTGCAAAGGCTACTGTGCTAGTGAATGACTCAAGTATGTTACAGCAATATTGATACACTGTCACTAATTTTGTCCCATTGCACCCATGTATGCATGTCATCTTACAGATGTCCTGCTGTAACAGATTGAGAGGGATGACTGCACAGCAGGAGTGTTAATTTAGTGTACCATACTTACATAGAACAGACATGTATGTGAGGTAGTACCTATGCACATGTCAGTATGAGTAGGTGTATGTGTCCACCTCATGAAAACAAACATGGGATGCAAAATGTCAGTTAAAACAGCTGTACATGTTGTACACGTGTGTAATCTTAGTTACTGTGCACTCAAAACAGTGACATTTCTGCAGCTAATGGTTGTTGCATTGCTCTAACATAGCCATGGTTAGTACAGTAAGCATGATTATCATTACTAAATTGGAGAGGTGTCCAACTGTGTTATGACTTTGTGGCCATGCCCACTACAAACAACTGATTGAACATATAGATAGCTGCATGGACTCAGCAATACTTTAATTGTAATACCCAATGTATAGTAATCCCCTTTGCTGGACATCAGCATCACACAAACCGCAGACCTGGTCCCTGTAGTGGCTGTACAGGGCAAAATAGGGGCAGAAACCAACCTGGAATCATGTCAGCCATTGTCTGAACAAGCATATAAGGTCACAGGTGGATTACTGTAAGGCCAGTTATGATTACAAATCGAAAATTTCCACCAGGGACAATCACTAGGCCATCTTCCCATATGTCTGCAGTCTCGGAGTCAACACCCAGATCTGCTCTGAGTTACAGCACAATGGCACAAAAATTATAGAACCAACTGATATTGCCAACATCCTGGCAGATAGGTTCAGTGCTAACTTTACCTCCCCGTCTCCCCCTAAAGGGCCCATATCTATATAGGAAGAATGCAGAGTCCCTGCAATCACAATTATGCAGGTAAAAGCTGCACTCTCTAAGCCAAGAACACAGCATCCATGGGACCTGACAAGATCCCAGGCTGCATTCTACATGAACTACAGAATGAACTGTCACCCCACCTAAGCACCATGTTCAATCATAGCCTCACCTCAGGCTTTATGCCCACTGAATGGTGCACAGCGACGGTTATCCCACTCCACAAAGGGGAAGCCACCATGTACCCTGGGAACTACCACCCCATTAGCTTAACAATCCTGGTCTGTAAGGCCATGGAATGTATCATCATGGAACTTATAAACAAAGACATTTGTAATCTCCAAACTATGGACCCCATTCAGTTTGGCTTTGTAAAAGGCAGATCATGTCTCCTAAACCTGATAGACTTCTTTGAAGCAGTCACCAAAGCTGTAGACAAGAGTAAGGTGGTTCACACAGCCTATCTAGATCTCGCCAAGGCTTTTGACACCATCCCCCACTCTGGAATTATAGATAAACTCACTAAACTAGGTATAAATCCCTATGTCACAAGATGGGTTGCCAACTGGCTCACTGACAGAACCCACACTGTGAAAGTAGCAGACTCCAAATCTAACTTCAAACCACTGACAAGTGGAGTACCACAGGGTTTATTCCTGGGCCCTCTCCTGTTTGGTATCTACTTTTTTGAAGTACAGGCTAACACAGAAGGTCTTTGGCTAATGAAGTTTGCAGATGATTGCAAACTATGAGCCATAATTGAAACTCCTAACAATGTGGATATCCTACAAAAGAGCCTCACTGAGACAGATGCCTGGTGTCAAGACCATGGCCTCAAGCTCAATGCCAAAAAGTGCATTGTCATCCCCTTTGGTATAAACTCTGTACCCATGAGCTACCACATAGGTGGTAGTCTACTTAACACTGAAAGTGTGATAAGAGACCTTTGGACAGAGGTGGACAGTAGTCTCTCCTTTGATAATCACATCGCCACAGTAGTCAGGAAATCCTTTTACATGGCACACCTCATCACAAGAGGCTTCTCATCCAGGAAAAAAAGAGATCATTGTTCCCCTCTACTCATCACTCATTAGACCCATTAAAGAGTACAGTACCCCTTTTGGTATGTACCTCACAAGACATCTACAACAACTGGAAAGGCTGCAGAAATACCTCACAAAGAGGATTACCAGTCTCAAACAGATACCCTACGCAGACCATCTCAAAAAACTCCAGCTTTGCTCCGTCACATATTTCCTACTCAGAGGCGATTTCTGCCTAACATACAAAGCTATGTCAAACTCAGATCTGTTGGACATGCTCCACTTAAAGAAATCCCAATCCCTCTGAGCTACACGTTCTAGGGACCGAAACCTTGTCACCACAATAAACAGAACATGCTGGAGGGATAGATTCCTATCCCATAGAATTCCCATACTCTGGAACAAACTACCTATCTATATCAAACAAAGCTCCTCATTAGCACTCTTCAAAAAAAATCTTGATGATTGGATAGGAAATAAGAAAATTCACCCTGAGGATCACCTCTGTGGCTCTGCTTGACAGCAGCACAGGAAAATAATTTTCTTGGGTGGTGAAATCCAGGGTACCTTTTTGGCTAGGCTAGTAAAGGCCCTAGGGCTGATAGCCTAGTACCTACCTATGAATATACCAACCCAACCTGTAATGGTGGCCAATGATCTGTCACATAGACACACAACATAGCTACAGACAACCTGATGCAGATAAGGTTAGGGCAAACATCCCCCTGGCTCAACATCATTATAGGAGGATATGTACTGCATCCACACCCCTCCCCTCATCACCAATCACCAGTGAGCAGGTACATATTGCCTACTGAAAGGCAACAAATGCAAGTATCTATGGGATGTCATATTATCCCTGTCTGCATCCTACATGTACTCAGGCATGTGCTCCCAGCTGCATTACACACTGTAGTCACACCAAGCCACAGCACCATCCACATACCATCCGCATGGAATATGGCTAGTGTCATCCATTTACACAGACCTGAATGAGGAATGACGGATCATGAAAACAACTTGCTCTCACTGTGGGCAGTATGATTCATCAAGACCAGGAGTGCAATGCAAGCTGATAATGCTCTGATAGATTACAGGGGTATGGTGTGGTTGTGAGTGTTGGCTACTGGTATGGTTGTGAGTGTTGGCTACTGGTATTCAAGATACATGTGCAGGTACTGGACATACTATTGCCAAATGTATGGGGTCCTGAGATGTGTTTCCCTGTTAGTGTCTACCAGGTGCAATGTCACATCACTGGTGGGAGACCTTTTCACCAGCAGAATGCAACCTGATAATGGAAGCCATAATAGGGAACCACAGACTACTGTTGGGCCAAAGCCAGTAATCACCCTGTGGGATGACCCTGTCCACAGGGTAAATTAAGTGGGACTGCACACACATACATATGAGCAGGTGTGGCATCATGCCACCAACCTCATACACCATACCTGGCAAAGGGCTGTTGCTATGGCTAGGGGCCCCACAACCACAGGTGAGAGCCCAGCCATGCAGTCCCTACTGACACCAAATGAAGAGCTTCTTGCCAAGTTTAGGCCACCCATAACAGTACAACACCATGGTACAAAGCCCCACTTGCTGGAGGAAGATGGCACCCACACAATGGACAAGGAGCATGCAGGTAAGGTCCCAGTGGCATTTAGTAGACTACTGTATGAGACATACTTGTATCTGTACAATATCTACATGCATGTGTCAGGTATGATTGCAGTTGTGGGTGAGGATTTCTAATGCACAGAAGTGCAAATCTATGGTGAAGGACAGCAACTTGTGTAGTATTGGGTGTTGTACTGTAAATGTGCAGACATGCTGCATCCATCCTTTTCCAAGGACACATGTGAGTCTGCTGACAATACATCTCTCTCACAACTACATAGGTCACTCTGGTCTGCATATGGGACAGCAGCCTGTAGCTGGTGAGTATGGAATTGTTCAGTTGTGCTTTGGCAATACCCCAGGCATGTAGAGGGCATGCAAGTTACCACGCACACAACTATGACTAATAGCCATATTGCTTTATGTGCATGTTCACTTGTGGTGGGGTTAATTGTAGTGCATCATATTGGTTGCCACAGGGGCCTACATGAAGAGAATGCAACATTCCTGTAGCATACCTCACAACCTGTCAGTGCAAGACATCTGGACAGACACCAGCAAAATGTATTGGGCAAACTGACTAAGGTAGAGACATGTGTGAAACATTACTGCTATAAAGTGGATATAAAATATATACACACACCTGTTAAGATGCCATTTGTTTCTGATATATACTGACTGAGACCACAATATGTCAGTCCACACCCTTCCCAATTTTTAATGAAACCCATGACATGAACAGTTCACTTGTAAAACCAAGCATCTGGACTCATGTATTGCACCTACAAGCCTGGACAAGTGTGAGGGTAGCAGACATTGTATCAGTATGCGGTTTCAGTCAGGTATGATACCTGATGGTGCCATATGTGTCAGTACACTCACTGTGGCCTATTTGGCAACTATATCACATAGATGGGCATTGTTAAGGCAGACAGAGCACTAATAGGTTCCAAACATCTGGATGTTCCAGACACATCTGTGCATAGGACTGGTATGGCCTGTACAATGGTTTCAAATGCTGCATGTGAGGCAAATGCCATTACCACACTATATAAAGTAATGACATCAGGAGATGATCACCTGCCATGTATGGTACACACATCAAAATGGTATCAGCCACACAAGATATGATCCACACACACACACACACACACACACACACACACACACACACACACACACACACACACACACACACACACACACACACACACACACACACACACACAGACAGACACACACACCACTCCTACCTATCTATTTATGTCTATTATAGTGTTACACAGTTATCAGACATGCCACAGAGCTTACATAATTTCACCTCCTCCAAAGGTACTTGTAAGGTGAATGACATCAACAGTACTACTAAACTAGGATGAGTATGGTGGTACACAACTCAAAATGGTATAACCTTCACAGTACATGCTTCTCACACAAACAGTTGCCAGTATTCAGATTAGAACTCCTGCCTATCTAGCTATTTGTATTATGCAGTTAGTAGACACAAAGGTACTTCTAAGGTGAATGACAACACCAGCAGTAGTAAAGTAAGGTGGGAGGAGTGTAATGGGTGGTACACAAATCAAAATGGTATAAGCCACACAGTATCCGATTCACACCACACACACACACACACACACACACACACACACACACACACACACACACACACACACACACACACACACACACACACACACACACACACTTGCCAGTACTGGGGTCAGAGCTCCTGACTAGCTAGTTATATCTACTATAGTGTTACACAGTTGTCAGATGTACCATGGAGCTTATACAACTTCACTTAGTCCAGAGGTACTTCTAAGGTGAATGACATCAACAGGTCTACTAAATTGAAGTGAGGGGAAGTGTAAAGGGTGGTAGACAAGTCAAAATGGTATAATCCACACAGTACATCATTCTCACAAACTTAGACTTGCCAGTATTGAGATTACAACCCCTGCTTATCCAATTAGTTGCACTATAGTATTACGCAGTTACTACATGTGCTACAAAGGTTACTGGACTTACAACTGGCCAAAGGTGCTGATAACTGCACAGCTGAGGTAAAGTATTGCAGGTGGCAGGAAGTCTGCCTTCAGTTTCTCCCATACATCTTGTTAGTTCTTTCTGTCTTGCACTTCAAATAGCATTATAGCTTTGCACTTCAACAGGTTATTGTATCGATAAGTGTATCACACCTGGGAGCCATCAGCAGTACTTGTTCATCATGGAACTGGCCCCAGTACTTACTACTTATGACCACTCTGTGAGAGTAAAGAACAGGTTAAAATGGATTTCAGTGGATTGTTTCAGAAAATGTAAAATAAATGTTCTGCATTTTTCAACGTGATTTGCTACAGATCCAAACTAAGTTTGGACTGCATGAAGAGTTAAAAAAATATACTCTTGCAGGACAAAGTCCAGGACAATATTATGCAAAATGTTTTAAAGATGGTTCTAGTCTTCCTTATATACCGTACCAACAGGCACAGCAGTTAGTGACATTTATTCATCAGGTATTGGGACATTTGGGTACACAAAGGTTATGGCCCATTGTAAAGAACAAGTACTGGCATCCACAATTAAAGAAAATCTGTGCTTTAGTGCATGCTGAATGCTTAATATGTTTGCAGGTTAATACTCAATTGAAAAAACACAGTTACTAAGGGTAACTCCAGAGGATGGACCTTGGTATGCCATCCAAATTGACTTTGCAGGTCCATTACCCCCAGCTAAAGGTGGGTACAGGTATCTTCTAGTGGTAGTTGATGTTTTTTTTCAAAATGGGTAGAAGCAATTCCTACAAAAACAATAATGGCTAAGGCTACAGCAGAAGCCTTATGGAAAAATATTTTTTGTCATTGGGGATGGCCAAACGTTATTGAATCTGATAATGGGCCACAAATTTTCAGTAAACTGATGAAAGCTTTGTGTGATTTGCTTGGTATCCAGCAATGATTTCATGTTCCTTACCATCCCCAGTCTAATGGGATAGTTAAAAGAATGTACAGGACTCTTAAAGAACGCCTTAAGAAAGCCTGCTTGAAAAAAGGCGTAAATTGGGTAAAACATTTGCCTGGAATCTTGCTGGGTGTCAGAGCAACTCCACACAGTAAAACAGGGATATCACATTTTGAAGTTATGACAGGCAAAAAAATGCCTGTACAATTGCCATTCAATCCTACTCTTAGTACAGACAGACCATTATTAGAAATTGCACATCATCAACAATGGTTAAAAGATATTTCTGAATTGTGTCAAAGCCTATCAGAAATGCAAGCATCCAAATTACGGTCAAAGCATCCTATTATGCCAAAAGAAAACCTTCCCTCTGGGACACAGGTATTGATTAAGATGTTCCAGATGGACAGTTCGTGGGATAGTAATTGGCAAGGACCTTTTGAAATAATTGCTCAGTTAGGACCTCTAGTGTACAAAGTTAAAGAAAAGAAAAAAAGCAAAATGATTCTTGTTCATAGAGATCAGTTAAACGTCATTAAGTGACTCCATGTTTTGTGGAGGGGGGGGGGGTTGTAGATTCATGGCAAATGCCAA
The DNA here is from genome assembly GCF_019279795.1 of Protopterus annectens. Lineage (NCBI taxonomy): Eukaryota > Metazoa > Chordata > Ceratodontiformes > Protopteridae > Protopterus > Protopterus annectens. The sequence continues at coordinate 813,171,772 of NC_056746.1, forward strand.
GTCTAAAACAGTTAAAAAGCATCTATCAAAACAACTTATCAGATTAATACCACTTACGTGGAAAGGTTACAGTGCTGTACACAATGAATATTCTGTTTGTTATTGTACTGACTGTACTCATTGGAGCCCTTGGGGTAGAGTGTCAAACAGGAAAAATGCAAGTTTGAAAAATAAATAATGATAATAATACTTTAAAGCTAGGTTGGAATGGATGTTCAAAGATAAATTGTTTTTGTGGGCAAAGACAGCAGAACAGTTTCACTTGCCCATCTAATGCTAGTTGTACTTTCGGGCACATAAAAATTCCCAGTAATGTTACCTTTTGGTCTGCGGTTGTGGATCATCATTATATTCGACCAAATAGTCCTAAAGTAATCCTTGAATTTGATTCCAAAATTTCTATTAAATGTTGTCAATTTCCTATATTTTATTTGGAAAAGGAAAAAAAAATCAAAGGAATATCCAAAATCAATACAAAAGTTAATCCTCACCTATATAAAAACATGTGATAATTATACTACACAGGGAATGAGCATTCTTCCCAATAATACAAAAATACAACTGAATTTCACTACTGCAGTTTCTGTAATATGCACTAATATCACAGTCATTACAGGCCATAGACATTGGGAATATGTTTTATCAATATTAACAGGTAAACCTACCTCTGTTCATATAGACCATTTAGTTAAAATCACTTCTACCTGTACAATGGTAGGTAGACAGCATCAACAGTTTGTGGTGCATTTTAACATCACATTCCCAGATACAGGCAGGTGCCAATATAAAAGGGCATGGTATGATACTCTGCTAGGAGGCCTAAGCACTGGAATGGGGGCTCTTAATGCAGCTGAGATTAAAGTTTTAGTTAATCAATTAAAAATAGTGGGGGAAGATATCTCTCAGATCGTATATTTACAAGCATTTTGGAATCCAGATATATGGAAGACACACCTGCATAATATAAACTATCATCAGCAATTTTTAGACAATTATAATGCTATGTAGCTACATCAGTTAAAATTTGATGGTAGCATGACAATTTTTGTAAATTGGACAACATGTACTATGCAATCTTTGTGGAAATTCAAAAAAATAGAGTGCAAACTGAACCTATGTTACAAAATGAAAATGTTTGGCGACAATTGTTTAACAAATGGATACCTGATACAGATTGGATTAGGTTATTTACTGAAGTAACATACTGTGCTCCACAATATTGTACAGGAAAGTTTATGCATTATAATGTTACTGATACCACTACTAAGGTAATTATATAGATATGAGAGGAAGAACACATAAAATCGAGTATTGTACACAGACTCAAAATGAACTAATTTGTGGACAGCATTCACCTGTCTATGAACCATGCTTACTGCAGCATTCTGTTAATTTGTGTAAATGGACGATTATACCTTCTTCTTTTCAAATGTTTATAGAAGTGGCTCCTCAGTATATTTGTCTGGTTACAAATTAAGATGTAGGTCATAATTTAAAATTGCCTTTTGTAGGATGTTTATCACATGTTGATTTCCTTACATGAAATAATAAGAGCTATGTGTTTACTGAACCCATAGAAGTAAATATTTCCAAGAATTGGAATTATAATTTAATACAGCTTCCCAATCTATCTGTATCTTTGGATACTTTAAAGAACATAATGAATAATACTAAAATTCTCAGACAGTATCTGGAAAAAAGAAATAAAAGTATTCTGTATTATGAGGCATTAAGCATCACTGCAAAGGATAAACTACTTAGCCTGGCTAAAAAGACCAAAAAAGACACTGTTCACAACTGGTGGGATATCTTTACTGGTTGGTCAAAATCAGGAAAAAAACTTGTTAAGTTGGTTGATACATCCTGTATTAGTAGTGTTAGGCATTATAGTCATGCTATCTGGAATTGCTAACTAAGTTGTCATTTGCAAAAAAACGTATAGAATTCAACAAATCATAATGGTTAACCTAGATAAACTGGAAAAGGTTTCAACTTGTACAACTGAAGTTGAAAATGGACAGTCATTTTCTGCTTTTTAAATGAAAAGTGGGAATTGAGAATAAAGAACAGGTTAAAATGGATTTCAGTGGATTTTTTTCTGAAAATGTAAAATACATGTTCTGCATTTCAGTGTGTAGAGTGCACTCAGTTTACTAACCTGGCAAAAACATATAGCTTGGCATTCATTGTTAATAAGAATCAGAAGTAAAATATTTTATCTTTTACAAACTATGCTGTTTGTGAAATTTATTATCTACAAGCAGGCCAAGACAAACTCTTGTATGCAGTTGTGTCTTGTCAACAGGACATGCAAGATAAGAGCGAGACAGAGGAGTTATCCTTCAGGAACAGAATGTTTGAAATATGGAAAACAAACTGTCAGCAGACTAGCTTCAAAGGAAAGACTTATTATTCTGGCAAATTCTCTAAACTGCTGATGCAGGCAGGAAAGACACTATAAAGATTGGGACTTTTTCTTTTGTATCAGATATTTTGATTATTCTTAGCTGAAGTATATTTTGATGTGTATACCTTTCATTATTAAGCTAGATGTAAACCTCATGTGCAGTAAATGAATGTCATAACAGTAGAACTGTCTCAGTGTCTTCATTGAGTAAAGGTACAGACTACCTGAATGGTGTAGTTTAACTTTAACACACCTCTCCTGGCATGATTGAAGTGAGATTTTATGTGCTTTCACCCATTAACCTGTTGCACTTGCCCATTCTAAGGCACTATTGCAACTGCTTCATGCACACAGACAATCCTCTTCTCTAAACTCCAAACACTTAGACCATTGAGAGTTACCCCTATATCACCAAATGTGGAAATATGCACTCTCCAGCAAAGACTGGGCTAGCTGGTCAAGAGGATAAGATTAACACCTGCACCACACCATGTGGACCACATAGATCACCACAGCACCCACTATGACAGCCCTGACATACACTGAAAAGCCACACACCCATCTTCACAGAGGCACTTAATGGACATTTACACAAACAGCACAGACCAGCAAGACAGACACCCACTCAGACACCATGACATAGCACATGCCATACGACACATATGTCACCTGCGCAGTGTGCCCCCCAACCTAACATCCTAAGGCTGGCCACCTTGCACAGTACAGTGATCATGGGTAACTCAGTACTGTGGCACACAAATGTCCCACTCACTATGTTGATTATGGAGGAGGTAACAGCCAATTGTCTATCAAGTGCTAGCATCCAACACAAGACACACTCAGTCAGGTCACTCTACAACAGCTACAAGTATCACTCTGTCATCATCCTTGTGGGTGTGAATGACTTGAGACACACCTCCATGGGCTACATTACAAGATACATGGTTGAACACTCGGATTATGACCACATGGACCACCAGGCAGGTGTGACAGTAGCCCTCTGCAGTATACTGCCATCACCCAGAATGATGCTGCAGTATTATCAACAGATAATTGACTGCAAGATTGGCTTACATACTGTGTGTCATTCTCAGGGGATCCAGTATATCTCTGCTCTGTATGGGATAACATGATTGACAGACCTCAATGCCTTGCCAGAGATGCCCTACATCTGTCAACCCTGGGTTTCCAGGTACAGGGTAAGTGTCTTGCCACTCCTATAGTGCCTTATTAGGCAGTGTTCCAAATCAAATTACCACCATAACAGCTAGACATGTATGCAATTAGAGGGTCATGCTGTTCACCAGTAGACATCTAACTGTCAAGATGCAATCACACAAAGCACTCCTCAGGGTAGAGGACATTGATATTTGTGCTGTAATGGAGAGGTGGTTCACATCAGCAGGCAGCAGCCCTGCACTAACAGGCTATGACACATTCCACAGCTGTCAGTGCCAAAACATAGACCATACCTCCACAGGTGGTATTGTCTCCAGATCCATAATGGATATGCACACCTACAGACTAGTATCCCAGCATAATGCATTGGAGGTACTTCCGGTAAAACTGACTTTGGGGAATATTGCAATCCACACCATAGCCTGCTATCAGTCCCCAGCTATGTCCCTGCACTGTCAATGCAGATTCCTCAACACCCTGGCACCTATGAAGGTTCAGCCCAACACTGACATAGTAGGAGACTTCAACTACCCCTCCATCACCTGGGGAAAGTACTCAAGCACCAGTACACTGGCCCAACACTTCATGGAATTCACAGCTGAAGATAAAATGGAATAATCCACGCCAGGAAATAAATCACTTGCAGGTTCACAGTAGTGCCCTTTATAAAGCCAAAAATTGTAACTGAGATGTAGTAGTCAAGGTAGGAAACAGTTCACTTGCAGTTTCACACCAATTGCCCTTTATTAACCAATTTATATTGTTTAATAAAGGGCAATTGGTGTGAAACTGCAAGTGAACTGTTTCCTACCTTGACTACTACATCTCAGTTACAATTTTTATCTTCAGTTGTGGTCTAACCATTGGTCTTTTCATTTTTTTCACTTGAGGTGTATACCAGGCATTTATCCAGCTTTTGTTTTCTTTCATTTACTTCATGGAATTCATCAGTTCCAGTGCCCTGGCCTGGCTCATACTGACCCTCAGTAGAGGATGCAACAACCTTGACCTGTGTTGATTACTTACATATGGGACTGTAGCTTGTAGTTGCCAACCCCTACCTGGTCAGATCCAAACATGATGTAATCAACATGGAGCTCAGCATCTCACCCACACTACCCACAAAGATAGCCACCTTGCAAAATCTCTCCAATGCTGACATTGCAGTCATAAAAACAGGGGTGGGTGACTTCACTGCACCCATGCCAATGGGAAATAGCTGCATGACTGTTGCATCATATGCATATGCACTGCACAAACGTGTACATGGATGCACAGTACTAGCCATAGTCAAAAGAACACAGACACTGTCCTCCAAACACTGGAAGCCATTGTGATGGTCCCTGCCATTACTAATGTGTACAACAGAAGGAGGACACTGTTTCAGAAAATGGTGGTGACCCAAGACTGGTGAACCCCCTTATTAGCCTCAAACACACCTTGGGATCCCTCATGGAATCATCTACAGGCAGCTATGAAGGCAGATTTGTAGCAGACACTGATGACAATCACAAAAGCCTTTGATAGATATATCAACAACCTCCACAGCAATAACCACAAGTGCTGTGAGTTACTGCACAATGCTGATTTCTATCCTGACACAACAGATATTGTCCACAGTCTTGTCAATACATTCAGTACCAGCTTTACCCCTCCCCCCAAGGGGACGATCACAATGGCAGATGAATGCCAGGCACCCAGCATTACTGCAGGCTAGGTTAGACCTGCATTGTCCACAGACAAGGATACAGCTTCCATGGGACCTCAACATATCTGTGGCTATGTTTTACATGACATAAAAAAGAGACCTGGTACCACATCTATGTGCCCTGGTCAGTCACAGCCTCACTTCAGGCTTTGTCCTTCCAAAATGGCACACTGCTACAGTCATCCCTCTCCATGATGGGGTAGCATCTACAGACCCTGGGGATTATTGGGCCCTTAGCCTGACAAGTCTACTATGCATGGGTATGTGCGCATCATCAGGGACTTGATTGACCAAGATATGGGTGACCACCTAACTCTGGACCCCACACAGTTTGGCTTTGTGAATGGCAGATCATACCTGCTAAACCTGGTTGACGTCTTTCAATGAGTCACTAGGGCTGTGTATGACAGTAAGGCACTGCATACAGCCTACCTCAATCTGGCCAAGGCTTCTGATACCATTCCTCAGTCAGGGATTATTGGTAAGCACAACAAAGTAGACATCAACCCCTATATCAGTCAGTGGCTTGCAAATTGGTTCACAGAGCACACAGTGTGACAGTGGCAAACTCCAAGTCAGACTGGCAAGCAGTCACAAGTAGAGTCCCACAGGGATCAGTACTGAATAGTGTCCTGTCCAGCATCTACTTCTCAGGAGTCCAGCCCAACACAGAGAAACTCTGGCTGACCAAGTTCACAGAGGAGTGCAAACTGTGAGCTATCATGAACTCCACAAGTGATGCAGACATCCTACAGAAAGGCCTCAGTGAGACCAATGAGTGGTGTGGAAACCATGGCCAGAAGCTTAACACCACAAAATGCATCATCATCCCCTTTGGTAAAACACTCAGTTCCCAGTAAGTTACACATCAATTGGAGCCCAATGAACAATGTGGGCATTTTAAGAGATCTGGGGACACAGGTTGACAGCAATGTCTCCTTCAAGCACCACATTGCCACTGTGGTCAGGAAGTCCTTCTATATGGCACATTGCATTACCAAGGGTTTTGCATCCAGGAAGACAGAGGTAATGATCTCTGTCTACTATTCCCTCATTAGACCACTCCACAAGTATTATGGCCCTTTTGCCATGTACCTCACCAGACACCTGCTACAGCTGGAGAAGCCTCAGAAGCACCTCACAAAGGGGTTCCTAGGCATTAAACAAACATCCTACACAGACAGACTCAGAAGACCCAAGCTAATCTCTGTGTCATATCACCTAATTAGCAGCTATCTGCACTTAACTTACAAAGTCATGTCTGACCCAGCTGGTTTAGAAATGCTGCATATAAATCCATTCACACCACACACTGTAGAGACCTGTACCTCAGTACCACAATCACCACAACATGCTGCCCCTCACCAAGAAACTGCACATGCCCTGGAATACACTTCCCATACATGTCATGCAAACCACCTAGCTGACCCTGTTCCAGAGAAATCTTGATGAGTGGATGGGTAATAGACAGTTTATCCCAAGGATCAATGCAGTGGCTATACTTGATATAGGGACATAACATTGTGTGGCACAATGGCAGGGCCCTTCTATATGCTAGGCTTGTTAAGGCTCCTGGGCCATTACCTACTACACACTTGCGAACCTATAAAGGGAATGACATCAGCATGACTGATAAAGTAGTGCAGTGGGTGTTAAACCTATCAAAACACCTTGTTCTATAAACAGACACACTTGCCAGATGTGAGAGTAGAACCCCTACCTAACTAATGACTCGGATCATAGTGTCATGTAGTTACTGCATGCGCTACAGAGCTTAGCGGTCTGACAGTTGGCCAAAGGTGCTGATATGGGGAATGACATCAGCAGGACTGATAAAGTAGGGCAGTGGGTGGGAAACATATCAAAATGCTTCTACTTACAAACATACATACTCACACACACATTTGCCAGATACAAGAGTAGAACTCCTGCCAAACTAGTCATTTGTACTATAGTGTTAAGCATTTATCACATGCACTACTGAGCTTAGAGGGCTAACATCTGGCCAAGGTTGTTGATAAGGGACTGACATCATCTGGACTGATAAAGTGGGGCACTGTGAAGTGTCGTGGTTGGGAATGACATAAAACTGTTTCACCTATAAACAGACACAACCACAACTCCCTCAGTCTTGCACACACAACTGTCACACACACACACACACACACACACACACACACACACACACACACTTCTACATTCACCAGGACAGAGATTTGAACTCCTATCTAACTAGTTATTTGTACTATCATGCTATGCAGTTATCGCACACACCACAGAACTTAAGTGGCTGTGGTTTGATGGAAGGCATTTTTAAGATGACTAATATCTGCAGGACTGGTAAAGTAGAGAAAGGGGAAGTTTCCTGGGTTGGAATGGACTCAAAAGCTTTCAGTTGTGAACACACACACACACACACACACACACACACACACACACACACTTTTACATTTCCAGGACTGAGATTAGAACTCTGACCTAAGTAGCTATGTACACTATTGTGTTATGCAGTTATCACATGCACCACAGAGCTTATGGGGCTGAAGCCTGAAGGAAGGCACTTCTAAGATGACTGATATCTGCAGGACTGCTAAAGTAGGGAAAAGGGAAGTGTACTGGGTTTGAATGGACCCAAAGCTTTTAGCTGTGAACACACACACACACACACACACACACACACACACACACACACACACACACACACACACACACACACACACACACACACACTTTCATATTTGCCAGAACTGAGTTTAGAACTCCTACCTAGCTAGTTATTTGTACTATCATGTTATGCAGTTACCACACATGTCACAGAGCTTATGGGGCTGGGTTTAACAAAAGTGACTTCTATGGTGACAGACATCTTCAGGACTGCTAAAATGGGGCAATGGAAAGTGCACTGGGTGGGGAAGGCCTGTTCATTCCTAGAGCTTACTGACATTTATCTAAGTGTATGAGCATGCCCAGTGTGTCCTTATATAGTACATTTGGGACTCCATTCCAGGGATTGTTGTACTCCAGTCCAGTTTGTTTTCTGCTACAGTCATACCTCTCAACCTGTTGGTGCAGGATATCTGGAGATAGCCTATCCAATTGTGGGGACAATGGGCCATACAATGATTGTGACAATTTCTCTCAGTAATGTATGGGTTGCTTGGGTTACAGGGCTTGTTTCAGCAGACATCTGTCATATATGCCATTTGACACTATCATGTATTGTTTCAGTACCTGGTGACATACCTCGTCAGATCATCACAGTGATTTACCAGAGGACTACAGGATGGATGATGCACACACAAGGTTTATGGACCAAATGTTATGCATTTTTGCATAATCCAGCCTGTTGAGGGGTGTGCCAACAAGCAATTGACTGTTTGTCCTGTGGAAATGGTCCAAAACCTTGGTGATATATTACAGTGGTGGAATCTATGTGCATTTATGTTCTGGCTTGGTCTGATTTCCAGTCCACAGTTGGGTAATATAAGTCAGACAGGATCAGGGTGACAGGCAGACTCCAGATATATTTGTAGGGGATAGGATATATGGTGGGGGGTGTCCTGGGAAGATACGTTTGCCTACAGTTACCAGTACTTTGCATTGGTCTCTTCTCAATGGTTAACTGCACTTGGAAGGTCTTGTGTGTGTCAGACTGTTTTACCAGCCTGGAGGTGTGTGTTTGTCACACATATATGTATGACCCACCCCATTTTGCTTGGATGGCTACATGTTGGGGTGAGGATGTTGCATAGGATGAGTGATCAGGGAGGGGTGTGTTACTCCCCATTGATGTGGCCCAGGGTTCTGTGAGTGCAGACATGTCACCATCTTCCAAGGACAGGCCTGCCTGCAATGAGTGCATTCCCATGTTTAAACTCCTAGCCCAGCTTGTCGGCTGTATAGAGAATCACAGAATGTCCACATCCATGACTCATATATCTTGTTGGTTACCCAAACAAGTGTGGTTTTCCAGCAAAGGTGTTTTGCAAGTCACTCAGGGTTGAAGTCAGATATTACTGACAGTCGACATTGCAGTTTCAGACTTCATACTTATCAGACATTCCATGCTACAACAAATCATTCCATCAACTTTAGAACATTATTAGAACAGTATGTCACAGGTGTCCTTCTCTTTGGACCTTCAGCACCTCATTATTCATGACTTTGTTGTTATTTCTGGCTCCCTGAGGCTGGCAGGTTTGCTCCTAGCGGTTGCCAGCATGGCCTTTCTTTGCATTTTGTGGACTGTGTTATGTTGGTGTTATGCACCCCATGACACTCCGTAAAGGGCACTGTGTGTGAGGCATAGGCATTTTCCAGAGGCCTGTAGGCCAGGTGTGACAGATGCAGTCCATCTGTGGCAAGGTAGTGCATTCTGATGATCATATGTTTCCAGGCTGTTGGCAGGAGATACCCCTGGGATGGCACCAGTAAGTTGACTGTGGGTGTTACTGACAATTGCTTTCTGTTACTATTGTACCAGCACTCTGGCTGACAGCTGGATGCTGCTTAAGTCTAGGAACATGTTACTGCATTTCTATGGGACTATGGGGGGGGGTGACATGACTGCACACGATATACATCTGCACAGACTGTGCTGATATTTGCTTAACATTTTGGTCCCATGTGGCATAGTGGTGAGCCCTATCTTTCAGACTACAGGCATAACAGTATCAACCATAGGTCAGATTGTTCTGGCATAGACATTTGTAGTTTCAGACTTCTTACCTTTCAGACCCATACTGCCATTGTCAGGCCTGCTGTGATATCACTGTGTAAAAGTTTGTGGGTGGGGATTTCATGGATGTCGCCATGTGGGAGCCTTTGCTAGGAATTTCTGCATGGTTTTCTATAGCTGTTCTGCTGTGTGGGGTTGATGGTGGGTATGGGACCCCCACTTTGACATCTATGCATGTGTCCTATGACCCCTCAATTATTTGGCTCACCACATATATTGCCGAAGTATTTGTCGACTAGGGTGGTACTGCATGGTGTGGGTAGGGCAGTACTGGAGATACACATCTTGCTGTCCCACAGAAGCTGTCAGTTGTCTGCTGCTATCCCAGTTAGCCACCTTATTCCCTTACATGATTGATCAATACTATAGATATGCTATCAGAAAATTCCACTCCATTAGTTTAATTTGTTACAGAGACTGGCTTACCTTGTATCTGCAGCTGTTGTGAGGGTGGTGCTTGAGGGCTGACTATGTCAGATGCACACAATACACTGCCTATACATGGTCAGGTATAGGTGGTGTGATATTTGGCATCCATTTTACTGTGTGTGTGAGTCAGACAGAGAGAGAGAGATCAGTCCCTGGGGCCCTACAGTGTCAGTGTATGTGTTATGCATTGCCTCTTTGCCAAGGCCAGGGCATACTGGGCACACGTCTGTCTGCCTAGAGGGGCAGGCTCAGGATGTTCCTCCTCCAAGTTCCTTTGTGCCTGTGGAGACCCTGGCAATGGTAGGGGGCTGTGTGACCCTTCCCCATTTTGTTCCTGTTGCAGCTGTTTCCACAGGATCATATTGTGCAGCATGGCACATACTATGACCGTATGTGCACATGTGGCTGGACAGTACTGCAAGGCTCCACCGAATATGTCAAGGCAGTGAAACCATGACTTGAGCATCCCAAACACACACTCTATAATGATCCCTGTTTGTGTGTGTGCCTCATTATGGCATTCTTGTGTGGGTGTGTGTGCATTTATGATGGGTGTCATCATCCACAGCTCCAGTGCGTAGCCAGCATCTCCCACTAAATGGCCATATGGGATGTCCTCCCTAGCAAACCACTGATACAGCTGTGAGGAATGCCAGATGTGGGAATCGTGATAGCTTCCGGCACCAGCTGGTGCTTTGATGTGGATGTGCATGCAGTCTATGCCACACAGTACCACCAGGTAGTCTTCTACACAGTGGAAGAGATGCATATTGTGAGTCCTCCCCTCATGGGTGGTGGGGAATTTAATGTGCTCCTCGGAATGTGGTCACATGGCATCCAGGAATTGGTGGAGTATCCTGGATGAAGATGCCTGTGAGACCCCCCATCATATCCCCAGTTGATCTTTGGAAAGTATCTGTAGCTAGTATTCTTAGAGCTACACATACCTTGGTATCCACTGGGATGGTTTCCCTCTGTTTGTTCTGGAAGTAAGATGAGGCTGGCACAGCTCCACAATTTGCTGCAGTATGTCTCTGTCCACCCTGTAGTGCTCTACTATCTCCAGATCATGTAGCTCCTGGTGGGTTACCCTGGGCCTGAACACTCTTATTCTCCTCCTCATAAGTCTGAGGCAGTTGTCAGCATTGTCCTCTTCATCACCCTTAGCCTCTTGCACATACTGATGTATGAGGGCGAAAGCAGCTCCTAACAATTTGTTAGTTTTGTCAGGTAAATTTTCCCCATCTGTGTACACCGGTGGTGTAGCGTTTGTGGGAAGAACCAGACTGAAAGGGGTTTGCATTGTTTATAGTGGTGTGCTGCAGATGCTGCCTGTGTTATTGGCTGAGTATGATACATTCCACCTGCCAGCTCTATTACTTGTATTTGAGTGCCTCTATTCTGCTATTTCCCTTTTTTTCTTGTTCCACTTGCCATTTCCTGTATTTTTTATTTTTGTGGTTTAAATCCCACTGCATGCCGTGCAAACCCGTTTAGCTAACTTAAACACATTTTAGCAGAAATGTCCCTCCCTGGACACGAACACGCTCTATTTCATGATGTAAGACATTACAGCCTCAGACACACACCCTAGCTTAGCTTTGCTTAGCTAAGCATAAACCTGGAAAACAGAGCTCCAATGTGCTTACAACAAGCATAACACACCCCCTTTTCATGTTAGTTGCTCCTCCTGCCTTTACGATCCTGTTCTAGCACCTACACAGTTAGGTGCAGGTTTTGGATTTAGAATATTTTGTGATTCAGTAAATTTCCCCTCATTTGTATACCCCACTGCCTTAGCCCATAGATACTGCACCGACATGGAGCCTTTCTCCTTGACAACCACTGTTCCCTGTTATTGTTTTGATTCTGCATGCCATAAACTATAATGGCAAAATGCAGATTTTCTTTAAACTTGGGTTTTCACATTTTTTTAAAAAATTTGGCGCTATCGTGTTTGCGTGCTGTTGCGTTATGCTTAAACGGCTGAGATCGGACACAAAAAAAAATGTTTTTTATTAAAATTAAACATTTATTCATGTCAACGGCCATATATTTGGCCATTGGCATGCCTACAGATGTGAATACATGCTTTTATTTGTGCTGTCATGCCTCTGTTTTCTTTTTTGCAGAAATATGTTCCTGAATGGAGACCTGGAAGCTTTCTGAATTGCTAATTCACCTCATTTGCATGGTTTTCAGCAGGAAGATGATGTGATTAGCATGCCGCATGGTTTTCCATGCAGGAACAGTCTAGACAGGCTCGTGCACATCATATCAGCTGTTTGCTGAATTGCTCAGCGGCCGAACTCCATGCAGTAGCTGCTACACTATTTCTGCATGGAGTTTTAGCTTTCCTGAATCCTGGGGACTGTGTTTACTATGATTTATAAAAGTCAGTTTAACACCTAGAACTGAAAGAATATTATCATTATAAAATTAGTTTGTGCTGAAGAGTTTGCCATTAATACTTCTTTCATAATCCCTTTGATTCCAGAGATATGAACATTTGTTTGAAATGTGAGGACACAATTTGATTTTGTCAAAAATGTTAGGCTTTGCCTATTGGAAGTTGCAGTGCAAACTTCCTGAGCTCCATTGGAGTGAATGAGTTAAACTGACAATGTTAAAAATACTGCCTGTGTTGGTCTTTGTTCTTTCCTTCTTTCCCACCTAAGTCATATCACATAACACCATTGCAGGAAAAAGTAGGAAGTAGAAAATACGTATCAGGCTAAAAAGGAATACAGGATGGCTAACAAAGAGGCTAACAGATTAGTTGCAATAGCAAAAAACAAGGCATCAGAAGCACTCTACCAGCTTCTAGAAAGTGACTCAGTAGATGGCACAAAAAAACTCTTAGTTGCAAGGCAACCATAGAAAGAGTAAAAGATAATCAGACACCCTTCATAAGGGATGCCAGCAACAACCTGCTCACCAGTACACAGGATATCAAAGGCAGATGAAAGGAGTACTCACAGTAGCTTCTGAGTGATGAAAACCATACAGAAGCCATAATGCCCTAGACACAATCTACTATGAAGGAAGAATAGGAACCCACCCTAAAAGAATTAAGAACAATACTAAGGAAATAATACCAGGAAAATCAGCAGACTTAGATGAAGTCAAAGCAGATATGGTGAGATAAGGGTGAGATAGTTCTGAGCCTACTGCTGTTCATACTGGTGATGAGCATTAACAAGCAGATTGTAGGGACCAGATAAAATAATTTGCTGTGTGCAGACAATATGGAATTGAAGGCAGGTTCTGGGCACGAACTTCAGCAAAGGATAGGGAGTGGAATGCAAAAGTGAAAGCACACAGGATGAAACTGTGAACAGATAAGAGAGATGTAATAGCAGCAAATGGTGGAAATCATAAGAAACTGAGACTCATGAGAGAAGGGAAAATAGTGGAATAGGATAAGGATAACAGCTTCAAGTATCTGAGAGGGGTGGTTCAGGAGAAGGAACGTATACTATTCCTCATGTAGATATGTATATATATATATATATATATATATATATATATATATATATATATATATATATATATATATATATAGATGCAAACATACAAATGGTTATATTAGTAGTAGTCAAGAAAAATTATTGCCAAATGGCAAAATATCAAACCCACTTCTTGAAAAACATATTATGCTGAACATACATTATAAAACAAACAAACAAAAAAAATGTTCTTTTCTTTTGCAAGGGGACAAGTCCCTGTGTATTTTTAATGCCCTCACTGGTTAAATATATCAACTCGGATGTCACACAACAGGCAATGTTCAGTGACCCAAGAATCAACAAAAAGCATCAGCCAATTTACAGGTTGATCGGAAAAATAATAATAAAAAAGAACTGATGCCATACATACATACATATATATATATATATATATATATATATATATATATATATATATACACACACACACACACACACACACACACACACACACATATATATATATATATATATATATATATATATATATATATATGGATCTATTTTCATATTTTGAAATACCAAATAATTGAATTGCAGTAAAAAACTCAGCAGGGTCACCATGGAGTCAGCTATAAAAAAAACATTTGTTTCACAAGTAAAAAGAAATAAAGGATAAGCACTTTCGGGTTCTAAGACCCTTCTTCAGATCAATTTCCAGAATAATACAAACATATATTTAAAGTATCAAGCATCCAATGAAAATTGCAATATTTTGTGCCAGAAAATATGGCCAATCAGTGCACAAATATACCAAAAGCAATAAAGCAGTCTTATTGGGCTAAAACCATAAAGACAAAAACCGAAAACTAAAAACTATGGTACCAATCCTCTTCAATATATGAATATTCAAATAATAGTTGAGGGAGTTTTTTTTATTCATTTTTAAACATAGCAGCCATCATGAATTGGTGATGCTACTATTGGCTAATAGGATGTACTTGATACTTTAAATATATGTTTGTGTTATTCTGGAAAATGATCTGAAGAAGGTTCTTAGAACCCAAAAGTGCTTATCCTGTAATTGTTTTTACTTGTGAAATAAATGTTTTTTATGCCTGATTCCATGGTGACCCTGCTGTTATTTTTACTGTAGTTACTAGTTTTTCTATGGTCTGGTTCTTCAGTGGTTGTTTCGGTTATAAGTGGACTGAAATAATCGAATTGCACTTGACTGAAACCAAAAACCATAATGCATAAAACACTGAAATTTCTAAATACAGAACTTCAGAAGATCAAAAATGGAAGGCAGACCCACCACATGCCCATGTCCCAAAACTGCAAATTAAATATTCCATCTCCAAGATTGCACTACATTGAGGAAACTAGCAGGTGGATGTATTCTGCAACACGTTTCAAATTTCAAATGACAAAATAATGTTTAAATAAATAGTAACATTAAAAAAATACATAATAGTAGTAATGCACCCTTCTATAAAATCACTTCCTTACTTGTTTTGTATAACATTGTTGTATTTCACTTTTAGGTAGTTCCACCACCATTAAACTGAATGTCTGCCATTTTTCTTACATACAAAGTAAAAAAATCTTTAAAGAGATAGTACACTACTTAAACAGATAGGCATAAGAAAACATCAGAGCATTTGACGATGTGTAATGCAATCATTTAAACTTTCAGGGATTTACAAATTTGGGTTTTTGGTCTTGATCAAGTGCAATTTGATTATTTGCTAATTTGAAATATTAAAAAAGATCCATATATGACGTATATATATATATATATATATATATATATATATATATATATATATATATATATATATATATATATATATATACGTAGCTATACATATATAGAGAGAGATATGCAACATGCAATTTTTAATTCATGCTAAAACAAAAGGTAATGATGTAGATTTTGTATCAGACACCAGAGTGTACCAAATAACTTTCTGAACAAAAGGAAGAAACATACAGGACCCAATTCCGAAAGGCTTGCTCTCATTGTAAGTGACTAGTTACACTAAGAGCAAGCTAAGTGCAGGTGTTTTGGAATCTGGTCCCCATAATAAGTCAGTTTATAGATAGGTCTTACTCCTAAGTAACTAACATTGATAGCATGTCTTTTGGAATCAGGGCAGACGTGCACTAAGAGCAACTCTTTCGGAATCTGTCCCACAAATAATTTTTCTACAAATCTTCAAGATCTCCAAAAAATAGGACAATTGCCTCCTTCAAAACAGCTCAAAAATTACTTTCTACAATGGGAAGAACCAGGAATTAAAGCCAAGGTAACATACAGAGGTTCTCCCTAAGAGGCTTCCTCCTCTGGATTACTCCATAGGGAAATGTATAAATCTTCACAGAATATTCTACAGCAATACATCATTACTGTAGAATAGCACTCAGAATTGATATTCCAGGCAGCAATTAACTTCCACTTCTACGAAAGGTCAACTTCTATTTAGTAGATGTATAGTCTTTTCTTTTATATGTCATTTAATTATATAATTGTTTGTAATTAAGGAACAATGCATGAATCTTCTCTGTTGAATACAGCAAAATATCTGTTAGCTCTGAAATTGAGGATTTAAAGTTGGGGGCTCTTTTAGTCTCAACAAAATGGTGTATAAAATTATTTATTTATTTATCTCTGTTTACCAGGAAAGCTTCACTGGGATAAAACCCTTTAACAGTGGAGGTCCAGGGAGAAAATCTCCAAAACACAGTTTTACAAAAATAATTATAAAAGCAATCGTAATGCACAGTTGCAATCAATAAGTAAAAAATAATAAACACAAAATACTTGAAAAAGCAGAACTGAGAAATATTTCACACCAATATTTTGACAATAGGATATGTAATTACATGATTGTTATATAACAAGCAGATAGTATGCAGTGAGGGAAGTATATATTATTGGTAGTGAGATAAGTCTGATTATTATGGAAGTTAGTTTAAAAAGGGATAGTAGTGAGATGGATAGAGTGATGTAGTAAGAACAGATTAGATGGAAAGTATAAGGTCCAGGTGATTGTAAGAGTGATGGAGTAAGGGGAAATTAGAGTGAAATTGTAAGGTAGAGGTGACCGAGATGAGAGAAAAGGATGCGTGATAATGAGCTGGTATAGAGGTAAAGATAAACATAACAGAGATTACTTCAGGTTGTATAGGAAAAGGAGAAATGGTGAGATTTAAAAGTGGAATGGAGCATGTAAGAGGTTGAAAGAAATTAGGGTGTTATTTAGAGTGACTTTGGACCTACTGGGTTATCCAAAGCAGTACAAGAACATAACCATTTATTTTTTAGCTGTTGTTTTAGTGCTGTTTTGAAAATGTTTTTCTTGTCTATGATTTTTAGGTGGAGTGGCATTGAGTTCCACAGCTTGTTGATGTGGTGGGAGTATGTAGAATAACCAGATGAGTTGTTGGATTTGGTAGTTGCTAAGAGGGATTTATTGTTGGACCACCATTTTCTGATATTTGTGTACCTTTGGAGTAAGTTTGTTGGAGATGGACATTTATTTGGGCAGTATATCAAGTTATGAGCAGTTACAAATTGGAAGAAAGACAGGTATTTTGAAAGTTCCAGGCAGTTTAGATCTGTTACGGCTATGCAATGATGCATTGACTGGGAGGTATTTAGTGTGAGTGCTGCTATTTTATACTAACATTTAGTTTTGTTCTGAGGAAGATTTGTGAATATAGATTGGTGCTAGGTTTTAGCTATTGATTTTCTGGTGTTATTGGTGAGGAATGGTTTGATCCTGTAGAGGGAGCTATTTTAGGATTTCTCTATAGCTTGGAGTAGGTGTAGGTCATATTTGAGATTGTTACTGAGTAAAACACCAAGGAGTTTGGTTTTAGATACTGTTTCAATTGCTGTATTGTTAGAAATAAAATATAGAAAGTTTGTTTTTCTTCCTAGTATCATTTGGAGGTGAAAAGCCTTAGACTGATTTCCTGTGCTAAAAAGTAGATCTGAGTTTCTTAGCCAACATTCTGTGGAAATTAAATGATTGCTGTGTGATTTTTTGAGCTTATCAAGTGCTGATGCAAAGCAGATGAGTGTAGCATCACCTGAATATTGAATCTAGGTTGCATATTTGGTGATGGTATAAAGTTTATTAATAAAGATGTTAAATCGGAGGGGCCCTAAGGTGGATCCTTGGGTTACTCCAACTGTAACTGGTTGGAAAGATGAGAATTACTGTTGTCATGGTAACTGAGAAACCAAGTAAGGGATGGGTTACTGAGAACAAGACAGGAAAGTTCACAGAGGAGTTTTTAATGGGATAATGTATCAAAGGCTTTGGGCAAATTGCAGAATGGATTGATACTAGGTTACCATTGTTTCTATGATGGTTGACTGCATTGGTAAAATTAATGTAGTGCTGTGGCCAAGGTGGAAGCTGTGTTGTGTGTTTGGGAGTAGGTTATAGTCGATAAGATACTGTAGCAGTTGAGAACAGACACATTTTTAAAGAATTCTTTACAGGTGAGATAGTCCACCGGATTAATGAATGGATATTTTCTGTGAAGGAACAGTGTAGGAGCTCCTGCATGAAAAATAGCTGCCGAGCGATATATGAAGGTGCCATTTTCATGTGCACGACCAGCCCTATACTGTTCTAGCACGGAAAACTGGCAAATATGGAAATCACCTCATTTGCTGGTGAAAATCATGTAAATGAGGTGATTTTGTGATCCACCAAGCTGCCAGGTCTCTATGCTAGAACAGTGTCTGTGCAGAAATGTATTCAGAAAATAACGGAGTACATTTCTGCAATTGACAAAACAGAGGCATGACAGCTCATGAAAAAGCATGTATTATGTACATTAGACATGCCAATGGCTAAATATAAGGTGAACAATTGGTTTAAGAACAACTTAACAGAGGAAGAAAGGAAGATTATGGGTGATCTAATTGGCAACAATGACATATGGATAAAGAAACCAGACAAAGGTGGTGGTGTCGTAATTATGTAACGATGGGAATACACGGCTAAGATGTTAGCGATATTGAACACAGAAAACAGATACAATCAGGTGTCTAGAAATGAGGTAAATGTAGCATACCATATGATTGATTTAATATTAGAAGACAACTTACTACAAGGAGCTATTGAGAAAAAAATGTTTGATTTTTTTTGAATGTGACTAAGCCGTATATATCAGGTATTTTTGGAATACCTAAAACACATAAAAACCCGTCAGATCCCCTGATGAGACCCATTGTCTCTTCAGCTGGCTCAAAAACTGAACCATTAGCTATTTATGTTGACAAAAATTTGAAACCTTTTTACAAGCTCTGCTCCCATACTTTTATTGACTCATGGGATTTTATGTCCAAAATGGGACAGATGGAGTACAATAGGGATTTTATGTTTATTACTATTGACATAAAAGACCCTTTTTCAGTGATACCACATGACCCTGGGTTACAATGGATAGAAGAAATGTTGATAGAGTTTGATTTTTGGAATCATACTGAATTGCGTCTGATATTAGAGAGTATAGAACTAGAGCTCAAGAACAACTATATATATTTTCAGGGTGAACTTTATCATCAGACATATGCTGTTGCTATGAGTGCGGCATGTGCACCCATTTTAACCAATTTAGTACTACTATATTGGGACAAAAGATACATTTTTGAATCACAGTACAAAGATAGCATAAAGGCATATTATTGGTTCCTGGATGACATATGTATTATTTGGAGAGGGCCCAGACATGATATTCAAGGCTTTATGAATTACATTAGTATAACCACTGAATTTTTAGAATTTACACACAAGGTATGGGACAAGGAAGTACACTACCTTAATGTGACTATCATAAAGGACAATGACAAGGGGAGATTCATCTCTAAACTGTACAGAAAGGAATGTTTTTCAAACTCCTACTTATACTATAGTAGTAATTACCCAGAAAGACAAAGGCACAATATTGTAAAGGGACAAATGATTAGGGCAGCCTGTATGACATCTGAGGAGATAGATATGAATGAAGAACTTGATTATATTGAGGAACTATTTAGTGAAAAAGGCTACCCCAAAAATATTACCATGAGAGCTAAGGAAGAAGTTAGAGGGTTTGGGTTGGAGAAGTAAATATAAGCCTTTACTAAGAATGCAAAAAGAACAAAATGATGATGGACTAGAAATAGGTTATGAATCAAGTACTCACAAGAAAAAAGATGATGAAGAATTATATATGATATTGACATACAATCAGGACACTAAAGGGATAAAAAACATAATAAAAAAAAAAACTGGAGGATGTTTTCAGATATGCCTAACAAGCCAAAGATGTTTCTTAGATCCTTAAGATTTGGATATAGAAAGAATCTTAATTTGTAAGATACTTTTGAGAAGGAAAAGGGGGCACATGGAAAAGGTAAAGTAGGAACATACAAATGTGGGAGATGTCCCCAGTGTCCCTTTGTATATAACCAAGAGGGACTAATAATAGACAAACCAAAGACTATTTTCAACCCAAATGGATATTATAACTGTTATAGGAAAGGAGTGATATACTTAGCACACTGTAAAGAATGTGGTTCATATTATATAGGGAAAACCAGAACGTACAGTAAGACAGAATATGCAAGCACATTTATGAAATTAACAGAAAAAAAGAAACTAATGCGTTTTATAGACATACCATAATACGTACTAAAGCAGATTTTAAATTTTGGATTATAGAGCAGGTCTTACAAAGAGACAGAGGGGGAGACTGGGAGACCAAATTGGAGCTGAGATAATTCATATGGCAATTACAAATGGATATTTGTGTACCCCCGGGGCTCAATGATCATGTTTCCTTGCTTGCAGCATTAAAAATGAGAGCAAACAAATATTAAAACTAAGAGTAAACAAATACTGAAGGAATCAAATATTTTTAAGAGCTGTGTGACACACTTTATATATCTATATCTATATCTGTATCTATATATATATATATATATATATATATATATATATATATATATATATATATATATATATATACATTTTTATGTAAAACTATGTAAGAATTTTATCAAGGTTTTTTTAATGACTAGTTATAATAATTTTTTATAACTTTGAAGACTTTATATAAAATTTTTTATGACATGTACAGTCTGAATAATTATTTGAACTTACTTCAACTTAACAGAAATAATATTACAAGTTTTTTCACAATACTGTGCAATAAAGTGTTGGAAAAAATGAGATTTAAGTTATGCAAGTGATGTAACTAGTTACAGCCAATAGACAAGCCTTTATTGACTCTGGTACTATCACTGACGTTCCTTGTGGTTATTGGTGGACTTGCACTTTGGGACATGTATGCTTATATTTATTTATATATATATATATATATATATATATATATATATATATATATATATATATATATATATGTGTGTATATGCATGTATGTCTGTATGTATACTTATATATATCGCTCTCTCTCTCTCTCTCTATACATATATATATATATATATATATATATATATACTCTGTCCACAGCCTGGACACATGTCTGCCTGTTATGTTTTGTCTGTTCCCCAGACAGTTGGTGTTCTTGGTAAATCAGTCGTGGACTCTTGGGAATGCAGTCAGTAAATACTCACATCTATTGGTATTACCAACGTCATATTCCTCATAAAGGATGTTGCAACTGTCTCAATGTATGACAGCAGTATGTCCAATCTACCCCTGTGTTTGTGCCTCTGTTCCCACCTAGTGATATAGGGGTTGATGCCTAGCTTAGTGAGTGGGGAATAAAGGTTTTGGCCAGATCAAGGTAGGCTGTATGTGTCACCTTGCCTTCATTCACAGTTCAGGTGACTGATGCCAAGAAGTTGACCAGGGTGAATGAGCAAGTATGACCAACCCTTCACAAACGTAAACTGTGTGGGATCCTAAGTCAGCAGATTCCCATATCTCAGTTTATGAGGTGCATGATGATACATTCCATAGCTTCGCATAACAGACTTGTCAGGCAGTTGGGGCAGTATTTCCCAGGGTCTGTAGTCACATCTCATTTGTGGAGAGGGGTGACTGTAGCAGTGCACAATTCAGTAGGGACAAAGCCTGAGGTGAGGCTGTTCTTGAAGATGGCACACAGGTGAGGTGCCAGGTCACTCTGTAGTTCACGTAGAACACAGACAGGGATATTGTCAGGTCTTATAGAAGCTGTATTCTTGGCCTTGGACAGTGGTGTTTTAACCTGTGGTGCAGTAATACTGGGTGCCTGGCAGTGTACTGGTATTGTGATTGGTCCTTTTGGGGTGGGAGAGGGGTAAAGTTGGCACTCAAAATGCCAGCTAGTATATTGGTATTATTTGTTGGCTTTGTCTGGGAGGTACCATTGTCTAGTAGCTCAGAACAAATCTTGGTATTGCCATGGAGACTCTTTACATAACTGTATGAGGCATTGTGGTTGTCTTTACTATGTGCTCCAATTCTGTTCTCACAGCTAACTTTGTAGTATTTGATGAGGGAACTCAACTTTTAATTGAGGCTGATAAGGGTTTATTGCCAGTCTTGTGACTTCACCTTATTCCATATTGGTTCCCTCCTTATGTTGTACAGTTTCTTTATGGCAGGGTACCACCAGGTCTGCTTCCTTTTTTTGGAGGTGAGGGTCCTGGTTGTAATGGATATCCATGCATTTGTGTACATATTCATAGTACATTGTTGTTTGATTCAGCTGTCATGCAATAGTCTCCATTTGCATGGCTGCTGTGAGATTAGCCACCTCTGTTTTTATGAGGCCATAATTCGCTTTGGAAAGGCTTTTCATGGTGGTTCTTGTGCGGGGGGGGGGGGGGTGAGGGCTGTGGATTTCCAAAGGTGATTAATTTTTGTTAAGATATAACAAGGGAGGAGTTGACTATTGTTGTACAGCAACAGTCAACCATGTTAGCAAGGACCAGGTCAATGTGATGGGCATGTGTATCAGTACATGAGTAGCTTTCCCAGTTAATGGTGGGGTAGTTAAAGTCAACCAGTATGGGAGTGTGAGGTTGGACACTAATATTCTCCAGGGAGTTTATGGACATGGAGTGTGAGTCTTGGGACATGTTTGGAGACCTATAGCAGGCTACAACCTGAATCACTGTCTTACCCAATGTTAGCTATGCCTGCAGGATCTGTAATGCATAATTTTGGTCTACCACTCTGGAGGTGTGTGCATCCTTAATGAATATGAAAATACCACCACCTTTGGACCTTCAGTCCAGGTTCTGCAGCCAAAGGTTGTGGAAGAAATTGTAGGCTGGTACAGCAGGGGTGCTTCCAGCTGCCTTTAACCAGCCCCCAGATTTACTAATCTTCTGGGCAGGACTAGCTTAGCCCAGCACTGAGGCGACCGTTTAGGAGCAGGACAACAGCGTGCCATGCATATTAATGAGGCACGCTGCCTAAGCTGTTACTCTTACACGGAGGGAGCATGTCTGAGAGCAGAGCTCTCAGAATATATGCACCCCCACAATGCAGAATAGCAGAATGGGGTAAGAAATGAGTGAGACCGCTCACAGGTGTCCGCATATCCCCACCAACAGTCCCCCATTTGTACAACAGCAATAGTACATATAAATAAAATGAGGAAACCCTTTTATTTATTTTTTTAAATCCGATTAAAGCTAACTGTAGGTGCGCGGTTGTCCCCATCGCTTAGCTGTAGTTAATGTAGCTTAAATGGCTAAAGAGGATAACAAGGAAGATATATGCAAATGAAGCAGCATAGCAATAGTGTAGTAGGCAGAGCATTTACCTTACGAGCAGGCATTCCCGGTTCAAGTCCTACTGCAGCAGATTCCATTTTTCTTGGCAAAGCACGTTATGAGTAATATTTATGTTGCATAACCCACTAAATAACATATTTTTATGAACTGGAGAACTGCTGTAAATGCACATGTGTGGTGTCAGTATCATAATGAATAAGGCACTAATGAGCAGGTTTAAGCACAAATAAGCAGTAGTAAGCATATGTAAGCACTAGTTAGCGGGCGTAAGCTCGTTTACATGGCGGTAAACAAGGCCTACACTGGCTAAGCAACTCTAAAGCTAACTCTCTGTAAGCAGATGTAATGGCATGCTAGCAGTGCTTACCCTCGCACAAACACGTGTACAACTGCTCGAAAGTGCCTTAATCACTCTGTATCCAATGGCCCTTGTTCTGGCCAACAACAAAATAAACAACCATGCAGGTGTCGAACCCAGGACCCCATAAACCATTATCACAGTAGTTAACCACCAAGCCATCACAGAAGTACAGAAAAATGAGGTATCAGCAAACAAGTCCTCACCACAGTAAAACAAAACTGAACCTGTGAAAGGAATCAGTATACGGTTATATGTTCCATAACCCACTACATAACATAAATATGTGAACTGGAGTACAGCAGTAAGCCCAAAAGTGAGGTGTAATTGTAATAGAGTGTTGAAGTCCCCAATAAAACACAAGGACCCCATAGAGTGTACATACACATTAATCGTGGACACCTGGCAGATATATAAGATGCAATGAATAAGAAATCAATGCCCAAAAGGAAATATAATGCAAAGTCTAATGTAAGCAATGCTAAGCATTGCAGAGGCCAGCTTAGGAGGTGTAAGCAATGTGTAGACCAGCTAACTCAATGTGCTCAGTGGTATAAACCTTTAAACAATGCCGACCCTAGGTAAGCAGGTTTGCCCATTGCTTAGCCTTTTCAAAACTGGCCAATCACGGAAAGGTGCGGGAAATTGGTCCTACTTAAACCCAAGAGGTGGGAATACATCTCATAAATGGTTGTAGCTTCCCCTTGCAGGCACTATGGCAGTAAGGGGAGAAGGTGTACACTTCCGGGTGCAGTGCTGGTGCTTCCAGGAGTCCAAGGTCATGGCAGGACTCCTAGTTAAAGACCATGCTCAGAGACTGCTGCAGGGCCAGTACCAGGGCTCCCAATACAAGGCGGAGGCCTGGGACCATCTCGCCCACAACTTCACCAGTGCCACTGGCATACCCCGAACTGATGAGCAGGTCAAGCACTGCTATGCCGACCTGAAGTGGCATAAGGAGGACCTCTTGGAGAAGTGGCTCCAAGAGGCTAGAGTGTCAGGGGATGTTCCAGATGTGTGCAAGTATCACCCCAGTATGTGTGTAATAATTACCAGCTCAGGTATATCATGGATAGGTATGGCTAAATATTCCTCTTATGTCACCCACAGCTGCAATGGAGTGGGCCACGAACCAGGAGGCCCACGTCAGTCTCCTGGTGACATTGCGATGCAAGGTAGGACAGTAATACTCATGCATTTACTGTCATAGGAAATAAAAATAAAAGTAGTAGTAAATTAATTGCTAGTATAAAACCTCTATTGTTCAAGGCAAGTACTGCATACACTACAGAATATGGCAGTAAGATTCTCATATTGTTTGTAAGTCAATAAAAGTGTAATACTCTGACAAAACAGGTCTGACTGCTGGACGGCATGTGTATATCCTGGTATCATATGGTAATGTAGATATGAAATCATGTAATTGTACTGTAGTATTAAGCACTGTTACCCACACTGTGCACCATAGATTGAATGTGTAGAAATGCCTGTATATGACAGGTGTAATTCCCAGAGGACATTTAGTACAACTGAGAGACACATAGTAAACAGGGAAAAGAGAGATAACCAAAACAGAATAGCACATGCAACTGGCCTGTGAACTGGTGTTTTTTAGCACACACAGTCATGGTTCAAATCTGGTCAGTGATATTATTCTGCATACAGAATCATTCCCCACAACTGTACAGATATGTCCAGAATGTCTCTTAAAGTGACCCATATATGTTGCCTATCAACCTGTCCCCCTGGGAAATCAGTGGGATGATCCCAGTCGTATAGGCAGCAAACAGGATATATAACTGATTGACACACAGCTATGAGAACAAAGTTGGCACACTAGCAACTCCCCAATACCTTATGTGACTAAGAAGCCATGTATTTCCTATTTACATCCCAACTTGTCAAGATGTGGTCAGAGTGTGTACAGTAACAGAGTGAGATGTATGTGCATAATAGTAATGTGGAATCTGATACTGTGTGTGGGAACATTCTGGTGGTGCTAATAAACATTCCTCCCACAGGTCTGTCAGATACCAACACTGTGCCCAGAAATACAAGAATGATATGCAGTTGCTCTGAATAATGAGGTATTACACATCATTGTCACCCACACTGTCCTACAACATAAAACTGTCTAGAAAATCTGTATAAGAGTGTTGTAATACAAGGTCAGAATGCAAAAGCACAGGGGATTAATAAGACAGAAAGCAGATGGGAGATATACATCAATATCTATATAGTAGGCAACTGTGATGGACAGTGTTTAAGTTGTAGCAGACACAACCATGGTCTGAATCCTGAGAGTGGAATTAGGCTGCATACAGATTCATACCCCACAACTGTACAGATGAGACCAGAGTGTCCAGTATATGTGCCCATATCTGCTTCCTGTCCCCCTGTCCCCCTTGTATGTCTGTGGGATGATCCCAGATGTTTAGCCAGCAAACAGGGGATACAAGTGATTGGCAAACATCTATGAGAACACACCTGTCACTGTAGCAACCCCCAAAACTGTTAGGAGAGTAATATGTCAAGTATGTCCTATCTACACTTCCATGTTGTCAAGCTGTGACCAGAGTGTGTACAGTAACAGAGTGAGATGTATGTGCATAATACTAATGTGTAATCTGGAACTTTGTATGTCAGGTAGTGCTAACAAACGTTGCTCACACAGGTACGTTGGATACAAACACTGTGCTGTGAAATGCAGACTATTATAACCTGTACTGGTACTGTTCACTCCGGTATTGTAGGGACTTGTGAGCGCTGCAGTTTCTCTGAATAATAAAGTATCACTGGTCACTACCACCCACACTGTGCTACATAATATAACATGTAGGAAAGCATGTATATGTGTGTGTCAGGTCACTAAAGGTGGAAGAGGGAAATATTCTAGATATGTCCAGGCACACCAGCATGTGGTCAACACATGGCCAGAGTCTGTGCAGAAAGAGATGGATAGCATAGTGCAAGACATCAACCCGGAATCCGGGAGTATGTGTACAAACAATTAGTTAGTGTTAACAAACCTTCCCTTCACAGGTATACCAGGTAAGAGGGGTATACTGCAGGTAATACTGGTTCATGTGTAATGATGATGACAGCCATATCACTGTCCAAACTAAGGCTATAGGGTAGTGTACTAAGACTTGTAAGGTACAGATAACAGCACTGACTAGGAATGTAATGTGGACTACAGGAATATACTAGTTGCTAATTGACATCTTTGTCTCCCTTCCACCATATCTCTAACAATAATCAACATACCCACCCCAACCGGTATGTAATGACACCTATGTTCTGATAATGTCCAATTGCTTGATAAAATGTTAATGGGTCCCATGCATGTGCTATATTGAATTATTCCAACATTGGTGGCATGGTGCCATCAATGTACCTGCATGCTGTTCTTATTACCACTGTGGTCTCATATATGCATGTGTTTTGTTTGCTATGCAACTGTTCCGTAACTGGTGTCTGGGTTAATGGGAATATCTATGCATGCTGTTATACCTAACCTTGGAATGCGTTGACTATTACTAACCCACAAATGATGAAATGTAAACACTATAGAATGCTTGGAAAGCTGTTCCACCTCAGCTGGCCGTGGCACCGGGCACCAGCATGTCTGGGGCCCAACCCGGGACCTCCCTGTCCATGGTTCTGCACCACCTTCAGGTGGAACCACTTCACAGGATGGGGATCCCCCCCGGGAGTGGGCACGGACAGACACCAGTCCACCAGGTCAGGGTCATGGTGAATAGAGCGATAAATGAGCAGTTTGGTGATATTCTACCCCAGCTCGAGGGCCGAGTGTCACAATTAGAGAGTCAGCCTGGCTCTGTGACTCAGCTCCCAGCACAGCCACCTTCGGGGATATGAAGGTGCAGTGGTGACTGCCCATTGGTGGGGACCTCAGTCCCACTGTTACCACTAGGGGGCTTGTGGGTTTCCGATATCTCAACACTCCTCCCATCAAGGTGTTTACCCCCCCCCACATGTGTCATATACCACCCCTGTATGCATCTTGTTTGTCTTGTCTGTTAATTTACCTAACCTACCTCCCCAAATATACCTACTACCCCTCCCCAACATCCCACTCTCACCTGAAAAAACAAAAAAAGGGCAATCTGTTCCCACAAAAAAATCTCGCCCCATACATAGCTTTCCATTTTGCACAAGTGTCCACTGGACACATGCAATCCAGTTTAATTGGCATCATAATTTATTATTGGTTTCCTCACCCCTCTTCCAGGGGTCTGAGTGTCCAAACCTACCTCCAAATTCAGTGTATATGCACAGCTGTTGTTGTAGAAGAAATGGGCAGCTATGGACCTTCCCTACACCCTTCCTGCACATCCCTAGCTATTTTCCCTACTGTCTTTCCCTCTTTGTGCCCCTTTTTTCACCACTTTCATATCAACCTTTTTTTCTTTTCTTTTAAAGAAATTAACTGGAACCTGTGTTCTGAGAGACTGCTTTCCAATCTATCTGCAAATATACAGAGCTGAGTATATTTTTTTGGTTTTAGAGTTTGTACTGTTGTTGCTTAGATCTCTGTTGAAACTGTCCCCCCTATTTTCTGCCGTGTCTTCAGTTGGTATAACTGTTTTTTACAGCTTGTGTGTTATCTAGCTCAAGGATCACTTGCATAAAATTAGACCTGTTAGTAACAGCCTGCATTTAATTGCTGGAACCTGTTTTCTGAGGGACTGCATTCCAATCTATCTGCAAATATACAGAGCCAAGTATATTTTTTTGGTTTTAGAGTTTGTACTGTTAGTTGTTGCTTAGATCTCTGTTGACACTGTTTTGTCCCACCCGCCCTCCTTATTTTTGTCTTGTAGTTTAAATTTGGTGGCTTTTGCAGTTGCCCGCCCCACTGTAGATTTGATCTGGGATACTTCCCCAGTCCCATCTCTTTACCACATTCTACCTAATAAACTCTTTCTGCACTTGCATTAAGTCCTTTTTAATTTAATTGCATTTTTTAAACTGTGTTTGGTCTAATATTGCTACATACTCCAGTGTGCTAGTTGCACTGCATGTGAATTGTTTTTATTACTGTGTTTGCTACGTTTCTGTAAAAAAAAAAAACTGTAAGCCTTTTTCCTACCTTTCCTGTAAGTAGTGTTCCAGATACAGATTTGTTGTATCCAGGACGGTATGTAAGCTTCTGAGCCCCCCAAGCCTTTCTGTGTTGGAGGGAAGCTTTCTAACTTATCAGTGGGAGTGGTAAGCACTAGGAAACCTGTCTACCACATAAGGAGTGGTTCTGGCCCAGAAATTGTAGTTATTGGCTGCTTGGGCAAACTCTTCCATCTCTCTCAACTTTCTGATTTGAAAGCCTGCATTTGTACTTGTCTCTGTCCTGTATCTCATCTAGTGCAGATACAGATTCTTAGTTTTAGCACTTAAATTTGCTTATTCGTGCTCAGTACTTGTTCAGAACTTGTAAGCACTAAATAAGCTACTAATTACTATAGCACTCAACCTTCCTCATTACCTAGAGGAAAACAGTTTTTGTACTTACTTTTCTCGCTTGCTTAGAGTAAAACAGCTCTTGTACTCACTTTCCTCACTTATCTAGAGGAATTTTTTTTTTTATTCAGGCATGTCCAAGGGTCAGCTCCCAGTGTTCTCTCCTGTCTATCTTATTTATCTGGGCATCTTGAGGCAATATAGAAATTGCCTCATGTACACAGACAACCCTCTCCTCCTACCACCCAATACTACAACCTGTGAGAGATACACTTACCTAGCCAAACTGGAGGTAAAGCTCTCTCTAACCAAGACTCAACTTGACAGTCTTGAGGAGAAGTTAAACATTTGCACCACACCACACTCATCACATAGTCTCACTAAATCTATACCACCGAAATCCCCACATAGTAACACAAAAACATTTGCGGAAGCTCTCAATAATAATCTGTCTAAGCAACAGAGACCTCCAAAGCAGAAACACAAGCAACCTCCATCCCCCAACACAACCCAAATGACACATAATCCACAGACTCAGTGTGCCACTCAACCACAGCCAATAAGGCAAAATAACGTACCCAACACACTAGTCATAGGTGACGCTATAGTCAGGCACACTGATGTCCCACTCGCCAGGCTAAGCAAGAAGAAGGTTACTGTCAGTTGCCTGTCAGGTGCCAGGATCCGCCACATAACCCACGCACTCAAGTCACTCCACAACAAGTACAAATATGACTCTGTCATTGTCCATGTTGGTGTGAATGACCTGAGACGTACCTCCCTGGACTACAAGAAAAGAGACATGAAAGAGCTCTCTGATCTTGCAGCCCAGGCAGGTATGACCCTAGCCCTGAGTAGCATTCTGCCATCACCCAGAATGATACCTCAGTACAAGGACAAAATGATTGACTTCAACAATTGGCTAAGCTTCTGGTGTCATTCTAAGGGGATCCAGTATCTGCTTGGGATGACATGGTCGACAGATCACGATGCTTTGCCACAGATGGCCTGCACCTGTCGCCCCTGGGATTCCGGATACTGGCTAAGGCTCTTGCTTCCCCTATAGTGCCTTTTTTAGGCAAGGTTCAAATAAAAATTCACCACTGTAACAGGAACAGGCAAGAAAAAAATGTGGGTAATGCTACTCAATGCTAGAAGTCTAAATCTCAAAATGCACTCACTCAAGGCACTCCTTAAAATGGAGAACATCGATATCTGTGCAGTGACTAAGACCTGGTTCAAGGCTCCAGAGAGCACCCCTGCACTACCAGGCTATAACTCATACCACATTTTTTGGCCATGTAACTTGGACCGAAACCCCAAAGGTGGAGGTGTGTCCATATTCATTAAGGATATCCACACCTCCAGGCTAGTTGCTCAGGTTATCCAAGTGCAACTAACTCTGGGCAAAACTGCAATCCAAAGTGTAGCTTGCTACAGATCCCCCATCATGCCCCAGGATTCCCACTCCTTTTTTCTTGATGTACTGGAAAATATTAGGGTTCAACCAAACACCCTAATAATGGGCGATTTCAACTACCCCACCATTAACTGGGAAAACTACTCATGTACCAACTCCTTAGCTCAATGCTTTCTGGAATTCATAAACTCCAATGCCCTGGATCAACTCATCTACACCCCAACCAGGGGCAACAATATCCTAGACCTAGTCATTACCAACATGAGTGACCGGTATTCCACACTTGAAGTCAATTCCTTGTTGGTCCGATCTGACCATAAGCTAATCACCCTTGATATCCACATCCTGCCCCACCCTCCATTAAGGAAACCATGGTAAAAAATTTCTCCAAAGCCAACTTCATGCTTCTTAAGACAGAAGTGGTGAAGTTCATGACACCCATGCAGATGGACAATACAGTTACAACTGCTGAATCCTACACAAATGCACTCTATAAGCACTTACACGAGTGCATGGATCGTGCTATCCCAAACAGAACCAAGATGCTATCCTCCAAAAAAAGGAAGCCAATCTGGTGGTCCTCTGCCATAAACAAACTGTACAACAGAAGGAATAAACTGTTGCAAAAGAGAGTAAAATCCCATGAGTGGAGGAGCTCCCTGGTCAGCCTCAGTAAGAAGCTGAGATCCCTTATAACATCCTCCAAAGCTAGCTAAGAAAACAAAATCACCACTAATTCTAAGGACAACCACAAAGCATTCTGTAGCTATGTCAAGAATCTTGATGGCAACACCCAGATCTGCTCTGAGTTATAGCACAATGGCATGAATATTACAGAACCAACTGATATTGCCAATGTCCTGGCAGATAGGTTCAGTGCTAACTTTACCCACCTCACCCCCTAAAGGGCCCATATCTATACAGGAAGAATGCAGAGTCCCTGTAATCACAACTACGCAGGTAAAAGCTGCACTCTCTAAAGCCAAAAACACAGCATCCATGGGACCGGACAACATCTCAGGCTGCGTTTTACACAAATTTCAGAATGAACTGGCTCCCCACTTAAGCACCATGTTCAATAATAGCCTCACATCAGGCTTTGTGCCCACTGAATGGCACACAGCAACAGTTATCCCACTCCACAAAGGGGGAGCCACCACTGATCCCCGGGACTATCGACCTATTAGCCTGATGAGCCTGGTCTGCAAGGCCATGGAATGTATCATCATGGAACTCATAAACAAAGACATTGGTAACCTCCAAACTCTGGGTCCCATCCAGTTCGGGTTTATAAAAGGCAGATCATGCCTCCTGAATCTGATCGACTTCTTTGAGGCAGTCACCAAAGCCGTAGATGAGGGTGGTTCACACAGCCTATCTTGACCTCGCCAAGGCTTTTGACATCATCCCCCATTCTGGAATTATAGCTAAACTCACTAAACTAGGAATAATTCCCTACGTCACAAGATGGGTTGCCGACTGGCTCACCGACAGAACCCACACTGCAAAAGTTGCAGACTCCAAATCTGACCTCAAAGCAGTGACAAGTGGAGTACCACTGGTTTCCATCCTGGGACCTCTCCTGTTTGGTATCTACTTCTCTGAAGTACAGGCTAAAACACAAGGCCTCTGGCTAATGAAGTTTGCAGATGACTGCAAACTAGAAGCCATAGTCAAGTCCCCAAATGATGTGGACATCCTACAGAAGGGCCTCGCTGAGACAGATACCTGGTGTCAGAGCCATGGCCTCAAGCTCAATGCCAAAAAGTGCAGTGTCATCCCCTTTGGTAAAACCTCTGCACCCATGAACTACCACATAGGCAGCAATCTACTTAACACAGAATATGTGATAAGAGAACTTGGGATCCAGGTGGACAGTTGTTTCTTCTTTGATAGTCACATTGCCACAGTAGTCAGGAAGTCCTTCTACGTGGCACACCTCATCATAAAAGGGTTCTCATCCAGGAAAAAAGAGGTCATTGTTCCCCTCTACTCGACACTCATTAGACCCATTATAAAGTACAACGCCTCTTTTGGAATGTACCTCACAAGACATCTGCAGCAGCTGGAAAGGCCACAGAAGTACCTCACAAAGTGGATTGCTGGCCTCAAACAAATGCCCTAAACTGACTGCCTCAAAAAACTTCAGCTTTACTCCGTAGCATATCGCCTACTCTGAGGTGATCTCTGCCTAATATATAAAGCTATGTCAAACCCAGAGCTGTTAGACATGCTACCCCTAAAGAAATCCCAATCCCTCTGAGCTACATGCTCTAGGGACCTACACCTTGTCACCACAATAAACAGGACATGCTGGAGGGATAGATTCCTGTCCCAGGGACTTTCCATACTCTGGAACAGGCTACCCATCTATGTCAAGCAAAGTTCTTCATTACCACTCTTTAAGAAAAATCTTGATAAGTGGATGGGAAATAGGAAATACACCACGGGGATCACTTCTGTGTCTCTGCTTGACAGTGGCACAGGAAAATAACTTTCTTGGGTGGCGTAAGCCAGGAAACCTTGTTGGCTAGACTTACGTAGGCCCTTGGGTTGATAGCCTAGTACCTACCTATGAACCTAAGTGGGAGTAAGTAATTTTAAGCAGCAGTAAGTGGGTTTAAGCCTGTTTGCATGGGGGTAAGCAATGCCTATACAGGTTAAAAAATACAGAAGGTAACTGAGTGTAAGAAACTGCAAACGGAAGTTAACAGTGCTTACCTCTGCGCAAACCCACTTATAACTGCTTTAAAGTGCCTTAATCACTCTGTATCCAATGGCTCATGTTCTGCCCAACAACAAAATAAACAGCCTCTGCAAGGCTGAAACACAGGACCCTGCACACAATAGACAAAGTGATTTACCACTAAGCTATGCCAGATATACATACCCCTGCTGTTTTCACAAACATATCATCCAGCCAGGACAAATAGTACAGAGAATGTATTCCACTGTTTAGATGTATGTGTGTGTGTGTAAATATATTAATATCTAAACAGATAAAACATATCTATATATGTAGAGATAATATATATATATATATATATATATATATATATGTATACATATATATAAATATATCTGAGCATATATACATGCAAATGGCTACATCAACACATATATATGTTTACACCTATATGTCAACATATACACAGCAAGCTACATATATGTAAGCAGATATATATCTATATCGGTATATACGGACATAGCTATATATATGTAAGCAGATATATATCTATATAGGTATATATGGACATACATGTGTATATATCAATGGGAGATTAACTAAAACATGTATGTCCACATGCACCGTTAATGGGGTTGAGAGGCCCCAAACAATATACGTCTTGTACGAATAGGTATATCCACCCCCCCCCCACAGCCAAACACTTCTGCCCTGAAATACACTATCAGGTGTTGCAGATCTCATAACCAGGACCTGACATGACATGGGCACAAGATATTAACAGTACTACATCCCACCTGTATAATGTCAGGCTGGTATTGGTAACATATCATGCAGCACAGTCTGGCTCCCATAAAAAATGTAAATAGTGGAAGCTATCAACATCCCCAGGATAGATATACACAGACACATCTATGCAGATGCAGATATATATATATATATATATATATATATATATATATATATATATATATATATATATATATATATATATATATATATATATATATATATATATATATATATATATATATATGTGACTACACATACACACGCAGAGATATGTACAGTAAGATACTTATGTAGTAGGTGCATACAATATGGAACAGCCACTATGCCTACAGTTAATACCTTAACGACTGGACACTGGATGAGCCACGCATACAAATGACATTCGTTGCCTGCAACATATACCCACAGAGATGTCATAGGATAAAATACCACACACAGGTCTGCAAAAATGGAAAACCATTATTTGTGTACTATTACAGATTTATGTGCCATGTCATATAGCTGTTCAGACACTGACATCCATCTAAACAGAGTAATGTAACTGTGAAATAGTTATACTAATACAATAGTCTGGAAAGGTTCACAACTGTTGCTGTCCAGGCCAAGCCCTTCAGATAGTACAATACTAAAAGACTGGACCACATGATACTAAACAATCAACAGTAAGTAATGCATGTGTATAGTTCAGCAGCCTCTATCTACACTCTGTACACAATCACTAGGTGGTAAAGACTTCAGTTGACCAAATGGAATGTAACTGTTACATAACATGGCATAACTGACACCATCACAAGCACACTGACAAACAGAACAGTCTGTATAGCAGGAGGTAGTAGGCCTGCATTAGCCCAATTTATGTAAGTAATGTCAATATAGGTGAATTGTATGGTACTGTACATCCAGATACCTTAAGGTAGCTCACACCTGATACCCCCACATATTGTAACAGCCTAGGTTATTTATGGTGCATCCCCCCTAGACTCAATAATACAAGCCCATATACCACTGTTACATATACTGGCCTCTGGATTGCATATGGGCACACATGCATGATGTAGGTGAAGCCCACAAATATATGGCCTCAGCCCCACTGTATGTGGGGGGGATACAACAGCAGTTGACTGCTGGCAGGAATGGCAGCGTGATATATGTATATGTGCATCTGTATCACTATCTGTCTATGTGTAGACATATGTTGCTCTGTATATGTATGTATCTTGGTGTGTATATCTATGTACATATACAAACTCATCTATATATGTCGATATGTATATGTGTATATATCTATATAGATATCTGGATATTTATATATACATATATTTCCACCATATGCCCTGAACATGGAGTGTAGGCCTACCTCAGCCCCTATAGTCCCAATTATGTAGTGCAAGGGGATGTCAGGTATGTTTAGCATGTATATCAGTAGACTATTGCTACTGTAATAGTGATTGTCTTCACAGATATGTTGTGTGTGGGAGGTCACATCTGCTTTTCACATGTGCGTCATTGTCTGCTGACAGTCATCATAGTACAGTACCACTGCTAGCACACAATGCTACTGTGAACTATAACAGAGATATTGGCAAATATATATGGACATTCTGACACACTCTGGACAATCCATAGGTATACACAGAACCCCTTAGTGCAAAACATTTGGACCAAGCCTGACAATGTGGATGTTAACAGCCATGTAGATGGGTATAACACGTAATGACTGTATACATATGCCCCCATAGGTTATGCATTCACACACCCCTGTCTGTCCTGACACATACTAACCACTGGCACAGAGGTGCCATGGCTACATACTACCCACTAGATATTGACATACATCTGTACAGCATCCCACTGCTCTGTCTGGTATACATGACTGTTAAGGGAGGCCCGGCAGCAGTACATCTGGCAAGTATCTGGACATGACATCTCACTGGCTAAGTACACTAAGTTGCTAGGCATGTAACAAAGCACTGCGCAGTCTACAGGCAGACTTGCTCAACACTGGCCTACATTTCCTATGGGGGAATGCATATGTACCTACATATATAGCAGGCTCTACAGGCATGTCACAGCACAGGGTAAGATACACCTGTGTGACAGTGCATAGCTACATCCAATGTGAACACTGCCACAGCCACATATGGTATGCTAGCATAGTATTACAGTATATGGACTATCTGTGCAACATCATCCTCATATGTGCCACTCACACAGAAACCCTACATATACTGGGCCTCTACACAGTGTGGTCCGATGCCTGTCTGTGGTATGGGACATGTGTGTGTATGGCCCTACAAACATGTAATCTGATATGGTAACCTACAGTGGAGCAGCATGTAACATCAGATAGGATGAGACCAAAAACAATGACATCTACCACAGTCTGTACACAGGCCAAAGTACATATTAACATTACACACTGTCAACATTCACCATAAGTACACAGACCTCAGTACTGTACACACAACCACAGAATGTCCAGGTTACGTTATCAAATATAACTCCTACTGTACATAACATGTGTAGTAGTCTGATATCTCACTGGTTTGTTATCAGATATGATGTCACTAATTATGGTGTGCAACACATATGCACATCTTAATGCTTGACATATATACAAAGGTTGACAGAGGTGTGGCTGGAAGCACATACACAGGGCCAATATCGACATGTTGCTGTGGTAACCTCATACATTTTGTAACAGGGTTTGTTGCAACATATGTCTTATGAGGGATATGACTTCAGTAACTGTCACGGTTCCACCATCTACAGACTGCAATCTGGTACTCTTTGGGTAACACATGAAACCAAAGGCACCACTCACTGCCCAGTCTGCACATGACCCTACGGATGGGAATTCCTCATACACAGAGCACTGACATGGCAGGTATTGCAAAATGTAGGACAGCCATATCCACACACAGCCTGTTAAACCAACGTTACTCCAAATACAGTATAGCAGCACTTACAGTCTGTAGTCAGGTCAGGCACACCCCCCTCCTGTGTGCTGCCCTGTTTCCACAGTGTATATTGTTAGAGGTAAATCTCCAATCCATCTGAGATGCTGTTTGCCAAACAACAGATCGAGTTCCTGCTCACAGGGAATGGAAAGGCCCAACATCAACATGATGTTCCTAGATATTGGAGTGTGTTTCCATGCAATTGGCTATGGGAATGTTACCACAGCTGTTCCACATGCAATCAGCTAGACGAGGGCTGCAATTCATGCAGAGGCCATCAGCTGATCATGAGCATCACTTAAAATACACATGCTACTGCCTAAGCAAAGCAATTGTAGGTCTCCACATCCACCAGAGAGGGAATAAGAGAGGCAGACAGAGTCAAAGACAAGTCAGGGATGGGAGGGAGAGTAAAACCTAAGCATGCTTGTGCCACACACCTATCAGCAGGTGGTATCAAACCCCAGACAACTATGTAGTGCTATCACATTTCCATGCAGTTATTGGATGCACGACATAGGTTACATGGTGCGTAGCCCTCAGAAAGTATATGTGATGGTGAGTGACATCTGCAACAGGGATATGGTAGCTATATGGTTGGTGTAGTACATGTGCCTATCCGCATGAACAGGTGCCAGCAACAACACATCCACACTCTCACAGGGACACACACACACTGACACACTTAGCAGAGCCAGGACTGCAACTCATCACTAGTAAGATTGCTACAACACATTACTATCACATGCACCACAGGGGTCATACGGAGGTTATATGGGCAAAGGGTATGGGGAGGTGACTGACATCAGACAGCATGCTTCAGTATGCGAATGGGGGTTGTAGTGAGTGTGAATGTGAACATACGCATACTCATCATACAACACACACACACACACACACACACACACACACACACACACACACACACACACACACACACACACACACACGGTGCCAGTACTGACATGCATGGGTGTATTTCTTCATGGGTGTGTGATGGCCGACTGTACCAGGTGGCTATACAAGGCTAGGTGATGGGTATACCTTGGCATCAGGCCACATGACAATGGTCTGCATTATGGCTAAGGGGTGTAGTTTTTGAATTTGCCCACATAGGTGAGTACTGTATCCACCATCCAGTCACCTGGGTGACTATTGCATGTGGCCAATGCTGTGCATCGCTTGCAATGTATGTGTTCCTTAGTCTATGACATGAAAGGTGTCTGGGATGTGC
Source organism: Protopterus annectens (assembly GCF_019279795.1). Classification (NCBI taxonomy): domain Eukaryota; kingdom Metazoa; phylum Chordata; order Ceratodontiformes; family Protopteridae; genus Protopterus; species Protopterus annectens. The sequence goes on from NC_056746.1 coordinate 813,210,376, forward strand.
ACACCTCTCACATGCATGCACAGTGACATGTGGAACTGTACCTGGGATGTCTGGCCCATGTTGTGTACATAGATTATTATCAGATGTGCCAGTCCTGGCCTCATGTGGTGGGAACTGGTAATGGACAACAGGTTTACCCTACACCTACATTGATAGCATGCTAATGGCATTCCCTGGTGTCAGTGGCATCTGTCCATACAGGGCATGTTTTCAGGCATGGCATGTCCTTTGTGGGCCACATTTGATGGCACCACAGGTGCTGCAGGTGTCCAGTGGGGAACATGGGGAAGGTGCACTGTCTGCATGTATGTGCCTATTGGATAGATGGACAGGGTGCCATGCCCTCTGTAGCCAAGTGCAATCACTCCAGAGATACTATCAGTGGGCAATATGCAGTGTACTGCCAACATATTGGTTGTTGCCTAAGCAAGTGTGTGTGTGTGTGTGTGTGTGTGTGTGTGTGTGTGTGTGTGTGTGTGTGTGTGTGTGTGTGTGTGTGTGTGTGTGTGTGTGTGTGTGTGTGTGTGTGTGTGTGTGTGACATGGGTTGAGAGTTTTCTCTGGGTAATACTGGGGTTGCTAACTGTGTTTGCCTGGCCTTGATGTCACATGTATGGGTATGGATCTGCACCCCAGTCTCTTGGCTATTTCACATCTGTTATCCCTGTATGGTGGACATTGTGGTATATACTAGGGCTACCATTTAAGAAATTTGCAAACCCACTCCACATTGGGCACACACACACAGGATTAGAACCCCTATCTAACTAGTTTATTACACTACAGGACTATGCAGTTATAGTATGCACCACAGAGTTTGCTGGAGTACACCTTCCCCAAAGGTGTATTTCACATTGGATAACATCAGCAGGATTGCCAAAGTAGGGTAGTGGAATTGTAGGGAGTGTGGCTAGGCTAAAATGCATTGCTCCCTACACAGGCATTGAAACACACACAAAACATCCACAACCAACATGTGCAGGTATAGAACCCCTAGCAGAGGTCTATATCACACTACAGCATGGAGCTGTTATAGGACGCACCACAGGGATTACTGGAGAACTCCTTCCCCAAAGGTGCATTTCACAATGTATGACATCAGCAGGATTGCCAAAGTAGGGCATTTGAATTGTAGGGAGTGTGGCTAGGCTAAAATGCATTGCTCCCTACACAGACACACACACACACACACACACACACACACACACACACACACACACACACACACACACAAACACTTACCAAGTCTGGGATTAGAACTCCTACCTAACTAATGCATCACACTACAGCAATACACAGTTACAGGACACACTACAGATATTACTAGGATGTAACCTTCCCAGAGGTGTATTTCTAGTTGGATGACATCAGCAGCCTTGCCAAAGTTGAGCATTTGAAGTGTAGGGAGCGTGACTACCCCAAAAAGCACTGCTCTCTACACAGACAGACACACACACAAACACTTACCAAGTCTGGGATTAGAACTCCTACCTAACTAATGCATCACACTACAGCAATACACAGTTACAGGACACACTACAGATATTACTAGGATGTAACCTTCCCAGAGGTGTATTTCTAGTTGGATGACATCAGCAGCCTTGCCAAAGTTGAGCATTTGAAGTGTAGGGAGCGTGACTACCCCAAAAAGCACTGCTCTCTACACAGACAGACACACACACAAACACACACACACACACTTGCCAAGTCTCAGATTAGAACCCCTACTGAACTAATTTATCACACTACAGCAGTACGCAGTTATAGGATGCACTATGGAGATTACTGGGCTACAGTCTTCCCAGAGGTGCATTTCTAGGTGGATGACATCAGCAGCCTTACCAAAGTAGAGCATTTCAATTGTAGGGTGTGTGACTACCCTAAAATGCATTGCTCTCTACACAGACAGAAACACACAGACACAGTTACCATGTCTGGGATTGGAACTCCTACCTAACTAGTTTATCACATTACAGCAGTACACAGTTATGGGACACACTACAGAGATTACTGGGCTACATTTCTCCCAAAGGTGTATTTCACAGTGGATGACCTCAGCAGCCTTGTCATTGTAGGGCTATGTGGAGAGCAGTGTGTGTGCAAGGGCCATAACCCATTCATCTAGAGGTTGACACACCACATGTGGCCACACACATGGTCATATTTCACAGGTATGTGTATACAGATGCTAGATGACTACTTCCTTGTACAGTCATGCTGCACAGCTAGCATGTGCACCACATAGTCTGTACTGCTGACAGATACCAGTGGTTAGTATCTACAGTGAGTGATAGCTGGACCTCTTGTGATTGTGGCCCTTTGGCTGTGTGCTGGGTGTGACAGGCCTGGATGGCTCCTTGTCACAGTCACCCTCTTCCACACATCTATGTGCATCTACCTTTGGCTTATTATAGTGTGTTACCCTTAGATATATGTCTGTATTCCTGTCCACTGTGTGTGCAAAGCATGTATGGTGCATACTGAAGAGTGTCTGCACTAACATCTGTGACTGCCAGATATGTCTGGTCCACTGGTGTTTGCAAACATGGCCTTCATGTATTTCAAGTGTGTGAGCATGCCCAGTATGACCTTTCAGTGTGTTGTTGACTGACATTGCTTCATTTCTCTAAGTGTGTGAGCATGCCCAGTATGCCCATCTGTATTGAATGTGTGGATCAAGTTCAGGTAGTCTGTACTGCAGTGCTGACCTATATGTTGTACACCTCTAGGTAGCATGCTGTTTCTGCAGGGTATCCATTGATCACTTGGCACTGACTGTTGCTACATTTCTACATAGAATGGGGTGGCACACCTGACTATTTCTACATTTCTATAAAGGATTGGGGTGGGGGTCACACCTGACTGTTACATTTCTACGTAGGATGGGGGGGCACACCTGACTATTTATACATTTCTACACAGGAGTTGGGGGGGCACACCTGACTGTTACTACATGTCTACATAGGATGGGGGGCACACCTTACTTTTCTACATTTCTGCACAGGTTTGGGGGGCACATCTGACTGTCACTGACTGTCACTACATTTCTATGTAGGATGGGGGGCACACCTGACTATTTCTACATGTCTACATAGGATTGGAGAGGGCACACCTGACAGTTACTACATGTCTATGTAGGATGGGGGGCACACCTGACACTTGTACATATTTGCTATGACTCTACTGGTATGTCAGGCACTCCATTTCATTCTGTAGTCTTACCTATTATGCTGCCTAGAGGCATATCAGTGTACTACATATATTAGCTTTTATTTACCTACATATTCATTTCAGACTTCCTACCCTTCGGAACTGACATCCCACTGCCTGACCTGCTGTAGTCTGTCTGTGTAGGCCTGGGGGAGAGGTTACCCATAGGCATCATTCAGAGGCCATAGCACAGCCTTTGTTTGTGTTTGTCTACACCTGTCCTGCTGGCTGTGACTGTTGTTGGGTATGTGAACCCCCTGACTGGCATGTGTGCGGCACTTACCTTGTGGGTGTCCAAGTATTGAGGGTGGTGCTGCAGGGCTGCCTATGTTGGATGCACATAGTACACTACCTACACATGGTTGAGCACAGGTAGTGTAATGTTTGGCATCCCTTTTACTGTATGTGAGAGTCAGAGAGAGAGGTGTTATTCCCTGGGTCCCTCCTGTGTCAGTGTATGTGCTATGCGTTGCCTCTTTGCCAAGGTCAGGGCATACTGGGCACACCTCCTTTTGCCTACTGGGGCAGGCTCAGGTTGTTCCTCCTCTGAGTCACTCTGTGCCTGTGCGGGTCTTGGCAATGGTGGGGGACTGTGTGGCCCTGCCCCATGCTGTTCCTGCTGCAGCTGTTTCCACAGGATCATATTGTGTAGCATGGCACATACGAGGACAATTTGGGTACATGTAGCTGGTGAGTACTGCAAGGCTCCATCAGATGTGTCCAGGCACCGGAACCATGACTTGAGCATCCCAAACACATGCTCTACTATAATTCTGGTCTGTGCGTGTGTCTCATTATGGAGTTCTTGTTCAGGTGTGTGTGTGCATTTCTGATGGGTGTCATCAGCCACGGCTCCAGTGTCTATCCAGCATCTCCCACTAGGTGACTGTCAGGGATGTCCCCATTGGCAGATATCTGGTACAGCTGCATCAGATGCCAGATGTGGGAATCATGATAGTTTTCAGGGCAGCCAACACACACATTTATTATTATGCCCTGGACATTGCACATGACCTGGCAGTTGATGGAGGGGAAGCCCTTGCGGTTGATGTAGACCCTACCCCAGTCACCGGGTGGTGCCTTGATGCATATGTGCATGCAGTCTATAGCACCCACTACCTCAGGGTATTCTGCTATTTGGTGGAACAGTTGCATATTGCTAGTCAACGCCTCACGGATGTTGGAGAAATATACGTGCTCACCAACATGTGCTGACATGGCATCCAGGAACTGATGGAGTACCCTGGAAACTGATGCCTGTGAGATCCCAATCATATCCTCAGTTGGCCTTTGGAAGGTACCTGTAGCTAGTATTCTTAGGCCTACACATACCTTGGTATCCACTGGGATGGGTTCCCCTCTGTTAGTTCTGTGTGTCAGGTGTGGCTGGAACAGCTCAACAATTTGCTGTAGGAAGTTCCTGTCCACCCTATAGCGCTCCATTATCTCCAGCTCATGTAGCCCCTGGTAGGTCACCCTGGTTTTGTACACTCTTCTCCATCTCCTCACTGTGGGTTGGTGGACAGCATTCACATTCTCCCCACCCTCAGCCTCTTCCACAAGTTGTTGTATGATAGCTATTGCAGCCCCTATCATTTTGCTGTTGTGAGTGTTAAAAGTTCCCCGCTTGTTTACACCGATGGTGTAGAGTGTGGGAAAAACCAGAGGAGATGGTGTTTGCATAGTTTATAGTAGTGTTCTGGGCTGGACTGGTCTGCTGCCTGTGTAATTGGCTGATTCTGATACATTTCATCTGCCAGCTCTGCTAGTTCTCTTTGATTACCTTCCCACTGCTGTTTATCCTTCACATTGTCTTCCTGTTTAAGCCCGGGGGCAAGTCGCACAGAGTGCTCAAATGTGCACAGTGCTGCTATTTGTTGGTTTAACTTTTTTTTTCTTCTTTTAAAACCCAGTGCATGGCATGCACACCTGCTTAGGCAATGCAAAGAGTGCTAGGCAGAGTCAGACACACCACCTAGCTTAGCTGTGCTAAGCTAGGAGCAAACCCGAGCCACAGGGCTCCAATCCACTTACAGTATGCCTGACACTCCCCCCATGATATCACCTAACTCCTAGGTTTGCACCAAGCTATTCCTACTCTTACACATTTAGGACCTGACTCACATGCTGGGGAAAACTGGGATTCACTATCATTCTCATCATTTGCATAGGATTGCCTGCTAATGCATAGTTATATGTCTCACACTGAACCTCCCACCTTAGCAACCACTACTCACTGGCCATGTTGTCTTCTGCCTGCCATTGACTTGGATGGCAGAATACTGATTTTAGTTAGAATGCTTAATTTAGTTTTATTTTGTTATTTTCTCCCCAATCCCATTTGCACGCCACTGCCCTATGCTTAAATAGCCGAGATTGGCTAAAAAAATAAAAGTTGATTTTTGTATTTTTTTTCACTGTTTGCAATGCCAGTGGCCATATACTTGGCCATTGGCATGCTTACTAACTAATATGCAGCCTTTATTTGGAGCTGTCACAGCTCCATTTTAGAGTTTGCAGAAATGTACTTGGTTATTAACCGAGTACTTTTCTGCAGATTGCACTAGTCCTGCACGGCTGGTTGCAAGCTTCCTGGATCACAAAAGCACCTCATTTGCATGGATTTCTCCTGCAAATGGGGGAATTTGCATACAGGGGTTTAGTCTGTGCAGGACTAGTGCAGGAGCACTTGTGCATGCCCTGCAGGCTGTTCCTGGATCGCATGGCAGACATATTGCCTGCTAGAGCTCCTGCACCAATCTTGTATGCCGTGAAAGGCATAAGAATCTGGAGGCAGGTCTCTGTTATAGCACAGATGTCATTGTTCCCCATTTTAAGGAATACCTCCAGTGAGTGCATTTTCAGATATAGAATTCTAGTGTGCAGCAGCATGACCCTCTGATTGCATGTCTTTGTAGCTGTCATATATTTCTGTCATACATATAATGTATTTATTCACCTTTCCATATATATGTATGCATGTATATATGTGGATATAAATGTGGATGTATCTCTCTCTCTCTCTCTCTCTATATATATATATATATATATATATATATATATATGTGTATATATATATATGCATTATGTATAGATTTGTCCACATATATGCATCTCCATACATATATGCATGTATATATATAGAGTACCTGACTGATTCTACAGAGTCCTTTCCCTACTGTTGGATGACTGTACTAACTGATATGTTGGGAATGTCATCGGTATTTTGTAGGGTTCATATGGTGTAATGGTACATTGCTTTGAGCATAGTTTACAAGGCCCTGGGTCCAAGACTTAGCAGGCCTTATTATTTTGTTGCAAGGTGGAACAGTTCTACTGGAGAGGAAGGGATAAGGGCAATAATTAAAAGAGGTCCCTAGTTTGGGCCCCTTCACCCCATTTATACAGCCTTTGGTCAGGTTTGTTGCAGTAAGAGGTTCAGAGTGTGGATCCGATATCCAACTGCATACAGACATATATGTATGTATACACACACACACACACACACACACACACACACACATATATATATATATATATATATATATATATATGTATGTATATATATATATATATATATATATATACACACACACACACACACACACACACACACACACACACACACACACATATATATATATATATATATATATATATATATGCATATATATATATATATATATATATATATATATATATATATATATATATATATACATATACATATATACATTTTCTGTACTGTTGAATGACTTTGCTGCATGATATGTTTGAAAAAACACCAGACCTACATACATCTCAAGCGGCTTAGTGGTAAATTCCCCGTGGCTATGGTGTGAGGTACAAGACTTGCAAAGGCTGATTATTTTGTTGCTGGGCAGAACAAGGGCTGTTGGATATAGACCGATTAAGGCACTTTTAAGCAGTTGTAAGTGGGTTTGCGTGGGTTTGCACGGTGGTAAGCAATGCTAACTTCCAGTTAAATATGCTTACAGACAGCTCTAAAAGTGCTTAATCTGTGTAGGCATCGCTTAGCACCACACAAACAGGCTTAATCCCACTTACTACTGCTTACTCCTGCTTACCCCCGTGCTAATTACTTTAAAAGAAAAGAAAAAAGGGATAACAGGAAAGTGGTGAAAAAGGGGGCATGGAGAAGGAAAAAGAATATGAAAGATAGCTAGGGCTGTGCAGGGTGGGTTTAGGGAAGATCCATAGCTCTCCATTTCTTCTACAGCAACAGCTGTGCATATATACTGAATTTGGGGGTAAATTTGGACACTAAAACCCCTGAGAGTGAGGGGTGAGGACAACAATAATGTGTTGTGAAGCCAGTTAGACAGGATTACATGTGCCCAGTGGACAAGTGTGCAAAATGGAGAGCTATGTATGAGGCAACATTTTTTTTTGGGAACAGATTGCCTTTTTTTAAGGTGAGAGTGGGATGTTGGAGAAGGATAGTAGGTATATTTGGGGAGGTAGGTTGAGTAGGAAGACAGACAAGACAACATACAGGAGGGTATATGACACATGTGGGGGTAAACACTTTGAACAGGGTAGGGTGTTTGGTAATCGGAAGCCCACAAGCTCACAAATAGATACAGTGGGACTGAGGTCCCCACCCATGGACAATCACCACTGCGCCTTCACAGCCCCGAAGGTGGGTGTGTTGGGGGCTGAGCTGGAGGGGCAGGCTGACCCTCTAATTGCACTATGCAGCCCTCAAGCTGGAGTAGCAGCTCTCCCAATTCCTTGCGGAGTTCGCGAAGACACCAGAACCCGGACCTGGCTTCGGGTGAAAGAATCCTGTCCGTGCCCACACCCGGGGGGGTGAGCCCCATCCCCTGAGGCAGTTCCACCCAAAGGTGGTGCAGGACCAGCAGACAAGGAGGTCCTAGGGTGGGTCCATGACATCTTGGGGCCCGGTGCCATGGTCAGATGAGGAGGGAGAGGCAGATCCACTGGGATCGGACTTCCTTGATGTGCTATGGTTTTGCAGTTTTACAACAGATGTTGGTTAGTAATGGTAAACACATTCCAGGATTAGTTATAACATGATGCATAACTATTCCCATTAACCCAAAACAACATATCTGGAACATTTGCATAGTAAACAGAACACATGCACATATGGAACCATAGTGGGCATTACACTGGCATGCAGGTTACATTGATAACAACAGGCCAACAATGATAATACTTGAACAGGGAACATTAATTGGAATACATTTCAATATTTGTAGAACAACAGGACACATGTCCCAAAAGTAGGTTTGGTGGAAAACATACCCATTTATTTATGTGTTTAGATTATTGGTGAAGATAAGGTAGGGGAGAGAGAGAGATGTCAGTTAACAAATGTAGGTTCTTGCAGTGGTCACATCTTTAATGATCATTGCTCTACTCATTACTCTAGATGTATTATTACAACTATGGCATTGGGTTGGGCAGTGGTATGTCTATGCACAGTATAATTATAGCCTTCTTATACCTACTTTATACTTTCTATTATCTGGAAGACCTGTGGAGGGAATGTTTGTTAATGCTACATGACTGTTTCTACTCAAATTCACATAGTCAGTCATATATTTAATTATGCAGACCTTGTCATCACAAATGTGCACTCATATTGTGTGTGTGTGTGTGTGTGTGTGTGTGTGTTTGTATTTTGTGTATGGTTAATGTTTGATAAGGGAGGAGTGGTGGATTGTCTGGGGTGGAGTAATTTTAGTGGTGTGGTCCAGATCTGTTTAGCATTATTTTGTAATTATTAATATGGTGATTTGTAAGGTTTCCCATGTGCATAAAGGTTTGGAGGAGAGTTTTATTTTTGTTTTTGGACCAAATTTTCCAGGCATGATCCCTCTGTGTAAGTATTTGTCTGGATGACCTAGTTAACCAAGAACGAGTACATACAGAATATAAACGTGCAGCCAAAACCAGAAACTAGTAATACAATTAAGGCTCACATAATGCCAAACAATAGAATCCAGTTCATAAATTGTGTTGAAATATACATAACCATGTAATAACCCACACAGAGTATTATAGCAAAAATTTAGTCAGTAACTAAAAACACAAATTTAATTGCAAACTGGTGTAAAATCTAAAAAATAAATGTTACAAATATATAAACGGTTAAGCACTTTTGTCCCTGTGAAACAGGACTTCTTCAGAACTCTTATTACAATGAAATGAACATTTAACTATCAGACCAAAATGGTCATGTGATACAAGTGACTGAGTAAAATTAAAGAATAATCATCCTAAAAATAGGAACAGGTAGGCCCTACATTTTTGACTGTGATATTGGTACACCTGCTTATGATGAAATTATTACTTCCAAATATAATGGCAAGTTGTTATCCAATCAAGGCTTCAATATATTTAATTATACAGACCTTGTCATCACTAAAATACATTTTACACTTTCCAAAAAAAAGTTTCAAATGTGTTCCATTTTCTAAATTAGGTATGGCTGATTTATTGATTGAACTTAAGCTTTATATGAGGAAACTCAATTTTCACTTCAATTTATATGATTGGACTGAATGTGTTAGTGACTCTTCAACATCTACTACTTTTTTCAAGAAAAAAGTACTTGTAATCCTCCACTTAATTCCATGCTAGCCATTTTTGAGAAATGTGGCATAAAAGAGTTGTATAACTTACAGAATTTTTATTCCCCCAGATTTTACAACCTTTCTAATGATGAATGGATTTTGTTAAACAACATAAGGAAGGATAATTCTTTGAGGATTATGAAACCTGACAAGGGTGGAGGTATAGTTATTGCAGATAAAATGGACTACATGGGCCAAATTTTCAACATGCTTTATGACACTAATAAATACCAGACCATTTTCAGGAATTAAATATTTGTGGCATACAAAAAATTTTGAACTAGTTCTAGAGGATTCTTTGTTGCAGGTGGTTATAACGATGGTCACTTACAACTTTTTGATGAACAGGTACCCTCTAATTCTGACAATTTTAAGTATACCAAAAGTACACAAAGATATATCATGTCCACCTTATTGTTTAATAGTGGCAGCACATAATTTAGTAACTTATCCCATCGCTCTATTTGTTAATTGTATCTTAAAAAATTCAGTTTGTTCAGCTGAGCATATTTTGAAAGATTCCAGGGATTTTTTAACTAAGGTTAAACAAACAACTCATCTGTGACTCCTGTAGTTTTTCTACTGTGGATATAATTGACTTATTTACATTTATTTGTTTATTTAATTGATATTTTTACATGTATACCCCACCACCCAGGGTTAGAATTGTTTCATTCACCTATTACTCTGCTTTTTAACTTGGATGACTCTCATTAATTTCATTATGGATGTTAAGGAAGTGATTCGATATCTTTTGAGGGGGAATTTTTTTCATAAGGTCAAAGGAGGAACAATGAATACCAGTTGTGTCTCCATTTATGCTAATCTGGTTATGTCACTTGGGAGAAAACTTACATTTTGGATTTCAGGTTTCAAGAACACTGGTATACCTATTTACACTACCTAGATTATATTTTTATTTTATGGAAAGGCAGGTTCTAAAACTGGAGAATGTATTTCCCATACTTACAGTATTACCCCATTCCACAAATTTACACATAAACACTTGACAGACTATATTGATTGTTTTGATTCCAACATTTTCAGGAAAGCCATCTTTTCTAATAGCAACCTTAAATACAACAGCTGCCACCTATGGTATATGAATAACAATATTTTTAAAGGTCAGTAGGTGAGGGCAGCAATAATGTGTTCTGATTTCAACAATTTTAAGATTGATGTGGACAATTTAACACACATGTTCTTAGAAAGGGGTTATCCCCCTCATTTATTGTACAAATTGTGTAAAGAAATTTCATTATGTTGACCTAGCAAATTCAAACTGTTACTGGGGATGCGTTATGACAACACACTACCCCTTTTCCATCAGAACTAATCCAACAATGATGTTCTTTTTTCTAGCTCCTTGGTGGTTCTGTATGGTCCTTACTCCAAAAATGAGAAGAGTATTATTTCCAAGTACTGGCACATCTTTAAGGTAGAGGAGGATGTTTATAAGATCTTGGGCAACAATCCTAAGTTTGTCAACAGAATGTGTAGGAATCTTAAGATTCTATTTCAACACTCTATCAGTACCAACACAATTTGACAAAGGGGTGATAGATGATGTGGTGCTTGTAATCAGTGTAGTTACATTCTTGAACAGAAAAATGCTATTCTTTTTTTTTTAAAACAGGTTTATTGTTTTAACATACAAGAGAAATATCATAACAATTTTATACAAGTAATTAAAAATAGATATGATTATAACATTCAGCAAAACAACTAAAGTATTTACAAAGACATCCACTACAATCAGATCAATTAATTAAACTAAAATACCATGCTATTGAAATTAGGATTTTTTTAACAAATTTTGTAAATTATCCCATACAATATAATAAGATGTTTTTCTAGTTGTTCTTGACCTAATTGTGTTTATTTCCATATGGCACACTATATTCATAACATTTTTAAATTCATTGAACGAAGGAGGTGTATCTGAAATCCAATTTCTGGTTATTATTTTCCTAGCCACTGCTATAATAGACCATAACAAGGGAAGCTTAACCTTTTTAACACTTTCAGGTACAGGTGTGTTGAATAATATAAGAGATTTAGAAATAATGAAATTATCTGTAAAAAGAGCCTGCAAAAATTCATTAACTGACTTCCAGTATTCTTTCAATTTTATACAGTCATAAAACATATGAGCCCAGTCAGCATTAATTTCTACATTACATCTCTTACATAGATTATCTTTATTATTTATTTTATTCATCATCAAAGGTGTATAAAAAGATCTATGTAAAAATTTCCATATATAAAGTCTCCAGACAATGGAAGACGTAGTTCTATAGGCAGAATTCCAATATATATTGTTTATCTTGTTGATTTGGTGGGTCCCCATTAATAGAAGTGAAATAATTCCAGTATGTATCTACACTGTAAAAAGTTTCTTGTCTAATAATTTTATGTATGTATGAAAGTTTACCTTTATCAGAAACTTTATGTTGTAAATTTAATATCAAGTAATCAATCAGTGTTGGAATAGATTTTTTAACTGTTATAGACATTAGATCTATTCTATCAATGAGATGTTGTCTAAAGGTCTGAACCTCTAACCAGCAAGTTTCTCTTAGATCAAATTCTTGTTTTAAGAAATCTAGATTTTTAACTTTATTATCAGATATCAACTGATACCAGTACTTTAGATCATTATCTATAGCTAAACGAGTTCCTTCAGAAGTAGATGACAAAAGCATACCCTAAGTATACATTATAGGGAATATAATAAAATTCCATTCCCTATACTTAGGGTGCATGAATATGAAGTTATGATAGCTAATAATAATATTTAATGGGTAACAAACCATATGTTTAGGTGTAATAGGTGAAGTACAAAATTCCTTTAGTAACCATAACATGGAGTTATTTACAATCATATTTTTATGTGTTAAGGAGATTTTCATGAAGTGCATACTAATTAGCTCCCAATAATCTTTCCATTTTGCGACATATGACTGATCTATTAATAAAGTAATAACTTTTACAATAGAAGAGATAGTATATAAATTAAAGTCTGGAAAAGAAATACCCTCTTGAGACCAGCTATTAGTATGTTTCTTTAATGCAATCCTAGGTCTATTAGGTGCCCATAGGAAATTTAACATTAGTGTATTCAGTTTCTTGATAATTATTTTTGTAGGTGGAAGTATTATTGATTGTATTAAGTATAAAATTTTGGGGAATATTATCATTTTAATAATTGTAAGTCTCTCCTCCATAGTAAAAACATATTATTCCAGGTATTAAAAATATTTTGTATATTAAGAAAACAGGTATTATAATTATTATATATAATAGATTTAATATCTTTAGATAGTATTATACCTAAATAAGTTATCTGACCTGAATTGGGTACATATTTAGTAAAATCACTAATGAGAATATTTTTCGTGTATATATAGGTAGTATTTTAGTTTTTTCTTCATTGAATATTAAACCAGAAATACTTTTAAAATTCATCATTTTATCAAATAGAGACTGCATAGAAGAATTAGATCCTGCTGATGTAATTAGAACATCATCTGCAAAAGTTGAATTTTGGATGTTGTATTTTCATCTATTTCAAAACCCTCTATGTCAGTACTGTTTCTGATCAAATTAGCCCAAGGCTCCATTACTAAAGTGAATAATAGTGGAGAAAGTGGACATCCTTGTTTTGTACCTTTAAGAATGGGTATGTTTTGTGAAACATATGTTCCTACCTTAATATAAGCCAACATTCCTTTGTATAAATGCTCAATTAGATTTACAAATGCATCTGAGAAGTTTGTGCACTTCAGTAAGGTAAACAGATAGTCCCAACTTACTGAATCAAATGCTGAACTTATATCAAGACTAATAAGTGTTAAATCTTTCTTTTTCCTATTTGCAAAATCAATTAATGTTAAAGTTCTTCTTATATTATCAAAAATATTTCTATTTACAATGAAGCCTGTCTGATCTATATCTATAATGCCGGGAATGATTGTCTTCAATCTATCAGCAAAAATACTCATAAACATTTTATAATCAACATTTAGTAATGAGATGGGCTGATATGAAGTACATCTAGTTGGATCTTTATTAGGTTTTAAAATTGGCGAAATAAATGTATATTGCCAAGATGGGGGAGTTATTAACTCAGTTTGGGCCAAAATAAAAACCTTATGTATTAATGAATATGTACTTTTAGAAAGGATTTTATATATCTCTGGTATAATACCATCATTACCCGGTGCTTTGTTTGATTTAAGCTTATTTATTTGTGTAATAACCTCTGTATATGAAATACTTTTGTCCAATAGTTTAATCTGTTGTTTATTAAGCTTTTATTCATGTTTGTGGTTATAAACTCCTTTATTTTATCTTTAGGTTCCATGTTAATGTTATTATTGTTAATATTGTGAAAGTGATTTCTAAATTCATCTAGTATTTCTGGTAGACTAGAAACATTCTTCTTTTCCCTAGAGAAAAGATTTCTTTGATATGGTTTTGTTTATTCAACCTTTTGTTTTATTTTTAAGTCTATGTAAGTATTTGGGGCTTATTGAGTAAGACAAAACTTGTATTTCTCTAGAGTTATTTTAACTTTATGAGTTAAAATTTCTTTGTATTTCTCATTTAGTTTGTTTATTTCTTCAATGACTTTTTTATCCATAATATTTTCTTTATTATTATGTTTATAAGAGTCTAATTTACTTTGAATAGCTAACAATTCCTTATCCCAAGATTTCCTTTTATTATTATACCATCTTATACTTTGTCCATATAGATATGATTTTAAGGCATCCCAAACATAGACAATGGAAACTTCAGGAGTATTATTTATGTCTAGAAAATGTTGTACTTCTGAAAGTATATATTCTTTATAGTCTTTTAGTTGAGTTAAGTATGCTGGTATCCTTTTGATCTGAACATTATGAGTATTTTTTATCATGAATTCAAAAACAATTGAATTATGATCAGATATAGGACATGAAATGATTTTGGAATTAATTAAATCTGTTACCATCTGGTTAGAAATAAAGACCCTATCTATTTTTGAATAAGTTTTGTATCTGTTAGAAAAAAGGTGTATGGTAATGATTTTGAATCTATCTGATTATTAATATCATTCAAATGATAAGAATTAGCAAAATCATTTAAATGTTTTGCATTAGATGTAATTCTTCTTTTTCCTATAGTGGTAGTATCACTTTCATGTAGTATACAATTAAAGTCACCAGCTAAAATAATATCTCCTATAGAGAATGATATGATCTTATCAAGATGATGTTTCACTGTATTAATACCAATTCCAGGTATCCAATATACATTAATTAAAGTGTAAGTCTTCCCATTAATTTGTATTGTAACCATACAAAACATTCCTTTGTCATCCTGATAAGACTTAGTGGTTTTAGGAATGGGCATACTTTTATTCCATAAAATAGCCACTCCTCTTTTTTCTGAGTGTGCTCTGAACTAACCAATACTGTATATTTGTTTGTGGCTAGTTTATCAACATCTTTTTTCAAGAGATGGGTTTCTTGCAGGAAGACTAAGTTGGCCTTAAGTAAATTAATGTATCTTATTAGGCTTGCCCTTTTACACGGATTATTCAATCCATTAATGTTTAAAGAAATTCCTTTTAAAGATGTCATTTGGCATTTTTAAAACTTAAGAATCTTATGATCAAAATAACAAATAACAACATAAGTAATGTTACATCTCCTCCTTTAGGTGTACCTTTAAATATAGCTGTATTTATTGAATCTCTTATGGGATTTTGTATAGGATTCAATTTTGTTTGTAGTGACAATGAGTGTACAAAATATATTGTGGATGTCAAAACTATATACATATAACAATGAACAAGTGAAAATAATGTAAGGATTAAACCTTGCATCCAGCCTGGAGTTAAAAACTCCAACTTACAGTAGTATTTACCACTCAAGTTAACCCCCTACCCTAAGCAGCAGTACCTCAGCTACCACCTTATCAATTTAATACTGGTTATATTTAACTTAAATTAACAGCTTTCAATTCAATTATCTAGCAAGACAAGACTACACATTTGATAAAACAGCATCATATAAACTAAAATAAACTTTTTTTTTTAAAACTATTCATACTACTATATACATCTATGTAATATAATACACTTGTATTCAAATAGCATTCAAATAAACTTGATATTAGGAACCAAGTGGAGAGAGAGAAATAAAAGACGTGAAAGAGGGAGAGAGAGTGAAAGAAAGAGAGAAAGAAAAAAAAAAAAAAAAAAAGGAAGGCATATTTGCATATTAATTTATTCAAAGTATGTAAAAATAAGTTCTAACATTCATTTAAATCAAAAACTTTGGCTAATATGGTTCAGACATTACATATATTAAGATGCATCTATTTTCTGTCATGTAAATGCAGTCAACAGCTTCCAGAAAAAAAAACCTTGAATTGCTTGTATATGAGCATTTTCCTCATACTCATTATTGTCAATAGAATAAAATATTATATTTATAGAAGTTGTTATAAATCATACTGCATAGTTATGCAAATTCTCAGAAACACTTGCATTATTGTAAAAAAAAAACAGCTGTATTTTGTATGTCTATACTACTGCTTTAAAATATATCACAAGACAATTTCTTCCAGAATAGAGTTATAAAGTTATTTATGCTTGTCAATCAGATGAATTAAATGAGTTATAGTATTGTATATGTTTGGAACATAAGTTTTGAACACAGATTAGTATGCTGCAGTCAAATAGATTTTCAAAATCACTTGAATAAATGTTTCATTTTCTATGCCTTCTAAAATAAGACATTTACTTGCTACAAGAAACTGCATCATTTAAAATCATTATAACTGACATATTTTATGAATTATAGCATAGATATTTAAGTAATTATATAAAATAACTCACATTTAAATGTCAAAGAGTTCATTTTCCTTCACATAGTCACATTTGCATCAGTTCTACTTCCTGGTAGAGTGTTCTTCCTGAATCTGTGATGTGTCAGTGTGATATCTGGGTCAAAGGTCAGATTGACTGCTTTCAGCTTCTCTGTGAGAATTCTGAGAGTTGAAGCTTTTGAAACAGCATGAGGACACTGTTCATGAAGTAGCCCACATCCCAGATTGTCTCCCTTAACATTTTGGCGGGAAACTTGTTAAAAACTAGTGACAAACATTCATTTAGCAGTGTAAATGCATCTAAACATGACAAAACCTTTGCAATGTATTTTACAGGTTATTACAGCCTCTATGTAAGTGAAATTAAGCCCAAAGTTATTAATAGGTAATAAAACTCAATATTATTGTCCCAACTCAATTTTTATGCAAATCTTATTATTTACTGTGTCTATATGATCAAAAGCATTTCTATATATTAATATGAGAAAAAAAATAAAGAGAAAGAATAAAGAAAAGAAAAAGAGAGTAGAAAATAAAAGAGTGTAAGGCAGAAATAAAAAAAATGTAAGTGAAAGCTATAAGAAGTATATACAATGGAATATTACTTACTGTTTATATTAATAGAGTTAAAAATAAAACATATTATTTACTATTATTTAGTTCTAATTATTATTAGTTAAAGCATGACATATTATTTACAAACAAGCATAAGCAGTATAATCAAGAAAGTATAATTAGGGATAGCATTTGAAGAACATATAAACTTTTTACAAGGAATAAATATGTTATTATTCTATTTATCATATTTTCATTACTCTTCTCTCCCTGCCCTCCCCCACCCTTTACCCACTACATAATCTAAATAGAATGTCATTGTTTAAACAAAGAAAAGAAGAAAAGGAGAAAAAAAAGAAAAAAAAGTATCAAATTACTGACCTTACTTCTCTTTTTCAGAAAGAGAAACAAATTGAATAATAGCTTGTTATAAGTTCCTCAGATATTTTGACTGGTTATGAAACAAAACATTTCTTTGCACACAGAGAATAGCTTTGATTAAATATTTTTCAGAACATTTGTGGCTTTCTGGAAATGCAGGAACTATATTTAAAAAGATTAATAATGAAGCAAAATGATGAGAGAAAAAAAGAAAAAAACATAGAACAAATCATTTGTTCTTTAGTCTCTTCTTCTTCTTAGAAGTCTTCCACAAAGTTTCAGTTGCCAGTCTCTTTAATGAAGGACTAGCCCATTCCATTTCCTCTATTTTATCCAAAATTTTATTTTTTTTGATAAACAGTAAAGCAGAGTCTAAGTCATCAAAAATTTTAGGACCATCAGGAAGGAAGATTTTTAGCTTGGCAGGAAACAGAAGGTATGTTTTAAACTGTGCTTTTTTAAGCTCCCTTATTAGTGGCAGAAAAACTTTTCTTTTAGCTATTACCAAGGGAGAATAGTCATTGTCAAAATGCACAGTTGTCTCATTAAACTTAACAGGAGCTTTAGCCCAAGCAGATTTAAGAACCATCTCTTTATCAAAAGATGATAGAAATCTAACTATAACTGATCTAGGATAGTTTTTGTTAGAGTTAGTATTAGCTATAGATCTATGTGCTCTTTCGATACCAAAAGAGAATGCTTCTGGTAAGTCTAAAGTTTTAGGGAGCCATGTTGTTAAAAAAGAAGTAATATTGTTACCTTCAATATTTTCTGGCAGTCCAAAAATCCTAATGTTATTGCACCTAGATCTATTTTCCAAGTCATCCAGCTTTGTTTGTAAATGTGTATTTTGTTTCAGCAGAAACTCAATGTTGATTTCCTCTTCTTGGATTCTATTTTCCATGTCATTCACAGCTTCTTCTATTCCTGTCATCTGGATCTTCTGTTGTTGCAGGTCTATATGTAACAAGTCTATTTGTTTTGTAGTTTTTTCTATGAAGGTATCAATTTTAGTATCCATTTGATCCATCTTAGCAGTAAGTTGCTGGATTATAGTTATCAGAGACTGAAGTTCTTTCTTGATGCTGGAGTCTTGAGAATTTGTCTTACTGGAACTCATTTCAGACTGATAAACTGACAGGAAATTTTCCAATGTGATTTCTGACAGGAATATTGTTAAAATTTCCTTTCTTTTTTAGATATAGTTCAAGAACTATATAAAACAAACATATTTAGAAAGAAAATTACTTCAAAAATTAATTTTTTAAGTAATTAATTCCTGTCAGTGTAATGAAATTGGTGGAGCTGAAGAAATCTGCTGCTATCCTGTGTTCATCCTTGGCCACGCCCCCAGAAAAATGCTATTCTAGGGTCACCCCCTATTGAAATCTCCCTAGGTGAAGGGAATTGTTGATCCAAAGATGTGATATATTTAGCTTTATGTGTTGGATGCACAAGTTTTTATGTAGGTAAAACTAAGAGGCCATTATGGAAGAGAATGTATGAACATGTTTATGCAATCTCTAAATTTAATGTTAATAATTCACTTTTTAAACATGCAAGAATCATTCTAATTTTTCTAAATTCTTGTTTGGAATACTGGAAACCACTCCATACAACACATAAGGAGGTTATTGGGAAACTAAGATAGAATTTAGAGAGTTAATAATGCAACTATGATTAAATGCATCAGTTCAACCTGGGTTTAATAAACAGATCTCTATACCACCTGCACTGAAGCTTTGAGCTGCTGAATTATAAAATGAATACATATTTTTTATATACATATGGCCCAACGCTTCCTGGAATTCATCAATTCCAATGTCCTGGACCAGCTCGTTCTTACCTTCACTAGAGGAAGCAACAACTTTGACCTGGTCAGAGATGACAAACATGGGCAACCATTGCTCTACACCAGTAGTTAATTCCTCTCGGTTAGATCTGACCACAAACTAATCACAATGGAAATCCACATCTCACCCACACCCCCTATAGGTAACCATCATGAAAAACTTCCCCAAAGCTAACTTTGGGCTCCTAAAACAGAAGTGGCTAACTTCACAGCACCCATGTCAATGGAAAATAGATGCATGACTGCTGAATCATACACCAATATACTGTACGAACATGTACATAAATGCATGGAACTAGCCATACCCAACAGAACAAAGACACTCTCCTCTAAAAAAAGGAAGCCAAACTGGTGGTCCCCTGCTATTAATAAACTCTACAACAGAAGGAAGAAACTGTTGAGGAAAAATAAATCCCAAGACTGGAATACTCCCTTATTAGCCTCAACAAAAAGTAGAGATCTCGCATCAAAACCTCTAAAGCCAGCTATGAAGGCAGAATTGTAGCAGACACTAAAAGCAACCACAAAACCTTCTATAGTTATATCAAGAATCTCCACGGCAATACCCAGGTTTGCTCTGAGTTACTGCACAATGATACCTCCTATACTAAGCCAACAGATATTGCCAACATACTGGCAGACAGATTCAGTGCCAACTTGACCCCTGTCTCCCCCCAAAGGACCAATCACAATACTGGAGGAATGCCGGGCACCCCGCATTACTTCAGCACAGGATAAAGCTGCATTGTGCAAGACCAAGAATACAGCTTCCATGGGACCCTACAATATTCCTGGATGTGTTCTATATGAACTACAAAGTGAACTGGCACCACATCTGTGTGCCCTGTTCAATCACAGCCTCACCTCAGGCTTTGAGCCTACCAAATGGCAAACTGCTACAGTCATCCCTCTCCATAAAGGGGGAGTGACTACTGACCGTGGGAATTATTGCCCCATTAGCCTGTCAAGTCTGATATGTAATTAACAAGGATATAGGGACTGTCCAAACTCTAGATCCCATGCAATTTGGTTTTATGAAAGGTAGATCATGCCTGCTCAACCTGGTTGACTTCTTTGAGACAGTCACCAGAGCTGTGGATGAGGGCAAGGCAATTCATACAGCCTACAGATCTGGCCAAGGCCTTTGATACCATTCCTCACTAAGGAATTATTGATAAACTCACCAAACTAGACATCAACCCCTATATCACTAGGTGAGTTGCAAATTGGTTCATAGATATAATCCACAGTGTGAAAGTAGTGGACTCCAAGTCAGACTGTTGACCAGTCATGAGTGGAGTCCCACAGGGATCAGTCATGGGTCCTCTCCTGTTTGGCATCTACTTCTCAGAAGTCCAGGCCAACATGGAGGGTCTCCAGCTGACCAAGTTCACAGACGTCTGCAAGCTGGGAGCCATTATTAACTCCCCAAGTGATGTAGACATCCTACAGAAAGGCCTCAGTGAGACCAATGACTGGTGTCAAAATCATGGCCTTAAGCTTAATGCCAAAAAATGCATTGCCATCCCCTTTGGGAAAAACATAGTTCCACTAATTACCACATCAATGGGATCCCACTGAACACTGAAGGTGTTATAAGAGATCTGGAGACACAGGTTGACAGCAACCTCTCCTTCAACCACCACATTGCCACTGTGGTCAGAATGTCCTTCTATGTGGCACATCTCATTACCAAGGGTTTTGCATCCAGGAAGTAAGAGGTCATCATCTCTCTCTCTCTACTCTTCCCTCATTAGGCCAGTCATCGAGTATAATGCCCCATTTGGCATGTACCTCACTAGACACATGCAACAGCTGGAAAGGCCACAAACGTACCTCACGAAGAGGATCCTAGGCCTCAGAAAACTCCAGCTATTCTCTGCCTCATATCGTCTACTAAGAGGCAATCTCTGCTTGACTTACAAATCCATGTCTGACTCAGCTCTGTTAGAAATGCTACATCTAAAGAAATCCCAATCCTTCTGCACCACATGCTCCAGAGACCTCAACCTCATTACCACAATTAACAGAACATGCTGGAGGGATAGGTTAATGACCCAGAGACTTCCCATGCTCTGGAATAGAACATGTAAAGCAGAGCACCTCACTGGACCTCTTCAGGAGAAATATTGATGAGTGGTTTGGGAAACAGAAAGTTCACCTCTGAGATCACTCCAGTGGCTCTACTTGATAGAGGCACTGGATACTAAAGTCGAGCGGCACGATGCCAGGACACTTCTATGGGCTAGGCTTGTAAAGGCTCCAGGGCCATTAGCCTAGTACACACCTATGAACCTTTGAACCTATATTTGTAAGTTTACTTATGCATTTATTTGACCATTTATGTTAAATTATGTAGTTTTTATTTTTCCAGGGTTTTTTTTATGATTTTTCTTTAATTGTACACTATCGCTTGTGTCACATGACAATTTTATTCTGATATTTAAATGATTGCAATAAGATGGTTCTGAAGAAGTCCTGTTTCACAGGGACAAAAGTGCTTAACCGTTAATATATTTGTAAAATACCAGTTTGTGATTAAATTGATGTGTGTTTAGTTACTGACTCACTTTTTACTTTAATACCCTATGCTGGTTATTACATGGTTATTTATATTTAAAAAAAAATTAGAACTGGATTCTATTGTCAGGCACTACATGAGCCTTAGTTGTATTACTGGATGATCTAGTTAGCCATAGAGCTGAGTTTGATCTAGCCTTCTTTGTTTTAAGAGATGCATGTTCATTTATTATGCAAGAGAAAACTTGGTTGCAGTAGGATACTACGTCATCTAGCTACATTGTCTTAAGGCTGTTAAAATTAATTTGTTTTACGTTTAAGTTGAAATTATCTGGGTTGACATTAGTTAGGTTGTAAACTTTTTTATGGCTGATATGTTTACGAATATTTTTTCATTATTTGAATGCAAAGGTTGGCAGGTGGCCACTGATAATGTCGGGTAGGGTCCCCTGCTGAGCCCATGAGTATAGGTCTGTTTGTCAGCCTCCAGTCTTATGTGGATTCCTTGGTTGTTTTACTGTTAACTCTGGTGGTGACATCTATTCATTGTGTGAAGCATCATAGGTTTAGGTTTGTTTGTTTGAAGTCTAGATTTTGATAACTTTTAGCCTTAGCAAAATTTCTTCCACAGTGGATGTGTTGTTACCTGAGTATATGTAAAAAGCTATTATACAATGACTGGCATTCAGAAATGAGCACACTGATTGGCCAGCCCAACCAGAGTGCCCGTTGTAAATCCGAGAGTATACTAACGGAAAAAGGTCTGGCAGCCCAGACTTTTTCCAGTTAGTATATCTCATACTTTTTTTTTACTTTTCCTTCTTTTTTGAATTAAAAAAGAAACCAGAAGACTTGAAGCAAATAAGGGAGATGGCACAGATAAAAATAACAGGATAATCAGGTGTGTTCTGCAAAACTTAAAATACTTACCTGATTATCCTTTTATTTTGTCTGTCCCAACTCTTCTCAATGTAAAAACTCTCCCAGTTTCCTTTTTATATTCAATAAAAAAATAGAAGAAGCAATGGAGATCTTCTTTTCTCAATTGTGACCTTTACACAGCACTGATGTACTGCGTAAGCATGATAACACAAGTCCCATATGCACGTGGAGTACATAAAAAAAAAACCCAGGATACCTTCAAAATGCAGAAGGGCAGCACAGATGCATTAGATAAAGAGATTATTTAAGAAAAGTATTTTTTTCCTTAAATAATGTAATCGTATAATAGCAATAACCCACAGCTGGGTGTGGGCAATGCTGGATTTACCCACGGTTGTCTTTGTTTGGTCAAACCACACCAACCGTTGGTAAATCAAGCATTACCCACACCCAGTCGTGGGTTATTGCTTAAATTGCTTTTGAAATTTTGGGAGAGGGTAGAAATACAAGGTTATGATAAAGCTATTTTTAAATATAACTATGATGCCTCCTCCACATTTTTGTTTTCTGTCTACTCAGAAGATGTTAAAACGATGGTAGTATTTCTTCTTCTGTAATTTCTGGTTTTAACCAGGTTTCCATTGCAACTAGTATGTCTGGAGAATAGTGTGCAATGGATGCATGGAAATCTTGAAGTTGTTATGAATGCTTTGAAAGTTGATGTTTAGAAGTAGTAAGTTGGATCCTTTTGTTTGTGGATAAGGGGCTGGAGATGGCATAGGTGCAGCAGATGTTTTAATGGATTGTATGCTACAGACAAGTCTGAAGTTACGGTGTATGTCACCACTAAGTTTGAGTCTTATTTTGAACTTTTGGAATGTGTAGTAGTATTTAGGTTGTGATATGAGCAAAGAAGAGGAGGAGCAGTACTGAGGCAATGTTTGAAAGTCTGGATTTGAGCAAGGACAGAGCCAGAGCAAATTTAGGTACAATTTAAGTCCAGTCTTGTAATGACTGTTGGAAGGTAGAGTAGTGATGGAGGGGGGAAGGTTGTTCCAAAATTTGGATATGGCGCAAAAATAGAGCTTCCCCTGCTGAGCTTTTGGCTTTGTTAACAAGGAGTAACTTTTTGTTGCTCAACCATAGGGGTCTACAGGAGTGGTAGGGTTGGAAAATGGTTTGGAGTAAAGGGATTTGGAGGGAATGGTTTACAAGTCTATGAGTGAAGGATAGTTGATTCAGGTGCAGGAATTGTGGGAGTTCTAGCCAGTTTAATTCTTTAAGGGAGATATAATTGTGGCTGCTGTAGGAGGCACCTGTAGCAAATTTAGCAGTTTTATTGTAGCAGGCCTCAAGCTTGTTCAGGTCTGTCTTTCTAAGGTTTGTAAGTATGAGAGATGCATAGAGTAAGGTAGAGATTAGCTGGGAGTTGGCAATAGAAATTTTAACTGCTTTGGTGAGGTATTGGCTGTTTCTATATAAGGCACCAAGTTTCTTGTGTACTTTTTTATTGTGAGAGATATGTGGGTGTCAAATCTGAGTTTGTTGTCAATCTCCATACTGAGTAATTTGGTGTGTTCTGATGAAGTGATGGTGGTATTGTCTTTGGTAAGATTGCTGAAATGGGGAGAGTTTTGGGTAGATATGGATTTCTTATAGGAAGATTTGAATCAGTTTGCTATTGAGAGTTAGGAGAGAGGAGTTTGGTTTAATAGAACAGATAGTGGTTGTTGGTTGATGGGTGGAATGCTGTGTATGTGGGTTGGTTAGAAAGAGAGGGAGCATGTGGCTGCTGAGTATAAATGTGGGAGAGGGTGGGAATTGGGGGTAGACTAGATGAGCAAATAAATACCAAACATAGCCAGGGCTGAATAGAATCTGGCCCCAAACCCTGGCTTGCAAATTTTATAAAAAACAGTCAGCAAGACTGATACCAACAAAACAAAGATATAAAATATACTACATTTCAGGGATTTTCATAAAAAATAGGAGAGAAGTCAATAGCATAAATTAATTGGTGCTCTGATTTGTCTGTATTTTAGAACATATCTAAATAAATGTGACAAATCAGATAAAGATTGTTTTAGGACTAGAGATGTTCAAATAGCAGGTTGTTTCAGCAGGAATCTCTACTAGCATATTCTTATGCTTAAATTCTTACAGCTTTTCAGGGAAAGAATTGTTTACCTCTACATGGAAAGTTGAAAGCAGAAGAATAATATAATTATGGTACGTGCAGTAGCTTTACAAAGGGGGCTGTGACCCTCTAGCTGCATTCATGCTAGGGAATAACATATTTAATTAATTTAATTGTTAGACACCTATTACAGATTTTTATGTAGCATAAAAATATTTGGTCATATAAATATACACTATAACTAATGTAAACAATTGTAAATAGAATTGTTGCTATAAACTTTCTAAATGCATTCTATGAACACCTTCAGGAATGCATGGATCATGCAATCCCAAATAAAACCAAGACCCAACCCTCCAAAGGCAGACGTCCTGTCTGGTGGACCCCAGCCATAAACAAACTATACAACAGAAGGAGGAAGCTACTACATGATAGAGCAAAATCCCAAAAAGGGAAGGCATCTCTGATCAGTATTAGCAAAAAACTACGGCACTCATAAAATCGTCTAAGGCCAGCTTCGAGAGAAAAATTGCACAGGACACTAAGGATAATCACAAGGCTTTCTTTAGTTATGTTAGGAACCTGGGTGGGAATTCCCAGATATACTCAGAATTAGTCCAAAATGACAAAAAAATACATCGAACCCACAGACATTGCCAACATCCTAGCTGACAGGTTCAGTGCAAACCCTCCCCCCACCAAAAGGGCAAATATCTATCCCAGCAGAGTGCTGCCCCCCCTGACATCTCAGATGCTCAGGTAAGAGCCGCCCTCTCCAAAGCAAAAAACACAGCATCAATGGGACCAGATGGTGTCCCGGGCTGCGTCCAACATGAACTCCAAGAAGAGCTAAACCCAAACATAAAACTACTGTTCAATCTCAGCCTTACTACAGGATATGTACCCAAAGAGTGGCGTTCAGCAGCAGTGGTCCCTCTCCACAAAGGTGGTGCCTCAACGGATCCTGGAAACTATCGCCCCATAAGCCTGACTAGCTTGGTCTGCAAAGCTATGGAAAGGATCATCATGGACCTCATAAATAAAGATATTGGGGACCTACAGACACTGGATCCTACCCAGTTTGGCTTTGTTAAGGGCAGATCCTGCCTCTTAAACCTGGTCAATTTCTTTGAAACAGTCACCAAGGCCATTGACGAGGGGAAGTTGGTCCACAGAGCCTACCTGGACCTCGCAAAAGCCTTCGATACAATACCCCACTCGGGCATTATAGATAAGCTCACCAGCTTAAATATAAACCCCTATGCCACTAGATGGGTTGCAAACTGGCTCAAGGACAGAACCCACATGGTTAGAATTGCTGGAGCCATGTCAGACTCCAAACCAGTTACAAGTGGTGTCCCACAAGACTCAGTCCTGGGACCTCTCTTGTTCGGTATATATTTCTCGGAGGTACAGGCCAAAACGGAAGGACTGTGGCTAACCATGTTCACAGATGACTGCAAACTGGGCACCATAATCGACTCTCCAGCCGACACAAGCATCCTCCAAAAGGGCCTCATAGAAACAGACAACTGGTGCCAGAGCCATGGCCTCAAGCTAAACGCCAAAAAGTGTATAGTCATCCCCTTTGGCAAAAACAAAGTGCCCACAAATTACCACATAGGTGGTAATCCATTAAGTACAAAAGAAGTAATTAGGGACCTGGGGACCCAAATTGATTGCAATCTCTCATTTGACAACCACGTGGCCAAAGTGGTTAGAAAAACATTTTATATAGCCCACCTAATCATGAAGGGATTCACATCTAGATCAGGGGAGGTCATCGTGCCTCTTTACTCATCCCTCATCAGGCCCGTAATTGAGTACAATGCTCCTTTTGGGATGTGCCTTACCAGACACCTGCAGCAACTGGAAAGACCCCAAAAGTAACTCACCAAGAGGATCAAAGGGCTCAAACAGATGCCATATGCTGCCCGGTTAAAGAAAGTCCAGCTCTACTCAGTGGCATACCGCCTGCTCAGAGGTGATCTGTGCCTGACGTATAAATCCATGTCCAACCCAGAATTAATGGACATGCTACACCTCAGAAAATCCAAATACCATCGGGCTACGTGCTCAAGAGACTTGAACCTCAGCACTGAAATAAATAGGACATGCTGGAGGGACAGATTCATAACCCAGAGGCTCCCTTTACTCTGGAATAAAATCCCAGTCCAGGTTAGGCAGACTCCCTCATTGACTCTCTTCAAGAGGAATCTTCATGAGTTGATGGGAGATCATAGGTTTACCCCGGGTATCACTTCTGTGTCACTGTTAGACAGAGGCACAGTATACTAACCTCGAAAAAGGGCATAGCAAAATTAATTTAAAATGGGTGGTGAAAGCCAAACACACTCTGGCTAGGTTTATAAATGCCCTAGGACAGATAGCCTAGTATGAACCTATGAACCTATGAACCTATAAGAAGGTGGGTAACTGATATTCAGCAGAGAAGATTCATGCATGGCTGTGGGCCCCTAGACAGTCTATCTGCATTATAATGGATTGATCTTGGTCAGTAGTTCATTGTGAATTCAAAAGGCTGCTAGGAAACTGCCCAGCAACTTAATTTTCCACTTCCAACCTTCTGTCTCATCAATCATGGCATGGGATGATGTGCAAACAGTGTAAATTCCTGGCTAAGAAGGTGGTACTTTAATGACAATAATGTCCACTTGATAGTTCCTTACCAGTAGAGACACACCTGGTTTCAATTCATTTTTTGACTAATTTCTGCTCTTCTCAGTTTTCAACTCCATATGTAATGTTCTTCCCTATCAAAGGACTATGATAACATTGCCCCTTGGCCTACCTCTGATGCATCACTATATACTATGAAAGACCTGTTGAAATCTGGCATGGCTAATACAGGCTCTGAACATAGCATTATCTTCCGTTAATTAAAAGTATAATCTACCTCTCATGTCCATTTCACCTTAAGAAATGGTTTTCCTTTGGTCACATCTGTGAGAAGGCAAGCTGTTGATGCAATGCAGCATAAAATAGAGTATGTATTTTTAATAGTATCCAGTTAACCTCTAGAACTCCATCATTTCTCTCTTGGTGCCAGGAATATGCCAGTTCCTCAAAGCTTCAGGTTTTTCTTACTGGGGTCTAACATTCCTATACCAGTGACATAACTTTTTATTTATTTATTTGTTTATTTATATTTGTTGACCGGGAGTGTCCGACTGGACGTAGGTCCATTTTCAGCAGAGGCCCGGGGAGAAAAGCTCCACAGTTAAAATAAACAGACAGTAGTTACATTGGATTACATAGTGATTAACAATTTACATAGCAATTACTTACAACATATTTACAGATGAAGAACATAGTACATCAGTAGACAACTAGCATCTTTATCTGTGAAGTGCATAACAGACATTAACAAATGTTACAAGAAGAAGTTCCTGCTGTATAATAAGTACTGGCTTATGAGCATCTGAGCTTGCTATAATCAAGGTAGTTAGTGGAGTGGAAAGAAAGGTCACTACCTTGGATGGGGTGGGTGATATTAGTGTGGAAGTTGCAAGGGCATAGCCAGCATGTTTTTATATGTGCTTTTAGTAAAGTTTTCAAGTGGGTGCATGATGGTATGGAGGTAACTGTGGGTGGAAGGGAGCTCCATAATTTGGCTATGGTGCAAGAGAATAGTGCTTCACCAGCAGAGTTATTGGCTTTAGTGATCTGCAAGTGATTTTTGTTGCTGGATCTTAGTGGTCTGGTGGTGCAATAGGGTTGGAGTAGATTCTGGAGGGATGGGGCATTTAGTGGATGGTTTACTAGTTTGTGGGTGAGTGAGAGTTGATACCATTGAAGGAGGTGAGGGAGTTCAAGCCAGCCCAGTTCAGCAAGTGAGAGACAGTGGTGACTACAGTAGGATGCCCCTGTGGCAAATTTGGCGATTTTGTTGTAGAAGGTCTCTAGCTTGTTTAGATCGCATTGCCTTAGGTTGGTATATATTGGAGAGGCATAAAGTAGGGTGGAGATAAGGTGGGAATTTGCTATTGAAATCTTTGCTGCTTTGGTGAGAAGTTGCTTATTTCTGTATAGCGCTCCTAGTTTTTTGTGGACTTTTTTATGGTCATGGATATGTGAAAGTCAAATTTTAGTTTATTGTCTATTTCCACTCCTAGCAATTTGGTGTGTTCAGTTGGGTATATAGTGGTGTTGTCTTTTGCTGTGATGTTAAAGTGAGAGTTGTTTTGAGTATGTTTGGTGGGTTGGAAGATGAGTAGTTTAGTTTTGTTTGGGTTGAGTATTAATTGGGCATCTTTACCATGTCATGCCTAATGTGTTCTTGAAGGCATTGAGTGCTAACCTGGCTTGTCCTTGTGAGTCTACAATAACCTTTACTTTAGCTAGAATGTAGCCCAAATCCTCTGATTTATGATGTCTGTCTTCAGAAATGTAAAATATACAATAGGTGGTTTATGCTTCATTTTAGGAATATTAGTGTGTGTGTGTGTGTGTGTGTGTGTGTGTGTGTGTGTGTGTGTGTGTGTGTGTGTGTGTGTGTGTGTGTGTGTGTGTGTGTATGTGTGTGTGTGTGTATGAACACCTCTACAAAGTAGCATAACAGCATTATAGGTGATATCATTCTGAAGCAGACACCAGTGTGGGCAAATAGGCTCAGTGATATATGAATCTGTCTAGGACATCTGCAGAGATTTAATACTTTTTAATATCACAAGGAAACACACATACACACACACACACACACACACACACACACACACACACACACACACACACACACACACACACACACACACACACACACACACACACACACACAAAACTATCTATCTATTTATCTATCTATCTATCTATCTATCTATCTATCTATCTATCTATCTATCTATCTATCTATCTATCTATCTATCTATCTATCTATCTATCTATCTATCTATCTATCTATCTATCTATCTATCTATCTATCTATCTATCTATCTATCTAGCTATCCAACTATATCTAGAGATAGGCATTTACAGAGTTGTGAAGTATTACATAGAAATCAGCTTTGCAGGGTTTGCTTGTCATTACTTCATTTCTCTGTACATGTATAATAAGATAGCATGTTGCTACTTTTATCTAATGCATTATTTTTTTATTTTTGTTCATATCTACAAAGTGGATTGTTTATAACTTCAATGCCATTTTGCTTGCTGGAACTCTTTACTTTCCCTTTCCACCTTCTACTGTACTGCACCATTCCCTGCGTTAACTTATACATGCTCATTTCTCCCTATGGTTGCATTTTAACTTTTATTTCTTTCTAATATCATTGTCCATTACTTTTAAAAAAAATGTATCTTTTAAGTTTTTGGTTTTATTGTATAATGGGATTGACTTGACCCTCTCTCTCTCACTATCTCTTTATTTGATTATACATTTCCTGGCATTTAGTTTCAGTCAGTGGATTTGCCACCTTATAGGTTCGGGACAATACTTCTTGCAGGATCCTGGTGTTCCCAGAGTATATCATATGTAACTAAAATGTGGAACCTTTCTCCCTGGGCCTCCACTGAAAATGTGTTTTGCCTAGTTGGACTTTTCTTGGTCAACAAAAAACAAAATAAATAAATAATAAATGCATAAATATGATGGCAGCAAGTTTGCAAACATCTGTAAACTTGGTATCCTTTTATATTAGCTTTCACTTCTAAGTAGTAAATGTCAAAAAGAAGAGCTCCATGGCCTGAACCCTGGGGCACTACACTAGAAGGAAGAGCCACTCACCCTTACTTCCTGTGTTTTACTTGTGAGTCACTTTGCTATCTATCGAGTTACATAGAGATTTACATTTAGCTGGGAAAATATATCAATGATATCTAGTTGTCGGATGTCTGATGGAGTGGGATTCATTTAAGAGAGGTTTTGGTATTTGGTATAAGTTGACCACATTTAATAGGCAGGATCTGCCCTTGATGAACCTAACCAGTTTGGGTTGAGAGTTTGTAAGTTACCTATGTCCTTGAATATTAATTCCATGATGATCCTTTCCGTATTCCTCTCAACTGTATAGATTTTCATAGAATGTCCATATTTTTGCCTCACATTTTTGGTCTGTTTCTCATAAAATTGTGGTTTCTGGTAAATTGTTGGTAAAGGGGTGGTAGTAGTAATTGTTCATAGGTTCATAGGTTCATAGGGCCTATATAAGTCTAGCCAAATGGTACCCTGGCTTTTGCCACCCAAAAATATTATTTTCCTGTGCCCCTGTCAAGCAGAGCCACAGAAGTGATCCCCGGGGTGAATTTCCTATCTCCCATCCAATCATCAAGATTTTTCTTAAAGAGTGCTAATGAGGAACTTTGTTTGATATAGATAGGTAGTTGGTTCCAGAGTATGGGAAGTCTCTGGGATAGGAATCTATCCCTCCAGCATGTTCTGTTTATTGTGGTGACAAGGTTTAGGTCCCTAGAGCATCTAGCTCAAAGGGATTGGGATTTCTTTAAGTGGAGCATGTCCAACAACACTGGGTTTGACATAGCTTTGTATGTTAGGCAGAGACCGCCTCTGAGTAGGCGATATGCGACAGAGTAAAGCTGGAGTTATTTGAGATGGTCTGCATAGGGCATCTGTTTGAGGCCGATAATCCTCTTTGTGAGGTATTTCTTTGGCCTTTCCAGTTGTTGTAGATGTTGTTGGTAAATCATTGAGGGTTGAAGTCAGAAAATAATGACAGACATTTGAGTTTCAGACTTCATACCCTTCAGAAGATTCATGTTAATGCAAAACCTGTTATTCTATCAACTTTCTAAGTTTGTAAGAGCAATATTTAAAAAGTGTCCCTATTTTGGGGCCTTTATCTCCCCAATATTTATGACTTTGTCCAGATTTTTTTGCTCTAAGAGGTTGACAGGTATGTTTCATAACCTAACAGTTGAGGCTGGTCAAGATTATGAGTCTATAATTACCCAGGTCTATCGCCTCCCCACCTTTGTGCAAGGGAATGACTATAGTTGTTTTTCATTCATGTGGGGTGAAGCCTGTTCAAAAGGTTGATATTGAATGGCCTCAATAGGTAGTATGACAAGTCTTGTTTCATGCTGAACAATAGGCAGTATCTTATCCAACTGCGTTGAGGACTTGTTTTTGGAAGATATGAGGAGGTGTGATGCCCCTGCACTCGCCCAATAATTAAAGACTCAATTCTTACCACTGGCAAAAGTGGGGGAACATACACACACTGGAAATGACAAGTACACACACACACACACACACACACACACACACACACACACACACACACACACACACACACACACACACACACACACGCACACACTAAAGTGCAATTTCCCTTAAGAGCACACAGAGATCACAGTCAGTCTGGGGCTGGTTTCTCCCTCTTTTTCCAGATCCCTAATAAGACTCCCCACTGGCTATAGAGTTCATATCTCAGCTGAGTGGCCAAGCTAAGACCTCCAGCACCTTCTCGGTCCAACCAGTGCTTTATGTCCCCACCCAAGTAGCTGGCAGACACATACTTTGAGATTTGATTTATAGACACACACACACACACACACACACACACACACACACACACACACACACACACACACACACACACACACATACCTGGGAAAGGCTGGCACAGGTTTACTAGCTATGTCCCCTTTTGCCCAGACCATAAGGTAGTTATCACTGCCACCAGCCA
This sequence comes from Protopterus annectens, assembly GCF_019279795.1. Classification (NCBI taxonomy): domain Eukaryota; kingdom Metazoa; phylum Chordata; order Ceratodontiformes; family Protopteridae; genus Protopterus; species Protopterus annectens. The sequence continues at coordinate 813,243,087 of NC_056746.1, forward strand.
ACTCTTTATCAGCTGCTTTAAGGCCCTTAGCAAAGGGCATCCAATCTTACTGTGTAATGTTACTATTAATCCAAATCGTAGCTTGACCAAGAGCAAGGCTATTAGGAGTGACTCACAGTATCACCAAATACATATGCAAATACTCTCAAAGCTTAAATATGTCTCACAGATATCAACCACAATGATAGGTTTAAATATGTTTAATAATAAATAATAAAAGTACAAGACAATAAACAGTAAATAATCAGTTACATCAGTGTTCAAAATCACAGGAAATATTTAAAACAACATTGCAGGACAGTCTCAAATAAATAAAGAAAACATCTAACTTATACTTTACTATATTCCTGAATCTAAAAGAGTTACTATGCCTTAAATACTTTTTTACAGAACAATAAGCAGGCAGAAGTGGTGAGTGGATGTTTCCAGGTCAAAGACAAAATACAAAATGTCCTTGTCTTTCTGAGAGAGTTCTTAAATTAATATCACAAATATTGCTGCTGGGATACTTGCGGCATGACATCACTTTTTGTCACCTGACTTCAGTTCCCAGGCTCATAAACAGCCCCCACTGATGCAGCATTTAGCATCTCCCTGTGAAAATACATAGCCTTCAGATGTTTGTAGATCTTGGAAGTCATAAACCAATAAAACACTTACAATAACATGTGGAAGGCTCCCTAGTTCTAGACATCCTGTCTCTTTGCTGCATTGAAACTAACTTTTATAGCACAATCATAAACAATTTATTTTCAACTATTTTCTTGTAGTTTTGCAAGTTAACCCTCTATGTTCTTGTTCCCACACAGGTACAATAGTTTATATACATTTCTGTTCTTTTCTATTAGGGTACACTGTGGATACATCTTTTAAGCTCAGTACTTTATGCACACACTTCTATATAAATCATATTAATATTCACAAATGACATATAATTATTTACAAAATTCTAGATAGCTGGGCTGGCAATATTTCCTTTTGTGACATACCCCCTGAAAACCATACCAGTTTTTCAAGTGACCCTTGAGAAACACTGTTTGAGAGGGTGAGTCTATCTGGGAATACATTACCCCATACTCTGTCTTGAGAATCCATCTGCACTGGCATTGCTAACCCCACTGCTGTGCTGCACTGTCATATCATATGCCTGTAACCGTAGGCTCCACCTTAGTAACTTGGCATTTTGCTGGCTAGCTTGATGTAGCCATGTTAAGGGATTGTGGTCTGCAACTACAGTGAATTTCCTTCCATACAGATAAGGCTGAGGTTTCTGCAGTGACCACACTATGGCTAGGCATTCCTTTTCTACAGCTGCATAGCATTCTTCCCTAGGTTGGAGCCCATGGCTGACATATACCACTGAGGGCTCTTCTCCCTCTTAGGAAACTTGGCTGAGTACAGCCACCACCCCATGGTTTTGAAGCATCCACCTGCAGAAGAAATTATTTGCTGTAATCTGGACTGGCTAACACAGGGGGTCCTCCCAAAGCTCCTTTAAGCTTCTGGAATACCTGCTCATATGCTGGGGTCCACACTACCTTATCGGGTTTGTTTGTTTTCTTGTCAGGTCTGTGAGGGGAGCAGCTATGGTACTATAATTGGGGACAAACTTTCTGTAGTACCCTGCTGTCCCTATGAATGTCCTTACCTGCTTTTTGGTAACAGGGGCAGGCTATGCTTGAATGGCTTTCACTTTGGCAGGTTCTGGCCTGATCTTACCACTCCCCACTCTATGTCCCAGGTAGGAGAGCTTTGCCATACCCATTTGACGTTTACTGGGCTTAATGGTCAACCCTGCCAGCTGTAGTCTGCCCAGTACCTCCCTGCCATGCTGAAGGTGCTCTTGCCAGGAATGGCTGTAGATGGCAATATCATCCAGGTAAGAAACGGCAAAATATCCTGCTCCTGCTAGATTATGATCGACCAACCTCTGGAAAGTCACTGTGTCATTTTTCATCCCAAAGGGCATCTTCATGAACTCATACAAGCTGAAAGGAGTCACAAAGGCTGACCTCTCTCTAGCATTGGAGGTTAAGGGCACCTGCCAGTAATCCTTGGTAAGATCAATAGTGGTAAGATACTTAGCCTCATCCAGCTGCTCTTTGGATTCATCTGTCCCAGGCATGGGGGTAAGCATCTGACTCTGTGTGGCTATTTCACTTCCAGTAGTCCACACAGAACCTGGTGCTGCCATCCTTCTTTGGTACCAGAACCACTGGGGAGGACCAGGGACTGCTGGACTCCTAGATTAACCCTAGTGCCAACATTTTCTGTATCACCTCCCTCAGAGTCTGTGTGTCCCTCTGAAGCACCCTATAAGGGGCCTGCTTAATAGGCCTTTGGGGTCCTGTATCCACATAGTGCTGCACCAGGTGGATGTACCCTAGTTTCCCAGTGAACATGTTCCCAAACTCCTTTAACACTGCCTGGATTTCTCGAACCTGGGAAGGGGATAGCTGCTTGGACATTGCTACCCCTTCCACTGAGGTGTCAGTCTGAGCTTTACTGAGGAGGTCAGTCACCAGATCCCCCTCAGACTCCTCCTGCCATCTACTGCAAATACTCAGCACAAGGGCATCTCTATCATGGTAAGGTTTTGTCATGTTAACATGGTATAATGTATGCCCCTGCCTCCTGCCAAGCAGTTGTACCATGTAATTAACATCACTGACCTTCCATTACCATCTTGAAGGGTCCCTCCCAACCAAGCTGCCAGCAGCTTTTTGTATCTGACAGGGAAGAGAACCATTACCTGCTGCCCCACAGCATACTCTCTACCTTGAGCATTCCTGTCATACCAGACCTTTTTCTGCAGTTGGAATTCAACCAGGTTCTCCTGGGTCAAGCTCATGAGTTCCCTGAGCCTTGTCCTGAGGTTTAGGACTTATGTTACAACAGACGTTTTGTGGGATTCACACTCACCCTCCCTCTCATCTTGAATCAAATCTAGAGGTCCTCTCACCCTATGCCCATAGAGCAACTCAAAGGGTAAAAAGAAGACAGCCAGGGATATTGTCAGATCCAATAGAAGCTGTGTTCTTGGCCTTGGACAATGGTGTGTTAACCAAGGCAGCAGTACTACTAGGGGCCTGGCAGTGTACTGGTATTGTGATTGGTCCTTTGGGGGTGGGAAGAGGGGAAAAGTTGCCACTGAATCTGTGTGCCAGTATATTGGCATTATCTGCTGCATCAGTAGAGGAGTTAACATTGTGCAGTAACTCAGAGCACATGTTGGTATTGCCATGGAGATTCTTTACATAACTATAGGAGGCCTCATGGATGTCTTTACTGTGTGTTGCAATTCTGTTTTCACAGCTAGCTTTAGAGTATTTCATGAGGAATCTCATCTTTTTGGGGGAGCTAATAAGAGGGGGCTTTCCTGTCCTGGGACTTCATCTTATTCCATATCAGTTTCCTCCTTCTGCTGTAGAGTAGTTTGGGCAGGGGACCATCAGATTGGCTTCTGTTTTCTGGAGGGGACCATCTTGTTTTTAGTGGGTATGGTGGAATCCATGCATTTGTGTGCATGTTCGTACTGCTTTGGTGTGTGTTTGGAGGTCATGCAACTAGTCTTCATTTGCATGGGTGCCGTGAAGTTAGCCACCTCTGATCTTTGGAGGCCAAAGTTGGCTTTTGAAAGATATTTCATGGTGGCTACCTTTGCAGGGTGTGGGAGGGATGTGGGTTTCTAAGATGATGACATTGTGGTCAGATCTAACCATGGAGGAGTTGATTGTTGGTGTACAGCAACAGTTGCCCATGTTAGTACTGACTAGGTCAATGATGTTGCCACCTGTAGTGGGTGTAGAAACAAGTTGGTCCAGGCCATTGGAGTGAATGCATTCCAGGCAACATTGGGCAAGTGCATTGCTACATGGGTAGCTTTCACAGTTAATGAAGAGTTAGTTGAGGTCAGCCAGTATGATAGTGATAGGTTGGACAGTAATATTCTCCAGGGCACTTAGGAATGTGGGGTTTGACTCTTGGCACATGGTTGGGAACCTATAGCAGGCTACGACTTGGATTGCTGTCTTACCCTATGTTAGGTAAACCTGCAGTATCTGTGATGCATTATGTTGGGCTACCAGTGTGGAAATATGCACATCCTTTGTGAATAAGGAGTGCTTTGAGTGAGTGCCTTTTGAGATTTAGACTTCTAGTGTTGAGCAGCATGACCCTCAGATTGCATTTGTTTGTAGCTGTTATATATTTATATATTTAGGAATATTTATGTATATATGTAATATATATATATATATATATATATATATATATATATATATATATATATATATATATATATATATATGGGTCTACCTGACATGGTCGACAGTTTTTATTTGGTCGACAGTTCATTTGATCGACAAGCATTTTAGGTGGGGGGCTTCGCCCACCACACCCCCCAATGTGGGGGGCTGTGCCCCCCACCCCCCTAACTATATATATCAACTCCAGGGTTGCAAAACGTTGGGAAAGGGGCCATATCTGCTTGTCGACCAAATGAACTGTCACATGTGAAGGACCCATATATGTATATATATATATATATATATATAATATATATATATATATATATATATATATATATATATATATATGTATATGTATATATATATATATATATATATATATATATATATATACATATATATGTATATATATATATATATATGTGTGTGTGTGTGTGTGTGTGTGTGTGGGGGGTGTATGTATTTATATATTTCTATATATATGTTCATGTATATATGTATATATCTTACATGTATATCTCTATAGATATATTTTGTGTCTATATTTATCCACATATATGCATCACCATACATAAATACATGTATATATAGAAAACTTGACTGATTCTACTGAATCTTTTCCCTACTGTTGAATGACTCTACTGACTGATATGTTTGGAAAAGCATCAGGGTTTTGTAGAGCTCACATGGTGTAGTGGTACATTGCTTTGACTATGGTGTACAGTGCCCTGGGTTCAAGTCTGAGCAGGACTAATGCCCCTTGTTGTAAGGCAAAACAGTTGATGTTGGAGACCGAGGGATGAGGGCAATATTTCAAAGATGTCCCTATTTTGTGCCCCTTGACCCCTATTTTGACATTCTTTGGACAGATTTGTTACAGTAAGAAGTTTGGGTATGGATCTGATGTGCAACTTCAGTACATATATATGCAAACATGTATATATATATATATATATATATATATATATATATATATCTTCTTCTTATTTCAGCTTTTCTCGGTTAGAGGTCACCACAGCGGATCATCTGTCCGCTCATGATTGGCAGAGGAGTTTTACGGTGTCGAGTTGCCAGCCCGGTGCCCAACCTTCCACAGAAGGCGCACACATGCACACAATCACACCTAGGGCCAACTTAGAGAGTCCAATCCACCTACTGCATGTCTTTGGGATGTGGAAGGAAATCGGAGCACCCAGAGTAAACCCACGTGACCACAGGGAGGACATACAGACTCTGCACTGAAGGCACCTCAGCCGAGAATCAAACCGGAGAACTGCTGTGTGGCGGCAATGCTAACCGCTGCATGTGTGTATGTATATATATATATATATATATATATATATATATATATATATATATATATATATATATATATATATATATATATATATATATATATATATATATATATATGTGTGTGTGTGTGTGTATGTGTGTGTGTGTATATGTTGTATATGTCTATATATATATATATATATATATATATATATATTTTTTTTTTTATGTACATAGATATATCTGTATGTATTGATTTGCTGTTCTATCTATACATGTATATCTATATGTATATATTTCATATGTATAGCTCTACATATAGTATGTATTTATTTGTCCATATGGAGGAGTTCCCTGGTCAGCCTCAGTAAGAAGCTAAGATCCCTTATAAGATCCTCCAAAGCCAGCTATGAAAACAAAATCACCACTGATTCTAGGGACAACCACAAAGCATTATATAGCTATGTCAAGAATCTCAATGGCAACACCCAGATCTGCTCTGAGATACAGCACAACGGCATGAAAATTACAGAGCCAACCGATATTGCCAATGTCCTGGCAGATAGGTTCATTGCTAACTTTACCCCCCCTCACCCCCTAAAGGGCCCATATCTATACAGGAAGAATACAGAGTCCATGTAATCACAACTATGCAGGTAAAAGCTGCACTCTCTAAAGCCAAAAACACAGCATCCATTGGACCGGACAACATCTCAGGCTATGTTTTACATGAACTTCAGAACTAACTGGCTCCCCACCTAAGCACCATGTTTAATCATAGTCTCACATCAGGCATTGTGCCCACAGAATGGTGCAACAGTTATCCCACTCCACAAAGGGGGAGCCACTACTGATCCCGGGAACTACTGCCCTATTAGCCTGATGAGCCTGGTCTGTAAGGCCATGGAACATATCATCATGAAACTCATAAACAAAGACATTGGTAACCTCCAAACTCTGGACCTCACCCAGTTTGGGTTTGTGAAAAGCAGATCATGTCTCCTGAACCTGATCTTCTTCTTTGAGGCAGTCAACAAAGCTGTAGATGTGGATAAGGTGATTCACACAGCCTATCTTGACCTCATCAAGGCTTTTGACACCATCCCCCATTCTGGAATTATAGCTAAACTCACTGAACTAGGCATAACCCCCCCCCCAAAAAAAAATAAATAAATAAAAATGTCACAAGATGGGTTGCCAACTGGCTCACTGACAGAACCCACGCTGTAAAAGTTGCAGACTCCAGATTTGACTTCAAACCAGTGACAAGTGGAATACCACAGGTTTCAGTCCTGGGACCTCTCCTGTTTGGTATCTACTTCTCTGAAGTACATGCTAACACAGAAGGCCTTTGGCTAATGAAGTTCACAGATGACTGAAAACTAGGAGCCATAGTTGAGTCCCCAAATGATATGGACATCCTACAGAAGGGCCTCACTGAGACAGATGCCTGGTGTCAGAGCCATGGCCTGAAGCTCAATGCCAAAAAGTGCATTGTCATCCCCTTTGGTAAAAACTCTGTACCCATGAACTACCACATAGGCGGCAGTCTACTTAATGCTGAATGTGTGATAAGAGACCTGGGGACCCAGGTGGACAGTAGTCTCTCCTTTGATAATCACATTGCCACAGTAGTCAAAGAAATCCTTCTACGTGATACACCTCATCACAAAAGGGTTCTCATCTAGGAAAAAAAAAAGGTCATTGTTACCCTCTACTCGACATACATTAGAACCATTATAGAGTACAACGCCCCTTTCGGATTGTACCTCACAAGACATCTGCAGCAGCTGGAAAGGCCACAGAAGTACTTCACAAAGAGGATTACTGGCCTCAAACAGATGTCCTACACTGATATTCTCAAAAAACTCCAGCTTTACTCCATAGCATATCGCCTACTCAGAGGTGATCTCTGCCTAACATAGAAAGCTATGTCAAACCCAGAGCTGTTGGACATGCTACACCTAAAGAAATCCCAATCCCTCTGAGCTAGATGCTCTAGGGACCTAAACAATGACACCACAATAAACAGGACATGGTGGAGGGATAAATTCCTGTCCCAGAGACTTACCATACTCTGGAACAAGCTAGCCATCTATGTCAAGTAAAGTTCTTCATTAGCACTCTTTAAGAAAAATCTTGATAAGTGGATGGGAAATAGAAAATACACCCTGGGGAAAACTTCTGTGGCTCTGCTCGACAGGGGCACAGGAAAATAACTTTCTTGGGTGGCGTAAACCAGGGAACCTTGTTGGCTAGGCTTACTTAGGCCCTTGGGCCAATAGCCTAGTACCTACCTATGAACCTATGAACTTAGATGTATATGCATCTCCATACACATATACATTTAAATAAATAAATATATATATATATATATATATATATATATATATATATATATATACAAAACTTGAATAATTCTACAGAATCTTTTCCCTACTGTTGAATGAATCTACTGAATGATATGTTTGAAAAAAATCATATGCATCTATATCTCTGATGGCTTAGTGGTTGGTTGCTATGGTTATGGTGAGTAAGGTCCTGGGTTCAAGACTTGCAGTGGCTGATTATTTTGTTGCTGGCAGAACAAGGGCTGCTGGATACAGAGTGATTAAGGCACTTTTAAGCAGTTGTAAGCAGGTTTGCATGGGTTTGCATGGAGCTAATCAATGCTAACTGATGGTGAACTATGCTTACACATAGTTAGCCCTAAAAGTGCTTAATCTGAGTTAGCTTCACTTAACACTGTGCAAACACACTTACTCCCACTTACTCCTGCTTACACCCACTTACCCCCACGCTAATTTCTTTAAAAGAAAAGAAAAGGAAAATCGAGTGATAGGAAAGTGGTGAAAAAAGGGGGCACACAGAGGGGAAAACAATATGAAAGATAGCTAGGGATGTGCAGAACGGGTGTACGGAAGGTCCATAGCTGTCCATTTCTTCTACAGCAACAGCTGTGCATATATACATAATTTGGAGGTAAATTTGGACACTCAAACCTGTGAGAGAGGGGTGAGGACAATAATAATGTGTTGTGAAGCCAATTAGACCAGGTTACGTGTCCAGTGGACACATGTGCAAATTGGACAGCTATGTATGCGGTGGCATTTTTTTGTGGAACAGATTGCCCTTTTTTTTAAGGTGAAATTGGGATGTTGGAGAAGGATAGTAGGCATATTTGGGGAGGTAGGTTGGGTAGGAACACAGACAAGACAGACAAGACAGCAGACAGGGGTGGTATATGACACACGTGGGGGTAAACATCTTGTATGGGGAGGGGTGGTTCGGAGTTGGATGCCCACGAGCCCACAAATGGATATAGTGGGACTGAGGTCCCCACCCAATGGCAGTCACCACTGCACCTTCACGGCCCCAAAGGTGGCTGTGGTGGGGGCTAAGCAGGAGGGGCAGGCTGACCCTCTAGATGTGCCACATGGCCCTCAAGCTGGTGTAGCAGATCTCTGAACTCCTTTTGAAGCTTGCTCCACAGCAATCCCTGGACCTGGCTCCGGGTGACAGGATCCTGTCTGCCCCCTCGCCTGGGGGGGTGAACCCCATCCCCTGAGGCAGTTCCACCTGAAGGTGGTGCAAGGCCAGCAGACAAGGAGGTCCCAGGGTGGGTTCCAGATGTACTGAGGCCCGTTGCCATGTCCAGTTGAGGTGGGACAGGCGGATCCACTGGGATCCACCTTCCTAACGGTGTTGCAGTTTTACAACATATGTTGGTTAGTCATGAAAACACACATTCCAGGATTAGTTATAACAGCATGCATAGGTATTCCCACTAACTCAAAATAACAGATTCGAAACAGTTGCATAGCAAACAGAACACATGCATATATAGAACCATAGTGGGCATTATAACAGCATGCAGGTTACATTGATAGCAACAGGGCACCAATGATAGTATTTGAACAGGGAGCATTAATAGAAAAACATTTCAATATTTGTAGAGCAATAGGACACATGTCCCAACAGTAGGTTTGGTGAAAAACATACCCATTGATTTATGTGTTTAGATTATTGGTGCAGATAAAGTGGGGAAGACAGAGAGATGTCAATTAACAACTGTATATGCTTGAAGTGCTCACAGCATTAATGATCATTGCTCTAATCATTACTCTACAGGTATTACCTCACTTTACAACAACCTATAGCCTTGGGTTGGGCAGTGGTATGTTTGTACACAGTGTATAATTACAGCCTTCTTATAGCTACTTTATACCTTTTCTTACCTGGCAGACCTGTGGGGGAAATTTCTGTTAACACTACCTGACTGTTTCTACCCATATTCACATAGTCAGAGTTATATATGTGCACTCATACTGTGTGTGTGTGTGTGTGTGTGTGTGTGTGTGTGTGTGTGTGTGTGTGTGTGTGTTTATGTTACTGCCATACTCTGCCTTGATTTCTATTGATCACCCTGGTTGTTGGCAGCTAGTGACCACTAGCTATGACAGCGTGACACTTGAGGAACATTTCTTTGGGGAGACTACTTGGTGTATGTACTTATCGTGCTGTCATTTGCAGCCTTGGCTTTGGACAGTGAGTGTTGGACACAGTATAACTACAGCCTTCTTATAGCTACTTTATACCTTTTCTTACCTAGCAGACCTGTGGAGGAAATTTCTGTTAACACTACCTGAATGTTTATTTATTATTATTTATTTTACATTTATTTTATTTTTTTTATTTTACATTTGTTGACCGGGCTAGTCTAACTGGACATATATCCGTTTTCAGTAGAGGCCCGGGGAGAAAAGCTCCAATTGCAAGAAGTAAACAATCATTAACAACAAAAACAATGATAAGCATAATACAAAAAGTACCAAGGTAGACTTATGTAAGAATTTAACAAAAAAAAACCTGGCAAAAAGCATGTTTACAGAAAAACAGCCAGATAACAATAAAATTACAAGGTATGCAACATACTAAAGTTAGATTAATAAAAACAGATAAGCAAATCTCAAGATGGGATAACATGGAGGAAAAAAAAAACAAAGTTATGGTAGAGTCAATATCAAAGATATAACTGTCAACAATTAAATATGTTATTTGGAGGCACAGTCAGGGGAGAGGAGGGAAGTTAGGAATAATGAAGAAGTAATTTCAGTCGGGATTAGCACAAAGACACAGCCACTGGGTTTTAAGATGTTCTTTGATATGTTTTTTGAAAAGGGATGTAGAGTCTAGGTTAGTTATTTCATGAGGGAGTTGATTCCCGATTTTCCCGACAGAGTTTGAAAATAATGAGTCCCCAGCTTTATTGTATGATTTAGTCAAGGCTACTAGGAGTTTATTAGCAGAGCGTAGTGTGGCTAGGTTTTTATAAGGTAAAATTAGTTTTGTAAGGCTAGGGGTAGCATCAGGGTAGTAAAGGGACTTATGAATGATAAGTAATTGTTGATAGAGTACGTGGTTATTTAGTTCTAACCAATCTAGTTGCTTGAGGTTGAGACAATGGCGAGTTCTAAAGGGGTTAGCAGTAATGAATCTAGTTATACTATTGTAACAGGTAGAGAGTTTGGTAATGTTATTTTTAGATAAGTTAGTATATATAGCAGAGGCATAGAAAAGGGTGGAGATCAGGTGGGTCTGAGCCACGGTTTTTCTGGCTGCTGGGGTAAGAAAGGGTTTAATTCTGTAGAGAGTACCTATTTTTTTGTTAACCGATTTAATGGTGTTGTTAATATGGTCATCAAAATTAAGACGGTTATCAATAGTTACACCTAATAGGCGAGTGGTCATATCTGGGTTAATACAGGTAGCATTATAAGAGGAGATAGTGAAGAAAGGAGTTGGAGATTTGTGCGTAGGAGTAAAGAGAAGACATTTTGTTTTTTGGGGATTAAGAAGGAGGGAGTGTTCCATAAACCATTTTTCTACATTATGGAAGACTGTTTGGGTGAGGGACTGGAGGGAGGAAACATTATTAGCAGCACAGATTAAAGATGAGTCATCAGCATATTGAATGCAGATGGCTTGGGGTATATTCAAGTGAAGGTCATTGATAAATAAAGAAAAAAGAAGGGGACCTAAGATTGAGCCTTGTGGAACCCCAATGTTTACTGGGAGTAAGGAAGATAGATTGTTGTCCCATAGCACTGCTTTTTGCCTGTTTTGGAGATAACTCCTAAACCATTGAAGTGCTTGTGAGCCAAGAGACTAGAGATTTAGTTTGTCGAGAAGTATATTATGGTTAACCATGTCAAAGGCTTTTGACAGGTCTAGGAATAGTGCTGAGGAGAAAAGATTATTGTTCCTATTATTATTTATAGCATCAGAGAAGGAAAGGAGGGCAGTTGTAGTGCTGTGGGAAGGTCTAAAACCATGTTGACAATTGGCTAGAAGTTTGTTTTGTAAAAGGTAGTTAAGAATTTGTTTGTGTATACATCTTTCCATAATCTTCGCTAATGGGGAGAGTAAGGCAATAGGGCGAAAGTTTGAGAACTCAGTAGAGGAGCCCCCTTTATGTAGAGGAATTATATGAGATATTATCCATAAGGTGGGGATTTTTCCTTCAGAGATAGTTCTATTAATAAGTATGGATATGGGGTAGTCTATAGCTTTTGCAGCAATTTGTAGGTATTCTGATGGGAGTTGGTCAGCGGATGGGGTGCAAGGTTTAAGTTTCTTGAGAAGCTTATAAATAAGAGATGTAGCGACAGGTTGAATGTGAAAGGCATTAGATGAGGCGTTAGAGGTATTAGGACAGGTAGCAGTAGATGTGGGTAATGAATTAGCTAGGGTTTGAATGGCTTCCATAAAATACTTGTTAAAGGCATCTGGGATCTGGATCTGTTTCTACCCATATTCACATAGTCAGGGTTATATACATGCACTCATAGTGTGTGTGTGTGTGTGTGTGTGTGTGTGTGTGTGTTACTGCCATACTCTGTCTTGATTTCTATTGGTCACCCTGGTTGTTGGCAGCAGTGACCACTAGCTATGACAGCGTGACACTTGAGGAACATTTCTTTTGGGAGACTACTTGGTGTATGTACTTATCTTGCTGTCATTTGCAGCCTTGGTTTTGGACAGTGAGTGTTGGACACAGTATAACTACAGCCTTCTTATAGCTACTTTATACCTTTTCTTACCTAGCAGACCTGTGGAGGAAATTTCTGTTAACACTACCTGACTGTTTCTACCCATATTCACATAGTCAGGGTTATATACGTACATTCATACCGTGTGTGTGTGCGTGTGTGTGTGTGTGTGTGTGTGTGTGTGTGTGTGTGTGTATGTGTGTGTGTGTGTGTCTGTGTGTGTGTGTTACTACCATACTCTGTCTTGATTTCTATCAGTCACCCTACTTGTTGGCATCAGTGACCACTAGCTGTGACAGAGTGACACTTGAGGAACATTTCTTGGGGGAGACTACTTGGTGTATGTACTTGTCTTTCTGTCATTTGCAGCCTTGGGGTTGGACAGTGGGTGTTGGACACAGTATAACTACAGCCTTCTTATAGCTACTTTATACCATTTATTACCTGACAGACCTGTGGAGTACATTTCTGTTAACACTACCTGAGTGTTTCTACACATAGTCACAAAATCCTGGGTGAAATTATGCATACAGCTTATTACTGCTTTTGGAATTCAAACTGTGCCTGTTTGTGCCAAAAATACAAGTTTGTGTTTCATCAAACTGAGCTATTGAGGAACTGCTGCTTCTTGCTTGACTATTTTCTGTCTAATACTCTCTTGGTTGCACACTCTGAAGTTGTAATTCTAACATTCATGCATAGCACATATGTCTTGTATAGCACAGTGTAGAAAACACTGACAACATTACTATTCAGATATCAGATCTTGGTGCATGCAATATTTCATGTAGTTAATCTCCTGCTTTATAATTCCACAATCTTTGTCAGATGAGCCTTGACTGTTTAATGATTTCAGAGCTATAGTTGCTATGCATAAACTGTACACATTTCATTTCATACAATACCAAAGTAAACACAACCAGTCTGGGGTCTGACTTTTATTGACAAGTACTTATAATTTTATTGATATGCAACCTGTATTTCAGTATTACTCTCCTATTAGCGTGTTTATTCAGTACAGACCATACCCATTTTTAAATATTGCAAGGTGACATAATACTCAGTTTTATTTATTTGCCCTGAATACTGCAAGCTAGATTGTTACTCACCAGCCTCGCCATGCAGCCTTAGCAGCCTGTTGACATGGGCATCCAAGTTGGCAGCCCTCTCATCTGCAGCTGTACAGGTGATAAGAAAAACATTTATGAATACCTATCCATCACATACATAGGTTGAACTTTGAAAAACAGTTATTGTGACTGATACACATGCCTGGAGTATCCCCTGCCCAGGCATCTTGGACCCACTGGTCCAAGAGCTTCCTCTTCCTCTGCTTCAAGTTGGCAAAGTGGTGCCAGACCTACTCACCAGTCCAAGGGATGCCAGTGGCACTGGTGATATCACAGGTGAGATGTTCCCAGTCCTCTGCTTTGTATTGGGAGCTATGGTACTGCTCCTGCAGCAATCTCATGTCATGGTTTTCTACAAGGAGTCTGACCATGACCCTGGACTCCTGAATTCCCCAGCACTGCATCCGAAAGTGCACACCTTCACCAACACCAGTCATAGTGCCTACAGTGGGGAGCTACAAGTGGTTATGAGCTGTATTCCTGCCTGTGAGGTTTAAATAGGGCTGATTTCCTGTGTGATTGGACAGTTTTGAATATGCTGAGCTAAGCTAAGTGCTGGGCAAACCCACTTAGCATAGGTAAGCATTGCTTAAAGGGGTAGATGCTAAGCCCTGCTTACTAGTGCACAAATCCTCTTAGTTATGCTAATTCTTACTAAGTGTGCGTATTTCAGCAATGCTTACTCCAGCTAAGCACAGCTGAGTTCAGTTTAGCATTGCTCAGCTGTTATTTTATGGACTATCATTAGTATTATTACTTATTATGATTATTATCATCATTATTATTATTTTCATTGTATGTACTTTCATTACATCGCATTATTTTGTGGCTATACTGTCTGGGACACTTGTGTTTATGTGGGGATTTCACATCTGTACTACACTGATGTCTTACATTTGGACCTGCTACACTACCCTGGCCAACAAATGTGTAATATTCACTACCTATTTATAAAAAAATATATTTTAGCCATGTTTCACATATGAAAATGAATGAACTGCTTTTGGGCTCAAACCTTGACTGGCTGTATGTTAAGTGAGCACTCTAACGACTATGTTACTTCACTTTTGCTGGTTTGGCTGTATGTTTCTATTTAACTCCTTTAGATGTTTAAACTCTGCTATGCATCTGCGTGACATGCACACCCACTCAACTATGCTTAAACTTTATTCAGAACAGAAAAAAAATATTTAACTTTGTGTTCTATTTTTATTTTACTTTAGGGGTATGCACATTGCTTTCTGTCTGTTAGGGCAAGACATCTGGACAAAGCCTGACATGATGGGGGAGAAATAGGGACAGTTTTTAAATATTGCTCTGGTCAACTTAGAAAGTTGATAGGATAACATGCTTTGCATTGCCATGACTTTTCTGAAGGGTACAATGTCTGAAACTGCATTATCTGTCATTATTTTCCAGTTTCACTCTTTAATGATTTTTCACTATTTTGCCAGCCATCCATCTCATATGTGGAGTGGACCACACATATGACACTAACAGCTGGCATTCTGTGAATATCTCTACAGCTGAAGGGTATGTGTGTGCATTTGCACACATTTCCTGCTTCTGTAGCATGCAGAAGTGCTGTACGGCTTTAACAATACAGGGGGTGTGTCTCAGAAGCTGTGACATACCTCCTGTATTGTTTCCTCTTGCTGTTTTCATTTTCAGTGTCCGCGGACACTGACAATGTCATTTTCTAGATCTCAGTGTCCGTGGACACTGAATACTTGCATAATATTAGAGGTAAGCTCTAATATTATGCCAGTACGGCTTAGAAAGTGCCATACGGCACTTTCTGAGTGCAGGGGGCATGTTTAGTGCCCGTGCACTGCTCAGACATGCCCCCTGCACTTGTACATGGATTGTGTCCATGTAAAGAGTACAGCAGTGTGCCTTCATGAATATGCAAGGCACACTGCTGCTCTACACGGACACAGAACACTCTGTGCAAGAGTAGCTTATTCTTGCACAGACTATTCATGAATCCCAGGGATAGTTTATTTGCAGGAAAATACAGTCTTGAATAATATGTCACCACAGAACTTCCTGGTTTTATACTTTAGGCAAAACTGTATCATAATTTAATATAAAGGCCCTATTTAAAGTTAAGGAACATTGATTTGTTCCCTCTGTGGAATAAGAGGAATCCCTAGAACTATATAGTAACACTTGCCATTCTGCTCTGATTTAATTAATTGGGAAGGCTAGCCACAAGGATTACAGTTTAGTATATCATATACAGGCTCTTGAATATGTTTTTTTAACATGTTTATTTTTTTTCCAACATAAAATAACATATATAAACAAACAGCTCAGTTCCCATAGGGTCAAGTACTTACTTAATTTATAAATTGGTGAGTTGGGTGTTCCAAATTATGAAATACTATTGAAATGTCAGATAAACAAGATGACAAATACTGGAGCTGATAGAAGTACATTATACCTATGTCAAAAATATAAAACAATCACTCTTTGTAACAGTAACATATAATTTGACTGGACACAGGTCCTTTTTCAGTGGAGGCCTGGGGAGAAAAGTTCCAAATACCTAATACACTTTTACATTTAACAGTTTTGATAACATAATATACTTTGATATAGATATTTACAGTGCACAATAGTATAATAGTAATTAATAGTGTAAATGCTAAATACATTAACATGATGTATTTAAATTATTGACTTATAGCAGTTTTTGTATGTTATAACTAGAGAATGGATACTTATTTGGTAATCCATGCAAATGCCAGGATCTTAAAGCTAAAGATGTACTAAAAGTAGACAAAGAAGGGGAGGTAATGGGTTGTTAAAAATAGAAGAGAGAAGAGAAAGGGTAAATAAGTTAGGTGAGCACTCAGGGATGTCACAATTAAACAGCCAAGATTGTAGTAAGTGAAATTTTAGTGTTAAGGATGTAATGCAGGTTGGTGTAGGGGGGGGGGGGTAGTAGTAGTAGGAGAAAGATGGGAAAGAGTTATAATAGTGGGAGTAGCAGAGTGTTGGGAGAGAAGATTTGGTAATAGAGCAAAGGATTAATCAGGGTTGTTGCAGTTACAGAGCCATGGCTTTGGTCATGTCTAATAAGGTTTTTTGACTGGATTGTAGGACTCTAGTTTTGGTGCTTGGGTGTAGTATGTTTTGTAGAGCAGAGGTATTTTCAGGGTTGTGAATTAGTTTGTGGGTAAATATAAGTTGATTGTAGAGAATGAGATGGGGAAGTTCCAGTCAAGTGAGTTTTCTAAGGGGAGTACAGTGGTGTGAGCTATGAAGAGTGTTGGTTTCAAATTTGGCAACTTTATTGTAACATGCTTTCAGCTTAGAAAGGTCAGATTTCCTGAGGTTGGTGAAGATTGGTGAGGCATACAGGAGAGTGGAGATGAGATGTGTGCGTACAATAGTAGCTCTAGTAGAATACAGATTCTGAGGTAAAGCCAAGAAAATGAAGATGATAGAGTAAGATATAGAAAAAGTACAGAGAGGGAGCTCACCCTATTACAAGAAAGGATGAATATGTTAAATCCTCGAGACCTAGGTAAATGTAATTATCTGCACTGACTATAGAGAAAACACAATAAGGAGATGGCATAATCTCTTGATGTAGGAATCCACCCCATTGATTAGTCTAGGAGATTTAAAGCAGAAATACATGTGGACCATTTATTACCTTGAGCAATTAAGCACTTGAGCTGCTCCATGTTCAGATCACCATAGGTAAAATCCAATATCACTTATTTGCAAGCTAGAGGTCCCGCTCTATGACCAAGGAAACCCATATCACGTATTTAAACTTATTAGAAACACTAACCATCCAACACAGTGCAATATTCATGGGTGACTTTAATTACCCACTATTAAATGGGAATCCTATACAACATCAAACCTACATGCACAGAGATTCCTGGATTTTGCAAACTCAAACTCCCTGGACCAGATAGCCAATACACCAACCAGTGGTGCAACAATACTGGATCTGGTCCTCACTAATATGTGAGACTGCTGCACACCTCCTACTGTAATGCCTTCCCTGGCAAGGTCAGACCACAAAATGGTCTCCTTTAAAGTAAAAATAAAACCTGGACCCCCAGCTAAACTGGGAATATTCAGGAACTATTCTAAGGCTAACCTCCTGCTATTAAGTGAGAACCTGGCAAAATTTCAAGCCCCCATAAACCCTGAGAACACTTCCGCCTATTCAGAACTGTTCATGGAAACCCTGTACAAGCATGGTAATAGCTGCACAGAGACAGATGTATCCACCAGGAAGAAGTACAGAACTAACTCTAAAAACAAGCCACCCTGGTGGAATCACAAAATCAATCGGCTGTATTACAGGAGGAAGAAAATCATGGCATAAATTAGGAAATGCAGCACTCAGCAGGATAAAAGTACTCTCATCAAACTAAACAAACAGCTCAGAGGAGAATTAAGTCTACCAAAGCCAAATTTGAGGTAAGTTTGGCCTCCCAGGCCAAGGACAACCACAAAGTATTTTTTAGTTATGTCCGCAACCTCAAAGGCAATACACAATTGTGTGCAGAGCTCATTGTAAATGCAGCCACCTATACTGAGCCAGAAGATATAGCAAACCTCATGGGTGATAAATTCAGCTCCAACTTTACTCCTCTCTCCTACTCAATCTTCCCTCAGGAAATATCATCAAATATAATTCCCCCTACTATCATTAGGGAACAGATCCTTAATGTTCTCTCTAAGAACAAGAACACCAATGGGCCCAGATAATATCCCAGGATGCCTTCTAATTAACATGAAACATGACCTGTCAGGGCCTCTGGAATTACTATTTAACTGTAGCCTCCAAACAGGCTTCATGCCATAGGACAGGAGAAGGGCAACAGTCACCTCTATGCAGAAAGGTGGGCCATCTACAGACTCTGAAAACTACAGACCCATAAGTTTCACTAATCTTATATGTAAAGCAATTGGAAGAATTATCATGGAGATGATCAACAGATATATAGTAAACCTCTAGACACTGGACCCAACCCAGTTTGGCTTTGTCAAGGGCAGATCATGCCTACTCAACCTGGTGGATGTCTTTGAGAAGGTCACCAAAGCAATGGATAAGGGCAAAATCATTTAAACTGCCTACCTTGACCTGGCCAAAGCATTTGACACAATACCCCACTCGGGCATTGTTGACAATCTCAAGACGTTAGGTGCAAACCCATATGTCACCCGGTGGATAACCAAATGGCTCACAGACAGGACTCAGGAAGTTAGAATTGGGTAATTCACCTCAACAAAGAGGCCAGTCACAAGTGGAGTCCCTCTGGGATCAGTCATTGGGCCACTCCTTTTTGGCATTTACTTCTCAGAAGTTAAGGCCAATGCCAGTGGTCTCTTGCTGACTAAATTTGCAGATGATTGCAAATTAGGAGCAGTCATTGAATCTCACACTGGCACAAATGTTCTCCAGGAGGGGTTAACACAGACAAACAACTGGTGTCAGAGCCATGTACTAAAATTAAATGCCAAGAAATGCATAATAGTATCCTTTGGGAAATCATCCATCCCTGGTTACTATCATATTAACAACACACCCCTTAGAATTGACCCAGTAGTCAGGGACTTAGGGACACACATAGATAGTAATCTAGCCTTTGATCATCACGTGTCTACACTGGTGAGGAAATCATTCTATGTTGAGCAACTTATAAACAAATGTATGGCATCTAAGTCCAAGGAAGTCATTGCTCCACTGTATTCATCCTTCATCAGACCTATCATTGAGTACAATGCCCCCTTTTGTATATACCTAACCAGGCATATCCAGCAACAGAGGTTCCTCACTAAAATAATACAGGGTGTAAGTAATATGTCCTATGCAGACCACCTCAAGGCCCTATCCCTGTATTCTGTCTCCTATAGGCATTTGAGGGGAGATCTATGCCTGGCATACAGACCATTATTAGTCCCCATGCTAATGGCCCTCCTGCAAACAACAGATGGGTCAAATATTTGTCCCACTCCCTCTTAAACTTGTCTGCAAATGCCCATATAGAGTTTAACCTCTCAACAAGACCATTAGTCAGGGGATGGCATGCGGTACTCTTTAGGTGCTTCACCCCACAGTGCTTCCACAAACAAGCCAGCAGGTCTGATGTGAAACTGAAATCTCTGTCATGAAGTATTTCTTTTGGGAAATCTATCCTGCTGAAAATCTCTAACAAAGCATTTGCCACCTTTTCTGCCTCAATGGAGGACAGAGCCACTGCTTCAGGGTATCTGGTAGCATAATCTACTGCCACTAGGATATACTTTTTCCCTGTGGAACTTGGGGTACTCAAAGGCCCCACAATATATATATATATATAGCTACTCTCTGAAATGGCTCCTCAGTCACAGGCAAAGGCATCAAAGGAGCTTTCACCTTGTCTCCTGCCTTGCCTACCTCTTGGCACTGCTCACAGGGACTGCAGTACCCTGTTACATCTCTAGAAATCAAAAGTCAATAAAAGTATTGCAATAATATGTCTCTTTGTACATTTTATGCCCATATGACCTGCAAAGGGAATATCATGTGCTATGGCTAGGAGTGCCAGATGGTAGGCTCTGAGAACTACCAACTGCTGTATTCTCTCACCCTCTAGCCCTTCTTCAGGGGTCCACTCTCTATACAGTAACCCTTTGTCCCAGTATACAGATCCCCCCTTCCCTTGAGAATCAGGTGCCTTACTAGCTACCTCCCACAGGCCTTATAATGTAGGGTCTAGGAGCCTTTCTCAACTCTTCCTTTGTTACCCTTCCCAGCTCTCCTTCCCAACGAAGTCTGGTATTCTCTGACAGCAGTGCCTCACTGTCAGCCTGGGTACTACTACTCACCTCTGCCCTTGCAGTCATTCTGTCCAAGGAACATCAGTATCCATAAGCAGCTGTGGCTCACCATCAGTCTCACTGCTAAAGGGAAGCTCCCTCCCTGACGTAACCCCCTCACCAGTCCTCGCAGTAAGTGTGTGATCTGCCTGGGTCTCTCTCAGGCTACCAGACCCACATGCTTGTCTCCAAGCCTGACTGCGTGTAAATGCATGCACACAAGGTACTGCATTATCAAAATCATTCCCTATCGGGACATCTGCAGAGATATCCTCAAATACACCAACTTGCTGGCTTCCTTTTCCACCCTCCCAGTCAAGGTGAACCCTAGCCAGATGTATTAGGAATGGGTCCCTCCTAAAGCTCTGACTGGAGTAGACTGCCCAAGCATGTAGTGCTCCTCTTTAACCATTGCAGACTTCATAATGGTTAGGTCAGAGCCTGGGTCTCTCTTAGCAGTGGCATGTTGCCCATTTACTAAGATAGGATATAACCTCTTGTGGTAGTTTGGTACCCTTGTTATCTAGAGACAACTTACTGCTGGCATTCTGTCATTCCCACTTACTGGGTCTCTCACCTTTTGTTCCCCACATTGCCTCCATGGACATCTATATGCTACGTTGCCCCACTGGTTACATTTAAAACATTTAACACTTGGTCCTGGAGATGTTCCTGGACTAGTGGCTTCCCCTGCTACTGGCAGACTCTGTTGGTGTGGTCTAGGCTGCTCACCATGGGTTACTTTAGACCCATGAGCAGCACTGGGTATCCCTTTCCTGTGCAGTGATGCCCTGCTTGCTAGGTATAGTTTCCCTTCTTTCCCAACTCATCTGCAATATTGCATTGCCTATCATCTATCCAGATTCTCATGTCCTCAGGGAAAGTGCTAAGGGCTCACCTAAAGGTCTGCCAGCCCTTCAAAAGTGGTGACCTGAAATGCACTCACTCACCTATGAAAATAAGTGCTTAGTTCAGCAATATATTCACACACACTTTCATCTGCTTTGCAGGTATGCTCATGAAACTTTTTCCTATAAGCTTCAGGTGTTAACTTAAAAGATTCTAACAAACAATTTTTCCCTGTATTATAATGTAAGCAATTAGTATCAGATAATTTTGAAATAGCAGTTACAGTTTTACCATGGAGTAAGGGGGTCAGGAACCGTACCCAGAGCCCTTGGTCAACATTATACTGTTTACATACACTTTCAAACTTATGAATGACACTATCAAAATGATCCCCCTCTGTAAATTGTGGAAGAAATTTACTGACCTTGGTTGCTTCTGGGGTTTGGTTACTCCCTTCCCCATTACCTCCATGACTCTGGCAAAGAGTCAGCATCTCCTTCTCATGTTGATTCTCCCTCTCATTCTCCTCAGCTTCTAGACATCTCAGTCTCTCTGCTGCTTCTATTTCCATTTATTTCTCCTGCTGCAGTCTCTCTGCTGATTCTGTTTCCAAACATTTGGCCTCCATTTCAAGTCTCTTTAAATCCAGATGGATTTTTAAGTCCTCTGTGGAAAGCTTGAACTGTCCATTTTCTGAGAGTTGTACATCTCCAAAGCCAGCCTGATTGTCCCCCTGGTTGCTATTCTGTGATGCAGCTGTGGCTAAAGCTGCATTCCTTTCTGCTTTAGTCAGGTTGGCATGCACCAGTCCTTTATCCTGAAACATCTCAGTCAACTGGCTCCTTGTCAGCTTACCATAAACTTCTGCTGACATGCTTGCCTGCTCTCCCTGACGAACTAAACTAAAAACAAAAAATAAAATGATTGTGATATGACACTCTGAATGTTCTCTGTGTTGCTGATTGAGAGTACAAACACCTTCCTTAGTGACCATTGATTACAGGCTACAGGAATTCAATATCCACACCACTACAAGCCAGTTAATATGTTATGTGGATATCCCACCACTGCCAACCAACTAATTAACCAATTAGTATTATTTATGTGTTTATCCAGTATGGATATCAATTTATTTATTATGTGTCATAATGGTTAGCAACATTTGTATACAACTATATATATATATATATATATATATATATATATATATATATTTTTTTTTTTGCTATATATTTTGTAGGAAGAATGTGTGAATTTCTGATGAAGGAAAGGTTACATATATAAACAGTTAACATTGCTATTGCTGTCATCCATCAATCAGGTGACCCTCTGGGATAATTCAGTGTTATATTTGTCAACCCATAAGGTATTTAGTTATTAAGTTAATGTAGTTTTG
This sequence comes from Protopterus annectens, assembly GCF_019279795.1. Lineage (NCBI taxonomy): Eukaryota > Metazoa > Chordata > Ceratodontiformes > Protopteridae > Protopterus > Protopterus annectens. The sequence goes on from NC_056746.1 coordinate 813,265,876, forward strand.
TTAAAATATAAATGTATATAGATAAATGTTTGTCTGTATGTAATATGTAATATTACATACAAACATTTGAAACTAGTTCCATTGTTTTGCTGTTCAGTATTTGTAATATATAGCTTTGTGCCATTTCTTTTGGTATGTAGTTACTACTTCCTGATTAGATGATGTAATCAGACAGTTTGAAGTTGTAACTGTTGACTGATTAGGCTATTATTCATCACGCGAATGTTGTTTGCTAACTGGATGTGCACAATGGCATATGATTATTGTATGAAATATATAATATAGTTTTTGGTTACTTGTAATGAGTTAGGATGATTTGCTACCCTAAATTTGTAAGTATGTGATTTTATAATTTTGTGATGGCTTTTTATGCTATTTTTAGTGATTGTATATGCTACGAGCATCTGTTTTAAGCTCACAAGCATATAGGCTTTCAACTGTTGTATTTACCTATAATTTTATGAAAGATCACTAGCGATTGCATTATCTGAGTATATGTTATGTTGATTTGCAACAGCCGTTATCAAAGAAGCCGAACGGTTATATAGCTGAGCTTTTAGCTTTGTTTTAATTGAGTGTTTTTAATGAATTGTGATGTACTATTTTTGAACTGCAGTTTATTTATACTTGAGGTCTGAAGTATTTGAGTGCTTTTATTAAGAAAGGGCTTTAAAATTTATTTAGCCATGTACTAATGGAGATATGAGGCACATTGAATGTCTTTGGTTGTGTAAGGAGAACTTATGCTTAAATTAAATGAAGGAACAAAGCTTCATTTTCTATTTATTTTAAAAATGTGCCTTTTGATTAGGAAGCTAGGATGTGATATGCATTTCTATTGTAACAGGCCAAGATCATGAGTTTGAATGCCAAACTAATCTGTTAAGAGGCTAAAAGGCTTTGAGTACAATGATGACGTCAGCTTAGAGTGTTGAAACAGAAGTTAGATAATGGTAATTGAACTTTTGAAAGAATTGAACATTAAATGTGATGATTTAATGACATGGTTTTGCTTTTGTTTGCATTTATGGTCTGAAGAAGCCACTTTATGTGGTGAAAGCACTCACCTATTTAAATAAACATTTTGCATTTGACAGTTTAATGGTCTTGGATGGTATTTTAATCTGTGCTTCACTTTACCATTGCTGTTGTTCATTTAGCTATTTTATATTATACAATGACTGGCCATTAACATGCAAAAATGAGTACGCTAATTGGCCATCCCAAACAGAGTGCATGTTGTAAATCCGAGAGTATGCAAATGGAAAAAGGTCCAGATGCCTGGACTATTTCCATTTGTATATCTCCTGTTTTTTTTATTTTTAGTCTGCAGAGATAGCAATGGGGAAATGAATATCTCCATTGCTTTTTTTTTAACATATCTCACTATGTGTTACAAGTTGAAGAACTTGTATAACATAGCAAGATATCATAAACAAATGCAATGGAGATCTTCCTTTCAACAGAGAATGGAAGATCTCTGTTGCCTTTTTAATATATCTCATTATGTTATACGAGTTCATCAACTCGTATAACATATCAAGATATGTTAAAAAAGCAATCGAGATCCCCCTATCTCTGTTGCTACCTCTGCACAGCACTGATGTACTACATAAGTGTGGGAACACATCCTTTACGCATGTGCAGTACATCAGAAATGGCCCAGGATACATGAAAACTGTGGAAGAGCAGCATGGAGGCATGATACAATGACATTATTTAAGAAAGGTAAGTATTGTTTTTCTTAAGTAATGTCACTGCACAACAGAAATAACCCATGGCTGGGTGTGGGCAATGCTGGATTTACCCATGGTTGGAATTGTTTGGTCATAAGGGCATTGCCCTTGTGACCAAACCACACCAACTGTGGGTAAATCCAGCATTTCCCACACCCAGCTGTGCGTTATTGCTCAAATATAACATTATATACATATGACATGCATAAATGTGCCTTAATCAGTTTGTATCCATCAGACCTTGTTCTGCCCAGCAACGAAATAGTCAGTGCTGGAAAGTCTCAAACTCAGGATGCTGTCCTCAACAACACTATGAGGTGCAGTGGTATGGAATATCATTAATTACCAACTGCACTCCAGTTAGCATGACAATGACCTGGCAGATTCCTGACCATGGTATGCAGTGGTGGCCAGGGTTGCGGGTCCACACCCTGGTAATTCTGTGGAAATCTGCACATATGACAGTATGTCTGTCTGGCCATTGTGAACAGACTGCCAAGACTGTGTAGCAGTGTTGTGTGTATATGTTTTTTAGGCTGGGTAGGAAGACTAGCAACTGTGACTGCCATACATCCTTTATCTATATGACTCTGCATGCTGCTACAGCTGCTTGTGGTCTATCAGGTCCGTATGCTTGTAGGGGTTGACTGTGAAATGTTGTGTAACACCTCAGGATTCCCAGTACACTGCAAATTGGGGCAGTATATGTAGAGGTAATGTGTGAGTGGCAAACAGTATGTGGTTCCTCACACTGTATTATCCAGTCATGTTCAGTTTGCTTACTGGTATGTTGCTGTAACTGTGGTGCACTTGTTTGGGGGTATGCACTTTCACACCGGTGTCTGTGTTCCACTAGTATTACATCCCTGTACTGCCTGTTATATTCGATAATGCATGTGTACAGCCCCAGAGCTAGACCTGTGTAGTGTTATGCTAGTTTGATTGTAGTCTTGAAATTGCTCATTTTGTCTATATATGTATATATACATATATATATATATATATATATATATATATATATATATATATATATATATACACACACATATATATATTTTATTTATTTTATTTTCCTTCTTTTATATTTAATATATGTATATATATATATATATATATATATATATATATTATCTTTATTATTAATATATATATATATATATATATATATATATATATATATATATATATATATATATATATCTATAGATATATATATATCTATATATATCTATATATATCTATATCTATATATATATATATATATATCTATATCTATATATATATATATATATATATATATATATATATATCTATCTATATATATAAAATTAATTATTTATATTATATATCAGTTATATCTCAGAACCATCCCCTCTCAACCTGTTAGTGCAAGTAACTTGTACAAAGACTGTAAGAGGGGGGTGGGCCATATATAAGGACATATTTCAAAAATTGCTGTTACAAATGAAGACATGTTTTACAGCAACAGTGTGTGTTTCAGCAGACAATCACTAAAGGATATGATGATGGGAACTGAAATGTTATGTCATTTATTTACTGACACAAATCCTTGGATCATCACTGTGATTAACCAGACAAATAGAAATAAATTGTGGAACTGAACAAAAGTATGGTCCAAACATCTGGACATTCTGTGGAAAATCTGGCAGTGGAGAGGTATGCTCAGAACTCCTTAATACAATGAATGTGGACCAAGCCTGAGAAAGTGGGGGGACAAAGGCATGAAAATAGTGACATGTCCAAAATACGTAAGTAGATAAGCTGAGAACGTCCATGTAGTAACAGTGTATGTCCTAACATATATCAACTGAAATATCACAATTCCAGAACTCAATTGCTTTTCATTAGTTACTGACCTCGGTCCCCACATCATCCCATTGATGTGTCATGCATACATAACAGTTGTGGTGACCAGACCAAAGATATTGGCCACACAACTGGGCATCCTATGAATATGTGGACATAACACAACAGTAGGGAAACTACACTGAGCTACTGAGCAATTTCAAGGAAAGTAAAGGATGTATGGCAGTCACAGTTGCTACTCTCCCTACCCAGCCTAAAAAACATATACACACAACAATGCTACACAGTCTTGGCAGTCTGTACACAATGGCCAGACAGACATACTGTCATATGTGCAGATTTCCACAGAATTACCAGGGTTTGGACCCACAACCCTGGCCACCACTGCATACCATGGCCAGGAATCTGCCAGGTCATTGTCATGCTAATTGGAATGCAGTTGGTAATTAATGATATTCCATACCACTGCACTTTGTAGTGTAGGACATCTGGACAACGCATGGCATACTTATGGGACAGGGGGCTGGAAAGTGGGAAATATCACACATAATGGTGTTACAAAGTTAAACAGTAGCTTACTGACTACAATCCTCACATTATCCTACCAACCCCACAAAAACAGATGTTGGTCAAGGAACAGACCAAGCATAATAAGCAAACATCTGGCTAGTCTGTGAACAACTTGCAAGTTGAGAGCTATGTCAGAGGCATATCACTGTCAGATGCCAAGTCACCCAGTAAATGCATGTCCAGACAAACCCTGTCAATGTAGCAAACCCCATGTGTATAACAACACTAATGACATACAAGCTGTACCAAACTCTGGAACTTTGTCCCCCATGTTGCTGGACTGTCTCCACATGTCCTGTCCTGTGACATATTTCTACCTACTGTCTGTGAAGCTGTAGCCCCCAAACCTCTGTAATGTCCCCCACACAGGCCAGGTAAATGAGCAAGACCCATACATTGAAACTAGTAGCTGTGTCCAGGCCCACAACACAATACTATGTGGGCACCTACATAGCTTTATGGCTTCAGAAATACCCAACAGGAAAACATCAACCCCCTCAAGGCAGGCTGAATGCCTGTGGTGGACAGCAGTAATATGCAAACCACAGACTTGGTCCCTAGATGGGCCGTACAGGCCAAATCATGAGCATGCACCATCCTGGCATCAAGTCAGCCTTTGTCTGATCAAGCATATAAGGTCACAGGTGGAGTACTGTAAGGCTAACTATGAGTACAAATTGGACACATCCACCAAGGCCAATCACAAGGCCATCTTCACATATGTCTGCAATTTCTGTGGCCACAAACTAACCCACCCTGTAATGGTGGCTAATCAGACCACATACACACACAACATAGCTATAGCCAACCTGCTGCAGATATAGTGGGAGGTTGGCATAATGGTTAAGGTGTTTGCCTTACAAACACAAGATGCAGGGTTTGATTCTCAGTTGGAGTAATTGGCTAAGCTTAAAATGGCCCACAAAGGCAGTTAGCTTACTAATCTATGAACCTATATATCTATGAACCTATAAATATCACCCCCTGGCTCAGCAGCATTATAGCTAGATATGCACAGCACCCACACCCCTCCCCTCATCACCAGTGAGCAAGTACATATTGCCTACAGAAAGGCAACAAATGTAAGTATCCATGACAGCTGATAACATCCCTTTCTGCATCCTACATGAACTCAGGCACGTGCTCCCAGCTCCATTACACACTGTAGTCACACAAAGCCTTGGCACCATCCACACCACATCCACATGGAAGATGGTCAATGTCATCCCTTGACACAGACATGAATGAGGAGTACAGGAGTAGGAAATTAAGTAGCCCTCATGGGGTGGGGTATGACACCTCAGGTCCAGCAGTGCAATGTAAGCAGATACACTGCTGATAAGGTACAGGGGTATGGTGTGGTTGCGAGTGATGCCTACTGGTATTCAATGTAGATGTGCAGGTTCTGTGCATATGGTTGCCAAATGTATGAGGTCCTGTGATGTGTCTCCCTTGTTATGTTTCCCAGGTACAATGTCACATCAGCAAAGATCAACTTCTCAGCGGCTGAGACAAATATCATAGAAACCATACTACAAAACCATGCCATAATGTGTGGCTGGAGCCAGTAACATTTGCAGGAGAGGACTGGCCTGTGGGATGACCTTGTCCACAGGGTAAATGATGTCAGCCCGCACACATGTACATACGAGCAGGTCTGGCATTGTGAAAGTGACCTTATATGCCATGCCCAGCAAAGGGCAGCTGCAGTAGCCAGGGACTGCACAGCCACAGGTGTGGGCCTGGCCTTGCAGCCCCACTGAACACCCACTGGGGAGCTCCATGGGTACTTTGGGGCACCCATCCCAGTACAACATCAGAGTACAGACCCCCCCCCCACATACTGGAGGTGGTAGGCACCCAGACAGTGGAAGAGGAGTGTGCAGGTAAGACTCCAGTGTAGATTACTAGATTAGTGTAGCAGACATACTTGCAATTGTAGAGTATCTACATGCATGTTAGGCCAGATTGCAGTTGTGGATGGGGTTTTCTAATGCACAGACATGCACGTCTATGGTGAAGGACAGCAAATGTGTAGTATTGGGGGTTGTACTGCAAATGTGCAGACATGCTGCATCCATCCTGTATCAATGCCACATGTGGGTCTGCTGACCATGCTCCCCTCACATAACTACCTAGGTCCCTATGGTATGCATGTGGGAAGGTGGCCTACAGATGGTGGGTATGCAGTTGTACTGTTGTGGTTTGTCAATATCCCAGGCCATGCAATTAACCATGCACACAACTGTCACTCATAGCCATATTGCTTTATGTGCATGTTCACTTGTGTTGGGGTCAACTGCATTGCATCACAGTGGTCACCACAGGGGCCTATCTGATGAGAATGTATCATCCCTGTAGCATAACTCATGGCCTGTCAGTGCAAGACTTCTAGACAGAGAGCAACAAAATGGATGGACAAATGACCTAAGGTAGGGACATGTGTGTAACATTACTTACAATAAAGTGGATATAAACAGTGTACACACCCCTGTTAAGATGCCAAGTGTTTGTGATGTATATAGAAATTGAGACCACAATATGTCAGTACTCATCTTTTCCAAAATGTAATGTGACCTATGACATGACAAATTCCCTGTACAAACAATCAATCTGTTTGCCATCAAATATGGAGTATACAAACCTCACAATATGCTGGATGCATATATGTGCACATACTTCAAATAATATGTTATTGCAGCAGCTTGTGATTTACTGACATCATACAGTCTGCTTAGGTACACACCAGCTATCAATAAAGGCACTCTGACTAACACCAAATAACAGTTTGCTGTCCAAGTGGGATAATCATGACATTTGCTCAGTTGCCTGCAACAGCAACAGTCATGGCTTGTAGACAGTGTACAAAGCAGGAAAGGGACCTCATATTTGAAAGCTATCAGTTAAGAGTAGGGTGCAACGACATTACCACAGCATTGCATACACCAAGGAACACAGTGGAGACAGTTGTCAAAAGGTGGATTGAATATAGGACAACAGTGCTGTTGAAAAGAACCTGATGTCCCTCCAAAAATGATGACAATACATGTTAAGACCTGGTCAGGAAGGTTGCCAGGGGACATAGAGCAACACCGAGAAAGCTGCAGGAATCTCTTGCTAGTACTGATGTTCTGTACTACCTGTGAGAACACTCTCCCATATTCTGCATACGTCTGGCCTATGGGGTAGGGTCAGAAGATGGAAGCATTAACACACACCAAAAACATCCATGGGTGGATACAAATTGCAATACAGCACATCACGTCTCCCAGAGGCAGGTGTGAAAATGTGTTATGGTGTAATGAGACTAGGGATCGCCCTCACAGCCACAATACCAACAGGTATGTGTGGTGCACAAGCAACACCTCTCATAAACTGAAGACCAACATCCCCATGGTGAACCACACTGGTGGCAATGGCCTGCTGTTGGGCTGCCATTCCATAGACAGAACAGGGCTTGTAGTCATGGTGGTGGGAATTCTGAACATTTCCTAATAACACCCACTTCTGGCCAAAATACATCAGGCGTCTGCAAGAACACTGAGGATGAGGAGGTGTGTCAACCTTCAACATGACAAAGAACTAAAGCATACATCCAATGCTCCTAAGAATGGCTCCACCTGAACACAAACATGGTTATTGATTGGCCCAGCCAGAGCCTAGACCTACACCAGATAGAAAACCCCAGTGTGACCTGATGAGGGCTGTGCACATGAGCTGCCCTTGCAATCTGACAGAGTTGGGTGACCTTTGCATAGAAGAGTGGCCAAATACTGCCAAGTCAGGATGTGCCATGCTGATAGCCACCTTCACAAGAAGAGTGAATGCTGTAAGCCACTTACAAGGTGCTTCAACAACTTATCATTTTAAGAGTGTGCACACTTATGCAATCACCATATTGTACATATTGCAGTCATTATATTTTACATGTAACACATTTGTTTATCGATTGGATTGCACATGTCATATGTCACATGGAAGGTGGGTGACATATTTGAATGCATTATTGCTGTGTCATCTTGTATATTACAAGAACATGGCATGTTAACAGGGTTGTGTACACTTATCATATCCACTGCAAGCTTACAAGGCTGGTGGTGTAACAGGAATTGTGTGACCATAAATTCACTGCTGGTTTGGAGATATGACACTCACATGTATGTCATTAATGAGTGATGTCACTCCTCAGATCATTCCAGTTATGTAACAGAGAAACATAGAGGTTATGAGAAATAGAGCAAACATATGAGCCAGACCTCTCAACATCCTGCAAGTATATGTACAGTTGTGAAGTATGTCCTGTAGTACTTGCCACTGTGCTATACAAGTGAACAACCATGATGTATACATGGGTGCAGTCTGTGCTGTGTAACGGCCATCACATACTAACACTAATCATGCATCCCAGAGCTCTATATTGTCAGTTACATGTAGTAAAACTGGCTGCAGTGCATAATGTTGAGGGCTGTGTGTCATGCATGTCACCATGTGGGTAATGTGTGGTCTATGTAACAGATTTGTGTCATCCTCACCTGTACATGTGTGTGTGTGTGTGTGTGTGTGTGTGTGTGTGTGTGTGTGTGTGTGTGTGCATCTGCATGTGTGTGTATACCAGCCAACATCAAAGTGCAGGTATTAATGTACATATGTTGTCTTACCCTCACAGGTGGCGATGGGGTTTGGGTTTCCCCTCTTTTGGAAAATGATGTCATGATCTCTGCAGACTCTGACAATGATGATATGAATAGTGAGGTACAGGTGGGGAATCTGTGCCATTAGTTGGCACCCCACTCTTGTGCACACCATCGCTGCACACAGTGACAATGCCCACACATACCCAGTCAACAGTGGCCACAGATGATGGACAGTTATCAGGTGGTGGCATTGAACAGGCTAGTGTGGTGATTATGGCAGGTGTGAGTGTATACATTGGCCATAGCCAGAGTGTAGGCAAGGTCCCACACAGGCAGATGGACAAGGGTGCTTGCAGGAGGAACGCTGCTCATTGCGCCACTGTTGCAAGTGCCACAGAAGGAGTCAACAGATGCATGTTTTAGGCTGTCATGAATGCACAGGCACATAGTGAATGCCACAACACACAAATACTCAGGGTGGTGGATGCAACTCTCCCTGATGAACACGGTGACATACATGACCTTGTTGGGTTCACACATCAAAATACTGAGATCATTAATAGACGGTGGAGTGAGACCTTGGCAATCCCCAACCATGGCATGTCTGCGCATATGGTGGGAGATGGGCATTGGCCATGTGGATACAGGTCATCACAAACAACATCTGAGAGTGTAAGGGGCCATGCACCTTCCCACTCACTTAGTGGCAGTGACACCAGCACTACCGAAGGGGGGTTGCCATCCACATCACACTGGAGCAGGCCATGGCCACATGATCCTGTCCAGTCCTGTCAGCAGCACAGATCCAGTAGACAGCCATCACCATCAGGAAGGAGTACTCCATCTAGCCTTGGGCCTGGTGGTGCCAGTGATACCCCTGGCAGGACCAGTTCCTGTGTCTGTGTCTGGAGACGGTGACCTGGACACCCTGTCATATATGGTCCCCAGATGTCCAATGTTCCCCTGTGTACGGTTGCCACATGGCATGACTGTGTGCATACACACACACACATATCTGTATCAGAGGCAGGTCACCTCCAGACACACACAGCACCTCTGCACAGCCCATCTATTCGATACCCCTCCAAACACACACCCAGCCTAGGCCTCTGGCAAACCCACACAACACCCTGTACATATGATGATACCTGTGCCACATCCCTGCCATCCATACCATCGATGCAGGGACATGCTAATATGGGTCTGATGCCCAGGGTGAATATAGTACAGTGTAGGTATGTAATCCTATGTAAGGTGCTGACTGCTCTCATTTCTTATGGGTACACATATGAATTATTGCTGTTAGTACCACTGACTGATTGTAGTCTGACATGCTGTATTCTGTTTGTGTCCCAGGTGTCTGTGTGTCTGCAGGCTGTGGCCCTGCAGACATTCCCAAGAGGAAGTATGTCAGACTGGGAATACACTGACCATGTCACAGACAAGGTACAGCTTCATGTGTACATGTACCAGTTGTGTAAGCATGCCACAGGGTGTGACAGACACTGCTGTCAGACAGTGTCACCTTGCATACATAGACAGGTAGCCCTGAGACATGTCAGCTGAGTAGTGTGTACTACCCCAGGCTCATAAATACAGAACAGGTTACTGCAGTACTGTCATCAGGAACTTCACAAGCATAGTCATTACTTTAACTGGAACAGATTCACCTGTAAACACCTGTTGGCCCTGCCAATTCTTTCCCATACACTCAACCTTGATGCAGTTAATGAGGGCATGCATGATACTGTGTATGACAGGTCTGTGGTATATGTATTCCTGAGTCCACTGGATGGAACAGGGAGATAAAATGGTATATCCTCTGCATACACACAGTAAGGACTGATACATGGGATGTGCACACAGGTAACATAAACACAGTTGGCAATGCACAGATTAGTAAACCTACATTTCCACCATTATGTATTGTACTACTACATACACATTGCATGGCCCACATAGATAATGAGCATGGGAAATAACACACTACCTCTTATAATGTGTAATGTTCTGAGTGCCTACATGGATGGTGAGATGACCCACCACACATAGGATGTGGAGTCATGTATTGCTCCTACAGCTCTGGACAAGTGATAGTGTAGCAGATGTTGTATCAGCATGATGTTTCAGGCAGGTATAATGCATGATATTGACATGTGTCACTACCCTCACTGTGGACAATTAGGCAACAATATCACATAAATGGGCATTGTTAAGGGATACAGACCACATATAGTTTGCCTAAATAATAGAATAAAATAAAACGTCTACGCTTGTTTCCTGCTTTTCCTTTAACTAGTCTAGTCCACATACAGCTTTGCTGTAACTGGGCCTGTTTGTAAGCCTCTGAGTGGTGCCAAAAGGACTGCTCTTCAATTGCTCCCTTACATCTGCTAGTTCTCTCCTCTCCTGCACTTTTACTAGTTTATTACTCTAGCACTTTACCAGACTTCTTGTAGCAATTATTGTAGCACACTAATGTGCTTCCAGCACTAAATGTTCGACAAGAAAACAGCTTTAGTACTTATTATTAATGCCCACCCCTCCAGGCATGTTCATAGGTAGGTACTAGGCTATCTGCCTGAGGGCATTTATAAGCCTAGCCAGAGTGTGTCAGCTTTCACCGCCCCATTGATTAATTAACTGATCCTCTGTCAAGCAGAGTCAATGAAGTGATCCCAGGGGTGTATGTGTAAAGGTCATTTCCCTGTGCTTTCTCATACTAACCTGATGAACTTGGGCATCCTGAGACAATGTCACAACTGCCTCATGTACACTGACAACCCTCTCCTCTTACTTACCAACACTCAAACTTGTGAGAGATGCACTTGTATATGCAAATTGGAAGCCACGCACAGTTCAGTAATGACTGGAATAGCTGGTCAAGAGGAGAAGGTCAACACTTGCACCACACCACATGGAACACATAGCCATCCAAAACACATACCAGCACTTCCTGCACATAACAACACACACCACATACCCACCTTCATGGAAGTTCTCATTACAAATCTACCCAAAGAGCAGAGGCCTTTAAGGGAGAAATGCCGTCAGCCATCACAACACCAATCACGATGCACATAACTCTCCTAAACAGTGTGCCAATCAACCAAAGCCCCTAAGGCAAAACAGCATGCACAACACACTAGTGATAGGTGACTTGATAGTGAGGCACACTGATGTCCCACTCACTAGATTGAATAAGGAGACAGTAACAATCAGCTGCCTGTCTGGTGCCAGGATCTGCCACATAACGCATGCACTCAGGTCCCTCAACAACAGGTACAAATATGACTCTGTCATTATACATGTAGGTGTGAATGACTTGAGATATCCCTCCCTGGACTACATGAAGAGAGACATGGAAGTAATCGCGGATAATGTAGCCCCAGTCAGGTATGACCCTAGCCCTGAGCATCATCCTACAATCACCCAGAATTATACCACAGTGCAAGCAAAAAATTATTGATTTCAACAATTGACTATGTTTATGGTGTCATTCCAAGGGGTCCAGTGTCTGTCTGCCTGGGATGACATGATTGACAGACCTTTATGCTTTGCCAGAGATGGCCTGCATCTGTCACCCCTATCCTTCTAGATACTGGTCAAGTCTCTTGCCACCCCTATAGTGCCTTGTTTAGGCTGTGTACCAAAGACCAAATTACCACCATAACAGTTACAAACAACTGCAATCTGAGAGTCATGCTACTCAATGCTAGAAGTGTAACTCTCCAAATGCACACAATTGAAGCACTCCTTAAAATGGCAAACATTAGTGCTGTAACAGAGACCTTGTTCAAAGCAGTGAAAAGCACCCCTGCACTACCAGGCTATACCTCATTCCACACCTTTCAACCCAAGAACTTGGACTGAAGCTTCCAAGGCAGTGGTGATTCCATACTCATAAAGGATGTGCGCACCTCCACACTGGTAGCTCAACATAATGCATCAGAGATACTGCAGATGCAGCTAACATTGGGTGATACAGTGATTCAGGTCATAGCCTGCTATAGGTCCCAACCAGGTCTCAAGACTCACACTCCTTGTTCCTAAGCATCCAGGAGAATATTAGGGTCCAACCATCACTCTCATACTGGGTGACTACAACTACCCCTCCATTAACTGGGACAACTACTCATGTACCAATGCACTTGCCCAATGTTTACTGGTATTCATTAATTACAATACCCTGGACCAGCTCATTCATACCCCAACTTCAGGTGGCAATATCCTTGACCTGGTCATTACTAACATGGGCAACAATTGCTCTATACTAATAGTCATATCCTCCCTGGCTAGATCTGGCCACAAACTAATCACCTTGGGAATCCACATCCCTCCCACCCCCCCACAAAGGTAACCACCATGACAAACTTCTACAAATCTAACCTTGGGCTCCTTAAAACAGAGGGGGCTAAGTTCACTGCATCCATGCAGATGGAGAATAGTTCCATCACCACCAAATCACACACCAATGTACTGTACGAACACGTACACATATGCATGGATCTCGCCATACCCAACAGAACCAGGATGCAGTCCTCCAAAACATGAAGTCAATCTGGTGGTCGCCTGCCATACACAAACTCGACAACAGAACAAATAAACTGATGCAGAATAAGGTGAAGTCACAAGACTGGAACAACACCCTTATCGGCCTCAACAAAAGGTTAAAATCACTCATCAAATCCTCTAAAGCTAGCTATGAAAAAAAAAATTGCAGCAGATAGTAAAGACAAACACAAGGCCTTATATAGTTATGTAAATAATATCCATGCCAATACCCAGATGTGCTCTGAGCTACTGCACAATGGTACTGCCTATACTGAGCCAACAGATATTGACAATATACCATCCAACAGATTCAGTGCCACCCTTACCCCTCTCCTGCCCCCCAAAGTACCAATCACATCCTCAGTAGATTGCCAGACACCCATTATTACTGCTGGACAGGTTAAAATAGCACTGTCCAAGGCCAGGAATAAATCTTCTATGGGACCTGACAATATCCCTGGCTGTGTTCTACATGAACTACAAAGTGACCTGGCACCACTCCTGTGTGCCCTGTTCAATCACAGCCTCAAATCAGGCTTTGTCCCTACCAAATGACCCACTGCTACAATCATCCCTCTCCACAAAGGGGGAGCAACTATGGACCCTGGGAACTATCACCCCATTAGCCTGAGTTTGATATGCAAATCTATGGAATGCATCATCAGGACCTAATAAACAATGATATAGGGAATCTCCAAACTCTGTATCCCACACAGTTTGGTTTTGTGGAGGGTAGATCATGCCTGCTCAGCCTGGTCAACTTGTTTGAGTCAGTCACCAGACTTGTGGATGATATCAAGGTGACCATATAGCCTACCTTGATCTGGCCAAGGCCTTTGATACCATTCCCCACTCTGGAATCATAGAAAACCCACTAAGGTAGGCATCAACCCTATACCACTAGGTGGGTTGCAAACTGGCTCACAGTGTGAGAGTAGCTGACTCCAAGTCAGACTGCTAACCAGTCACGGGTGAGGTCCCACAGTGTTCGGTCTACTACAGGGTCTGTAGTTGCTCCTCCTTTGTGGAGAGGGATGACTGTAGCAGTGCACCATTTGCTAGGGACAAAGCCTGAGTTGAGGCTGTGATTGAACAGGGCACATAGGTGAGGTGCCAGTTCACTCTGTAGTTAATGTAGAGCACAGCCAGGGATATTGTCAGGTCCCATAGAAGCTGTATTCTTGGCCTTGGACAGTGCTGTTCTAACCTGTGCAGCTGTAATACTGGGTGCCTGGCAATCTACTGGTATTGTGATTGGTCTTTTGGGGGGAGGGCTAAAGTTGGCACTGAATCTGTTGGCCGGTATATTAGCAATATCTGTTGGCTCGGTATAGGAGGTATCATTGTGCAGTGCTCAAAGCACATCTGGGTATTGCCATGGAGATTTTTTACATAAGTATAGAAGACCTTGTGGTTGTCTTTAATATCTGCTGCAATTCTGTTTTCATAGCTAGCTTTAGAGGATTTGATGAGGGATCTCAACTTTTTGTTGAGGCTGATAAGTGTTTTTTTCCAGTCTTGGGGCTGCACCTTATTCTGCATCGGTTTCTTCCTTCTGTTGTACAGTTTATTTATGGTAGGGGACCACCAGATTGGCTTCCTTTTTTTGGAGGAGAGTGTCTTGGTTCTATTGGGTATGGTAAGATCCATGCATTTCTGTACGTGTTCGTAAAGTACATTGGTGCATGATTCGGTGGTCATGCAACTATTCTCCATTTGCATGGGTGCCGTGAAGTTAGCCACCTCTGTTTTTAGAAGCCCAAAGGTAGCTTTGGAGAAATTTTTCATGGTGGTTTCCTTTGCGGGGTGGGGGGGTGGGAGGGATGTGGATTTCCAAGGTGATTAGTTTGTAGTTGGATCTAACCAGGGAGGAGTTGACCATTGGTGTAGAGCAATGGTCACCCATGTTAGTAATGACCAGATCAAGGATATTGCTACCTCTAGTGGGGGTAAGAATGAGCTGGTCCAGGGTATTGGAATTAATAAATTCCGTGTAACGTTAGGCAAGTGTATTGGTACATGTGCAGCCGTCCCAGTTAATGGAGGGGTAGTTGAAGTTGCCCAGTATGAGAGTGTTAGGGTGGACGCTAACATTTTCCAGGGTGCTTAGGCTACAACCTGAATCACTGTCTTGCCCAGTGTTAGCTGCACCTGCAGTATGTCAGATGTGTTATGTTGGGCTACCAGTCTGTAAGTGTGCACATCCTTTATGAATATGGAAACATCTCTACTATTGGAGTTTAAGTCCAAAAGGGTGATGGGACATTTACAGGGTGGTACACAAATCAAAATGGTACAATCCACACAGTATATGATTCTCACACTCACAAACAGTTGCCAGTACTGAGATTATAACCACTGCCTATCTAGTTATTTCTACTACAGTATTATGCACTTATCAGATGTGCCACAGAGCTTACCTGATTTCTTCTAGTCCCAAGGTACTTCTAAGGTGAATGACATTAGCAGACCTAGTAAAGTAGGGTGATGGGACAATTACAGGGTGGTACACAAATTAAAATTGTATAACCTAGACACTATATGATTCGCAAACTCACACACAAACAGTTGCCAATACTGGGATTAGAACCCCTGCCTATCTAGTTATTTCTACTACAGTGTTAGGCACTTATTAGATGTGCAATGAAGCTTACATGATTTCTCTTCATCCCAAGGTACTTCTAAGGTGAATGACATCAGCAGGTCTAGTAAAGTATGGTGATGGGACAATTATAGGGTGGTATGCAAATCAAAATGGTATAACCTAGACAGTATATGACACACACACACACACACACACACACACACACACACACACACACACACACACACACACACACACACACACACACACACTCACTTGCCTGTATTGAGATTAGAACCCCTGCCTATCTAGTTATGTATACTATAGTGTTATGCAGTTATTGCACACACTACTGAGCTTACTGGATTGACAACTGGCCAAAGGTGCTGATAACTGCATAACTGAGGTGAACTGTTACAGGTGCCAGAAAGTCTGCCTACAGTCTTTCCCTTAGATCTTGCTAGTTGTTTCTTTCCTGCACTTCAAATAGACTAATAGCTTTACACTTCAACAGGTTTATTTATCAGGTATTCTAGCACACCTGAGAGCCATCAGCAGTCGCCATTCCTCACAGAAGTAGCTTCAGTACTTAGTAGTTATGATCACCCCTCCTGGCATGATTAAAGTGCAGTTCTCTGTGCTTTTGCCCATTAACCTGGTGCACATGGGGATTCTGAGGCACTGTTGAAACTGCCTCTTGTACACAGTCAACTTTCTCCTCTAAACTGACAACACTCAGACTTGTAAGAGATACTCCTATATCACCATTTTGGAAGATGTGCAATCTCTAACGAAGACTGCACTAGCTGGTCAAGAGGAGAAGGGTCAACACCTGCAATACACCACATAGAACACATACCCCCTCCAGAACACACAGTATCACAGCTCTGACATACAAGCAATAACCACACACCCACCTTCACAGTGGCACTGAATAGACATTTACCTAAACAGTGGAGATCACCAAGATAGACACACACTCGACCACCACAACACAGCACAAACCACAGGACACAGATCTCACCTACCTAAGCCTCAAAGGCTAAATGCCTTGCCTGATACAGTCATCATAGGTGACTCAATTGTGAAGCAGCCAGATGTGCCACTCACTGGTTTGAACATGGAGGAGGTAACAGTCAGCTTTCTATCAGATGCCAGACTCCAGCACATAACACACTCTGTCTGCTCACTCCACAGCAACTACAAGTATCACTCTGTCATTGTCCATGTGTGTGTGTATGACCTGAGATGCGCATCCATGGTCTATATAAAATGAGATATGGTGGAACTATCAGATTATGTGAGCCAGGCAGGTATAGCAGTAGCCCTGGGCAGTATACTACTGTCACCCTGAATGATACTACAGTACAAACAAAAATGACTGACTTCAACAATTGGCTTCTGTGTCTGGTGTCACTGTCATGGGAACCAGTATCTGTCTGCTTGGGATGGCAAGATTGACAGACTGACATGGCTTGACACAGATGGCCTGCATCTGTCACCCCTGGGTTTCCAGGTACTAGCTAATTGTCTTGCCACCCCTATAGTGGATTTTTCAGTGGTGGCCCAGATCACATTGCCACCATAGCAGCTACACATTTATGCAAACAGAGGTCATGCTGCTCAACACTTGACATCTACATCTCGAGATGCAGCCACTCACAACACTCCTCAAAATGGTGAACACTGCCATTTGTGCTGTAGCAGAGATCTGTTTTACAGCAGCAGACAGCACCTCTGCACAACCAGCCTGCAACTCATTCCACAACTGTCAGCTCTAAAACATGGGCCACAGCTCCAAAGGTGGTAGTGTGCCCATATTGATAATGGATATGCACACATCCAGAGTACTATCCCAGTATAATGCATCTGACATACGTGACATACGTCAGGTATGATTGACATTGGGTGGTAGTGCAATCAAGGTCTTAACCTGCTATAGTTCTGTATCCATGTACCTAGGCTCTCAAGCCACATTCCTCAACACCCTGGAATATATCAAGGTCCAACCCAACACTCACATACTGGGGGAGTTCAACTACCCCTCCATCAAGTGGGAAAGATACTCATGCACCAATACACTGGCCCAACACTTCCTGGAATATATCAGTTCCAATGCCCTGGACCAGATCATACTGACACCAAGTAGAGGAAGCAGCATCCTTGACCTGTGTTGATTACCAACATATGGGACTGTTACGTGACAACAGTAGTCCAATTGCTACCTGGTCGGATCAAACATAGAGTAATCACCATGGTAATCCATGTCTCAACCACTACCAATGCAAAGGTAACCACCTTGGATGGTGTCTCTACAGCTGAGTTTGGACTGATAAGAATAGAGGTGGCTAGCTTCACAGTGCACATGCCAATGGAGAATACCTGCATGACAGCCAAATCATGCACAAGTGCACTGTATAAACAAGTACATCAATGCATGGAACTAGCCATACCCAACAGAACCCTGCCATGCACCTCCAAACACTGGAGGCCAATCAGCTAGTCCCCTGCCATTAATAACCTGTACAACAGAAGGAAGACACTGTTGCAGAAAAAGGTGAAATACCAAGAGTGGTAGACCAACCCTTATTAGCCTTACCAACAACTTCAGATCCCTCATGAAATCCTCTAAAGCTGCATATGATGGCAAAATTGCAGCAGACACTGACAATGATCACAGATACTTTGATAGTTACATCAAGAACCTCCACACTAATACCCAGATGTGCTCTGAGTTATTGTACAGTGCTACTTCCTATACTGTGCCAACAGATATTGGCAATATTCTTGCCAACACATTCAGTGCCACTTTACCCCTGTCTCCCCCCTAGGGGAACACTCAGAATGGCAGAGGAATGCCAGCCATCCAGGGGTACTCCTCACAGGTTACACCTGCATTGTCCATAGGCAAGAATACAGCTTCCATGGGACCACAAATGATCCCAGGCTGTGTTCTACATGAACTACAGAGAAACTTGGCAACACCTCTGTGTGCTCAGTTCAATCACAGCCTCACCTCAGGATTTGTCCTTCCCAGATGGCACACTGCTACAGTCATCCCTCTCCATAAAGATGTGGGAACTACAGATCCTGGGAATTATCAGTCCATTAGTCTTATGTGTGTGATATGTACAGCTATGGAGCATATCATCATTGACATGTAAGACAAACATATAGGTAATATCCTAACTCTGGACTCCACACAGTTTGGCTTAGTGAAAGTGAGACCATGCCTGCTCAACCTGTTTGGCTTCTTTGAGTCAGTTACCAGGGCTGTGCATCACAGTAAGTCACTGCATACAGCCTACATTAATCTGGCCCAGCCTCTTGATGTCATTCCTCAGTCAGGAATTATGGTTGAACTTACCAAAGTAGACATCAACCCCTATATCTCTAGGGGTGGTTACAAACTGGTTCACAGATAAAACACACAGCATGAAAGTAGCAAGCTCCATGTCAGACTACCAGCCAGTCATGGGTGGAGTTCCAGAGGGATCAGTCCTGGGTCCTGTTCAGCATCTAGTTTTCAGGACTCCAGACCAACACAAAGGAACTCTGGCTGACCAAGTTCACACATAAGTGCAATCTGGGAGCCATCATTAACTCCACAAGTGATGCAGACATCCTACAGAAAGGCCTCACTGAGACCACAGACTGCCGTGGAAACCATGGCCTGTAGCTTAACATCATAGAATGCATCCTCAGCCCCTTTGATAAAATCTCAGTTCCCACTAAGTACCACATTGATGGGTGCCCACTGAACACTTTAGGCGTCATTAGAGAACTGGGGACACAGGTTGACAGCAATCCGTCCTTTAACCACCACATTGACACTGTGGTCGGGAAATCCTATTACGTGTCGCATGTCATTACCAAGGGTTTTGCATCCAGGAAGAAAGAGATCATCATCTCTGTGTACTCTTCCCTCATTAGATGATTCATTACATATAATGGCCCATTTGGCATGTACATCAGTAGACACCTGCAACAGCTGGAGAGGGCACAGAGGTACTTCACAATGAGGATCCTAGGCATTCGACACCTGTCCTACACAGACAGACTCAAAAGACTCCAGATATTCTCTGTCTTTTTCACCTACTTAGAGGCATCTCTGCTTGACTTGAAAAGCTATGTCTGACTCAGCTGTTTTACAACTGCTACATCTAAACACATCCCAATGTCTCTGCACCATACACTGCAGGGACATCGACCTCATTACCACAATCAACAAAACATGCTGGGAGGACAGGTTCATCACCCAGAGACTGGAAATGCCCTGGAATAGACTTCCCACACATGTCAAGCAAAGCACCTAGATGACCCTGTTGCAGAGAGATCTTGATGAGTGGATGGGTAATACAAAGTTCACCCCAGGGATCAGTGCAGTGGCTCTACCTCCTGGAGGCACTGGTAACTAATGTTGGGTGGTACAATGGCAGGGCACGTCTATGGTCTAGGCTTGTAATGACTCCAGGGCCATTAGCCTAGTACACAGCTATGTACATACCTTTCAATCTCTTAGAACAAGACATCTGGACAAAGTCATAAATAAAAGTGGGAAAAGGCACAAAAATAGGGACACTTTTTAAATATTGCTCCTACAAACTTAGAATGTGTATAGAATAACAGGTTTGTTATCAGCAAGACTTGTCTAAAGGTTATAAAGTCTGAAACTCAAATGTCTGTCATTATTTTCTAACTTTAATCTTTACTGATTTGCCACACACACACTTATACCCCACAAACACATTTGCCGGATCTGAGCATAGAACCCCTGCCTATTTAGTTCTTTGTACTATAGTGTTATACAGTTATCACATGTGCTGCAGAGCTTGCTGGCCTTACAACTGGCCAAAGGTGCTGATAAGGGGAATGACATCAGCAGGCTTAATAAAGTAGGCTTGTGGGTGTGAGACGTATCAAAATACATTTTCTTACAAACATACACACACACTCCTTTGCCATGTCTGAGATGAGAACCCCTCTCTATCTAGTGATTTGTACTTATCACACACACTACAGAGCTTACTGGGCTGATAGCTGGCCAAAGGTAACAATAAGGGGAATGATACACTGGGGCACTGGGAAGTGTTGTGGGTGTGAATGGCCTAAAACTGTTTCACCTACAAAAAAACAAACACACACACCCTCATTCTCACATACACAACTGTCATACACAGTTGCCACTATTGAGATTAGAACCCCTACCTATCTAGTTATTTGTACTATAGTGGTATGCAGTTATCGCACACACTACAGAGCTTATAGGGGTGATCTGTGTGCAATAGTACTTCTAAGGTGAATGACAGCAGCAGATGTTGTGAAATAGGGCAATGTGAAGTGTACTGAGTGGGAAGAATCTCCTAATACTTGGACCTATGGAGACAATCACATATACAGGCAGATGATGTGATATTGAAAAAAAAACAATGGTTAGACCACAGCTGAAGATATAAAAATGGAGTTCTCCACGGCAGGAAATAAATCACTTGCAGCTTCACAGTAGTGCCCTTTGTAAAACCAAAAGTTGTGACTGAGATGTAGTAGTCAATGTAGGAAACAATTCACTTGCAGTTTCACTTCAGCTGCCCTTTATTAAACAAAAGTAAGTGCTTTCACGATCTAAATCAACTGATTGCTTCTTCAGACTCATAAAAACAGTTAAAACAATGATATTTAAAATATGTTTCAACCAATGAAAACACATATAGAACTATGACATAGACTAATTAAAGTTACATACATCAGTATCTCAATTTGCCTTGTATTCTGCATAAAATAAAATAAAATATGCATATAACAAACACATTTATGTAGTAGTCCGTATTATTCAGTATTTTAGTGGTCTAGATTTTAAAAAAAGGTTTCAAGGAAACAGTGTTGTTCAATCCAGGAGACCTATCTGCCTGAAGTAATAAAATCCATCTTTGTTCTGCTTCCTCTACCTTATTCCTTATATCACCTCCCCTCTTACTTTTGTTTATTATTTCTAAAACCATGAAATTAAAAATATGCTTCCTATCTTCTTCTTCCACGTTTTGCTAAAGCATATGTGTCTTTTTTATTTTTTATGTCTCTGAGGTGTTCAAGGATACGTTCCTTTAGACACCTATTGGTTTTGCCTATATAAAAGGCATGACATACAGTGCAGAAGCTGAAATAAACCAAGTTTTGTGTTCTACAGTCAGCATAAAAATCTATATCAATTATAAATCCTAGTATAGGATGTTTATATGTAGATTTATTATATAGATAGTCACATGCTGTACAATTTCTGCAAGGAAAAGTCCCCTGCCTCTCTGATTGTATCATTCCTTCATTGTTTCTAAATCTATAACAGAGTTGCCTTTTTAAAGATCTCTTGTTTCTAAAAGAAAAGCTGGGTCTATCTTCTAGCAATTCTCTCAGATCAGGATTTGATAATAAAATATTCCAATTCTTCTCGAAAATATTGCAGAACCTTCTGATGTCACTTGAATACGTTATGGGGAATCTAACTTTAGAATCATGACCTTCCTTGCTTTTGACTTCTTCTATAGTATTTGAAAAGAATGGTTTGCATCTCCCATCCCTATTTTCAATAGTATATTTAGAGCTTTCATTTATGTCTTTATTACTATAGCCTCTATTTAAAAGGTCTTTCTCTAGTATAGTCATTGTCTCCACAAAGCCTTCGTCTGTATTATGTAAGGGGCTTATTCTCATATGTTGTCCTTTTACTACATTTTTGTGTACAAATGTTGGGTGCATACTATTCTTATGCAGAATGCTATTTCTCCATGTAGATTTTCTATACATCCCTGTTGTTAAGTTCATCTAAGGCTGTTTTCTTAACCAGGACATCTAGGAACTCAATAGAGTCCCTAGAATGTTGACTGGTAAATTTAAAAAAATCAGTGGTGCTATGTAAATACTCCACCATCTCTTGCAGCTCTTCACTAGTACCATCCCACAACAGGAAGACGTCATCTACAAAACGTATGTACCATATAATTTTACCAGCATGCTTATTGCTAGTGCTTAGTACGTGATCTTTCTCCCATGCAGCCAATACTAAGTTGGCGTAGCTGTTTGCACAAGCCATGCCCATTGCTACGCCAACTTTCTATAGGTAAAACTTGTCATTAAATATAAAGACATTATTTTCCAAGACAATATCAAGTAGCTCACATATCAAATTAATCTTAGTACTCTGGAAGATGTGATGTGATATTACAAACTCAACCTCAGTACTGTTATACAATGGGGCTCACCTTTTATGCTAGCATTTACAACTGTTTACAACTAGTATGCCACTGTCCACAGGAGGACATCACTGTATGCCATTCAAGGCATCCGTATGTGTGACTCACTGTGTCTGTATTCCCCTGTGTCGCTTTCTCTATCACTCTCTGTCTCTCAGTTCCCCACATCTATGTGTGTGTATGCTTGACATATGTTATCTCTTGCCCATATATATGTATGTATCTGACCCAACAGATGCAGATATATCACATATGGGCCACCTATAGCTAGCTGAGGGTATTCCTGTCTGATATGTGTGGGTGGGGACAGTAGAGGTGTTCATAGCTGTCTGTATGCATGGACAGATATACACAATACAGTCATATATTCCGATGTGGGTTCCAATATATCATGTAATTCTCTAAATGTAGGATCATGCCCAGTGTGCCCGTCTATAGTTAGGGTAGGAGTCCATTCCAGAGATAGGTGTACTGCAGTCCAGGGTTTTATGTACTACAGCCATAACTCTCAGGAGTACACAGCAGTTTTGTCAGGGTACTTGTTTTTGTTTAGCAGATGTGACATATCCGTAGTCTGCAACTGCAATGTATTGTGTCATTACTTAGTGCCAGACATCCTCAGATCATCACAGTGCTTTACCAGAGGAATACTAGTTGTTTGACGCATAGACCAATGTTATGAGGGCAGCTATGTAATTTCTTCCCAACAAGGCCATTTGTGAGGTGTGGCTGCAGGCAATGTAGTAATGACACACAGATGTGTAAACAGTCCAGCAACCTGGTGATATACTGTCTGGGGATCTCCTGCTTGTGTGGTATCTTTATAACCTGAGATATTATAGCCTTGTGTGTGGATACCTCTGACCTGTACATTTCTAGGCAGATTGTCCAGATGTTTGGCTAGAGGTTTCATCCTTTCTACATAAACATATGTTTTTATGGCAAGTTACTTACATATGATTGAAGTGTGTTGTTGCATGATAATACAGACATTACTATTTCAGAAAACATTACCTTCAAACCATTTCCGCTACTACAAACCCCTCACCCTACCAAGTTTCTCAGTATGTAAAGGCAATATTTATAACACCTGCCTATCATTGTGCTTTTGTTTCACTTTTATTTCTGTCCTTGTCCAGAGATCTTGCTGACCGATGTTGGGAGTTATGGGTGTGGGTACAGAGTGCATTCAACTGTGCAGGCATGTCCCATCTTTGTAAAATCATACATAAGAAAACAGGATTATTG
This sequence comes from Protopterus annectens, assembly GCF_019279795.1. Taxonomy (NCBI): domain Eukaryota; kingdom Metazoa; phylum Chordata; order Ceratodontiformes; family Protopteridae; genus Protopterus; species Protopterus annectens. The sequence goes on from NC_056746.1 coordinate 813,290,273, forward strand.
AGAATGACCACTGGTAACAGTACCACAAAGCACTTCAAGATGTCACTAATATGTTTAGTATATTCCACATAGCAGTGTGACTCCCAGGTATGTCAGTGGCAGAGTAGTGGGTGCCACTGACATGCATAACAGTTGGCACTGCAGTTATCTGAACATGGCCCTGTCAAAGGCAGTACTATACTTAGGGCAGTACAAGACGACTGCCAGGAGAACATGCTGGCCAGATCCAGACAGTATTAACCACACATGCACATAGCTCATTGAACCTTGCATATTGTAGACAGGCAACATGTTTTCATGTGTATTGGTACAGGCCTTCCAATGTGTGCTATACTGCTATTTCCATGCATACATATATGTTACTGCATTTGTGTGGGTATATGGGGGGGGGGCACACCTGTCAACTGTACACATTTGCACAGACTGTGTTGATATTTGCTTTACATTTTGGTTCCATTTACCATACTATAGTGCCCTGTCTTGGCGAGTGGAGGCATATCAGTACAGAGGCCAGGTTAGATTGTACTGGCATACATTTGAGTTTCGGACTTCTTACCATTCATAGCCTTAATGCAACTGCGGGTCCTGCTGTGCTATGACTGTTTGAGTCTATAGGGGATTAATTCAACATTGCCACCATTTGTGTGCCTTTACCAAACATTTCTATGTGGTTTTCTACATCTGACTTGCTGTGTGGGTGGGAGGGGTGGTTATGGGGCCCCCCCCACCCTGACATCCATGCCTGTGACCTATGACCCTCGCCCCAGTTAGTTGTCCCCACACATTTACTGCAGTAGGATTTGCCACCTTGGGTACTACAGAATAGTGTGTGGAGGCCAGTTTTGGCTAGACATTTCCTGGTGTCCCATGTAGCTTTCAGTTTATGTGCTGCTATCCCAGTAGGCCACCCCATTCCCTTGCATGCATGCAGCATTACCATAGATATGCTAGCAGAACATACTATTCCATTCCTTTATTGTTAAGAAGACAGACTTACCTTGTGCTTGCATCAGTTGTGAGGATGGTGCTTGAGGGCCGCTAATGTTGGATGCACACAGTACACTGCCTATACATGGTAAGTTACAGGTAATGTGATGTGTGTGTGTCATCCATTTTATTGTGTGTGCAAGTCAGAGAGAGGTGTCAGTCCCAGGGGTCCCTACAGTGTCAGTGTGTGTGCTATGCATTACCTCTTTGCCAAGGTGTGAGCATACTGGCCACGCCTCCATCTGCCTATGGGGGCAGGCTCAGGGGCTTCCTCCTGTGAGTCTCTCTGTGCCTGTGGGGACCCTGGCATTGGTGGTGGGCTGTGTGGCCCTTACCCATGCTGTTCCTGCTGCAGCTGTTTCCGCAGGATCATATTGTGTAGCATGGCACATACTATGAGTATGTGTGCACATGTGGCTGGAGAGTACTGCAAGGCTTCACCAGATATGTCAAGGTAGCAGAACTGTGACTTGAGCATCCCAAACACATGCTCTGTAATGATCCTGGTTTGTGCGTGTGCCTCATTATGGTGTTCTTGTGTGGGTGTGTGTGCATTTCTGATGAGTGTCATCATCCATGGCTCCAGTGCATAGCCAGCATCCCCCACCAGAGGGCCATATGGGATGCCCCCACTGGCAAATGCCTGGTACAGCTGTGATGAATGCCAGATGTGGGAGTCGTGATAGTTTCCAGGGCTGCCAGCACACACATTCATGATAATGCCCTGGGCATTACACATGACCTGTCAGTTGATGGAGGGGAACCCATTGTGGTTTATGTAGACCCTATCCTGTTCACTGGGTGGTGCTTTGATGTGGATGTGCATTCAGTCTATGGCACCCAGTACCTCCAGGTATTGTGCTACATGGTGGAAGAAATACATATTTCTGGTCCTCTCCTCACACGTGTTGGGGAAGTAAATGTGCTCACCGGTATGTGTTAGCATGTTGTCCAGGAAGTGGTGGAATACCCTGGATGCAGATGTCTGTGAGACCCCCATGATGTACCCAGTAGGTCTTTGGAAAGTACCTGTATCTAGAATTGTTAAGGCTACATGTACCTTGGCATCCACTGTGATGAGTTCCCCTCTGTTGATTCTAGCACTGAGTTGAGGCTGGCACAGCTCAGTGATATGCTGAAGTATGTCTCTGTTCACCCTGTAGCAGTCTACTATCTCCAGATCATGTAGCCCCTGGTAGGTTACCCGGGGTCTGTACACTCATCTCCTTGGTCTGTGGCCATTGTCAGTATTATCCTCCTCTCTGCCAACAGGCTCTAGCACATACTGATGGATCATAGCAATGGCAGCCCCTAAAGTTTTCCAAGTTAAAATTCCCCTGCATGTATACACCAATGGTCCAGAGGTTGTGGGGAAAATCAGACTGTAAGGTGTTTCCATACTTTATACTGTTGTGCTGCTGATGCTGCCTGTATGATTGACTCTGATACATTCCAGCTGCCAGCTATATTACTCATGGCTTTGCTTTGGCCACTGTGAGTATTAGAGGCATTAGTGGTGATTTATGCATGACTGCCTTTATTCTGCTGTTGCCCTTTTTGTAATTAATTTTTACTTGCATCTCCTCCCATTTACTGCTATGCAGCCACCTGCCAGCTGTATTATATTTTCATGGCCCATTCTGGGTTGCAAGACTCCCATAGTAGTGATTTCTACTTCATTTCACCTTTATTTTGTGTTGTTGCCCTTTATTTTTTTATTTTACATCTCCTCCCATTTTCAGCTCTGCAGGCACTTGCCAGCTGTATTTTATTTGCATGGCCCATTCTGAGTTGCAAAACTCCCATAGTAGTGATTTCTATGTCATTTCGTATTTATTTTGTGCTGTTGCCCTTTATTTTTTATTTTACGTCCTCCCATCTTCAGCTATGCAGCCACCTGCCTGTTGTATTATATGTGCATGGCCCATACTGAGTTGCAAGTATTCAATAGCAGTGATTTCTACTTCATTTCTCCTTTATTTTATGTTGTTGCCCTTTATTTTTTATTTTACATGTCCTCCCATTTTCAGCACTGCAGCCACCTGCCAGCTGTACTATTGAGTGCTTTCACTGGCTCATTGTGGGCGTAGACTCCCATATTGCTGATTTGTACAGTGTTTCCCTTGTTCTACTACTTCCTTTGCCTTTTCCTATATCCTGTAGGTAGTAGAAACAGCATGAAATGTCCTTCCATTGCAGTGAACAAGCTCCTTAGTTCATGGAATAAGAGTAAACAGCCTCAAACATGCCCCCTCACTTAGCTGTGCTTTGCTAAGCTGACAGCAGCCAGCAGAGCTCCAATGTGCTTACAGCAAGCATGACACCCCCCCCCTTTTTATGTTCCTTGCTCCTCCTGCCTATACAATCGTGTTAGAGCACCTACATGATTAGGTGCAGTCTGACACATAGAAAAATTCCTGAGAATGTTGTGATTCAGTATGAGTTCCCTCATTAACATATCCCACTGCCGTAAGCCCTAGTTACTGCACTAATCACAAGCCTTCCCCCTTAGCAACCACTGTTCCCTGCCAATGTTGACTTTCTGCATGCCATTGAATATAATGGCAAAATGCAGAAAGTTGTAATAACGAAGCCCTCCCATTTCTACATATTCTTCCCCCTCCCACTAGCACACCACTTCCCCTGCCCTCAATGGCAGAGTTCGGCAAACAGAAATAAAAGGTTTTTTTTTTTTACATGGTGTTGCATGCTAATGGCCATATATTTGGCCATTGGCATGCTTAACCTGATTAATACATGCTTTCTGGAGTGCTGACATGCCTCCGTTGTGTAATTTGCAGAAATGTATTCGGTTAGTAACTGAATACATTTCTGCAACTTACACTGTTCCGGCACGGAGACATGCCACTTTGCTGGTTCGCTAATCCAACTCATTTGCATGGTTTTCACCAGCAAATGAGCTGATTAGAATCCAGCATGGCTAGGGCTGCTCGTGCACATCAAAATGGCACATACCTGGATCGCGATGCAGCCATTTTCCATGCAGGAGCGGCTACACTGTTCCTGCATGGAAAATAATGCTTCGTGAATCCTGGGACCCATTTTTTTCACTGAACAAATAGTATTATGCCCCCACACACACTGCCTAACTCACTTATTTCTTCCAAAGTAACACTTTGTAAATCTACCCTAAGTATATTTCTCATTTTTTTACTTCATTTTTTTATCATGGGGCAATCAAACCAGCAAAGTTCTACAGTTTTACATTTGTTTTCCAAATTATTTCACAGTTTGCTCCACATTTGGAGCATATTCTGTCACAAAATGGGATTGCAAATTAGGAGCAGTCATAGAATCCCCATCAACAATAATGCTCTCCTGTAAGGGCTCACACAGGCAAATAACTTGTCTCAGAGCCATGGACTAACACTAAATGCCAAGAAATTAATAATGGTATCCTTTGGGAAATCATCCAACCAAGGTAACTATCATACTGACAGCACACACCTAAGAGTTGACCCAGTAGTCATGGACTCACACATAAATAGTAATCTAGCCTTTGACCATCATGTGTCTATAATAGTGAAGAAATCATTCTGTGTTGTACAACTTACAAACAAAGGTATGGTATCTAGGTCCAAAGAGGTCATTGTTCCACTGTATTTAGCATTCATCAGACCTATCATTGAATACAATGCCCACTTTGGTATGTACCTAACCAGGCACATCCAACAACTGTATCATCCATAGAGGTTCCTCACTAAAATAATACAGAGCATAAGTAACGTTTCCTATGTAGACTGCCTGAAAGCCTTATCCCTGTATTCTGTCTCCTACAGGCTGTTGAGGTGAGATTTATGTCTGGCATATAAGATATTGTCAGACCCCACCCTGATGAATCTTTTGCAAAGCTATAAAACAAACAACACTAGAATTACCAGTTCTAAAGATTTAACATTTGCCTATGATATAAATAAGAGTTATTGGAGAGACAATTATGTATCCCAGAGCCTACCCGTTCTCTGGAAAAGGTTCCCCATCCATGTGAAGCAGAGTTCATTCCTAACCCAATTCAAGTGTAAATTGGAAAGGGAGCAGGAAATGTATCCCTGGCTTGGCACTTATGTCTCTAATGGATACAGGCAGTCTGTTAATGGTTCATCTCTCAGACCCCTGTTTTTTAAATATTTCACCTCTCAAGTCCCTGCTTACACTTACTGGGGTACCAGAACCTGTCAGAGATTTGGGATGCAAGGATAGGCTTAAAAAGGCCCTAGTGGTCATTAGCCTAATACACACCTATGAACCTAAAAGTCTGCATTAAATGTGTGCTAGAGCCACAGAAGAAATATGTTTTTGGCTATTTTCCACCAGCATACATATACCATATAACCAGCTATATTTAAAAGGCTTGGTATATGCACAATTTTTCCTTCTGTAACTTTAAGAGCTACCCAAATTTACAGTGCCAAAATCCAAACATTCCTTACATCATAAATTTTCTTAATTTTAAATAGATTTTGAAAATAAACAGGAAGTTACATTTTCAATGTTTCATTATCCATATCAGCAGTACAAAATTGTGCAATCAGCTTTATTTTAAAGTCAATGTCCATTGCTTGGAAGTTGAAATTTGACCATGGAGCACAAAGTTTTTCTGCATCACATAAATCATTGCGATATCAGTGTTGATATTTTTAATATTTTTTTCAGATTTTGTGATGCTCCAAATATCAATAGGCACAACTTTAGTTGTTTAGCCAAGAAGTCCAATTGAAGTTTATTTTGAAGAGTTGAATGTGAGGGACTGAATAGAATAACCATGTCATCTGCATAAAGACTGACATGAAAGTTAAGGAGATAGGAGGGTGTTTTGCTAATAAAGACTGGAAACAACAGTGGGGCAAGTATGAGCACATTTTGATAAGGAGTGCTGGAGGTGATATGGATGAGCCTATTTTGACTCTGAAATATTTATTTGTTAGGAAATGTTAGAATCAGGTGATAGTGTTTGGGGCTAAGATCCATCATAAGAAATGATAATGCAATGAAAGGAGTAAGAGAAGTTCCCCTCTGTTTAAATTTCCCCTTGTCAGTGTGAATACTATATTTTGTTTCCAAGGAAAACAGGTTGCTGGTCTGTTGTAACTAACCCAGTCAACAAAAGTGTAAATAAATAAAACAATAAAAATTAAAATATAGGAGCACAAATAATATAACAGCTAGAGAAAATCAAAATAGTAGAATAAAATAGATCAACAGTCAATAACCTTCAGGACAGCAATAAATCATTATAAATATAACATAAAGCTAAAACTAACTATAAAATCTATTAACAACATCAGTAGGATTATAATACATTTTCTATGTTTATATGGTATGATGTAGAAAACGTATCACAATCATTCAGTATTCCAGAGAAATATGTCCCAGCATAATGATCAAAAAGTACTGGCCAAGAAAAAAAATTAAGTAAAAAGAAAATGTATTTAATAAATTAATCAACCGATGAAGCATGTCCAAATTAATGTCTTGTTTATATCTTCTAGGTCTAAGTCTGCTAAAGTAAAAATATACTGAGATTCTTTATAACACAATTGTTTATTAGTGATGTTCCTCAAATCAGCGTAACCTGTTCCAGTTCAAGATGTCGGCTTTTTCACCATCTTGACTTAGAACAAAATGAACAGTAATAGTTCTTTCTTTCTTTCTTTCTTTCTTTCTTTCTTTTTTCTTTCTTCCTTCCTTCAAATTATGGACGTCCCTAGGGTATTCCTGTAAATAAATTTACTTTTGGCATCTCTTTATTATATAAAGTACAAGAGCCTTAAAGGACATAAACCACAGACTCAGAAAAATAAAGTCAGCTAGCTTTGTACTCAATCTTATTAATAATTAACTACAATAAAAAGACCACTCAAAATACATTTTTCAGTTTTATAAAAATAACTGTGTTCAGAAATATCCTGTAGATTACATTCTGTACTATAAGAAATCTAGATGTTAGAACAGTATGCAAGAATTCATTACAGAACTGAACTTCCCAGCATTTAAAGGTAGAAGCAGCAAAACTATTAGAAAATGCATTGCATTCTGTAACAAACAAAATATAGTTTTCTATTTGTTTGTCAGGAAGTACTGGTGGAATAACAATACTTTGTTTAACATTTCTTATTCAGAAAGCACATTAAGAAGCTCTTCCATACCATATCCTACATTTCTTGAAATGCTTGTCTCTAGCACTTGACTCTCATACTATCAAGCTAAATACATCTTTGTCTTTTTCAAGAAAACCTGTCCAAATATTATGTATCTTTCTAGCATCTCACTATTCATGATATGGAAAAGTGTTCTTAAGATGGTCAGGGTAACAACTTGAAACATGAAGGTAACCTTTCATTCTTATAGTACAGAACGTAATCTATATGATATTTTTGTGCATAGTTATTTTTTAAACCTGAAAAAGTTTGATTTAGAATTTTGGATCAATAATTTAGTACGTTTAGGTGTAGTCATTACACTGTAGGTGATTGTATTGATAATGTTGTTTTAATTAGTACAAGAACTGATTGCAAAGGTAAATTCAACTATGATTCATGGGTTGTGACTTATGTGCTCTAGTGCACCTGTGCTTTACAACATATAGGAGAGAGATAAAGAAGTCTAAAATTTATCTACAGGAATAACTTAGGAACATCTTTTTCATTTATTGAAAGTGCTAACAAAGACTAAAAATATTTCTTCCAAGTAAGTTGACAAGATATCTGGTTGCTTAATTAATAATGTTAAACATGCCATTGTAAGCACACTCCTTATATAGTTTAACTAAAGTTGAACTACTGGTTTAGTCCCCGATGAGTTAGATATGGCAGGTACAGACAGTATAGAATAAGAGGACTGCCTGGGGTAGAGCAATAAGAATAATGAAGGAGAGGACATTGTAGACTTCTGCCTGGAAATTGCCTTGATTGTACTTAACCCGTGGTTCAGCAAGAGAAACAGCCACAAGATTACATACAAGAATGGCCAACATGCTACTCAGGTATGCTTTCTCCTGGTAAGGAAAGGGTACTGGTGTAGAATCAGGGGGTTGCAAAGTCATCCCTAGTGAAACAGTCAGCCCACAGCATAACCCTTTGGTTGCCAAAATCAGCTGCAAGGAGTGGTTAGAGAAGGCTTGACGATAAACAGAAAACAGGCTAAGACCTGGAAGTTGACTGCATAGAAAGCACAAGAGTTCAAGTAAGTAGTCTCTAGCACTTCATCAAGAAGAGGAAATAGGTGGAGTTGAAGAAGAATGGTAACACTTCAAAACAGCATGTGTGCAGACTAGAGAAGAGATATGAGGCCAAGGCAGACAGAATGCAGAAGTCCAAGAAGTCATTAAAATAAAGAAGGAGTGCAGGAAAAAGTGGGAGATAGAAAAGACAGATCAAGCTAAGAAGAAGATTTGGCATCAGAAGCACTCTACCAGCTTCTGGAAAGTGACTCAGATAATATAAAGAAATGTTATCAGGCTGCTACGCTAAGACAGATGCAGATAAAAAAGAAGATATTTATCAGACACCCTAAGTAACGGATGCCAGAAACAACCTGCTCAGTAGTCCAGGAGACATCAAAGACAGTTGCAAAGATTATTTCCAGCAGTTTCTGAAAGAAGAAAACCCCACAGATGCTGTACTACTTCAGACACAGCCTATGATGAATGAAAAAGATGAGGTCACCCTTGAAGAAGTAAGAACAGCACTAAGGAAATAAAGTCAGGGAAAGCAGCAGGCTCAGATAAGGTCATAGCAAATATGGTCATTATGTCAGATGAATTTAGGAGATAAATGGTTCCTGGGGATACTCATAGCAATATGGAGATAAAGTATCCTAACTGAATGGAGAGCAAACATGCTAGTGCCAGTGTACAAGAAAAATGGGGACATTCACTTTTGTGAGCAATATAGAGGTATCAAACTCCTGTCATACTACATTTAAGTTCTGGAGAGGGTGATTGATAAATGAATAAACAGAGTAGTAGAAAGTAAGATAGGAGATGAGCAGCTCAGTTTCAGATCAGGATGCAGCATAATTGACCCAATATAAGCAGTGAGACAGCTAGAGATAAGGAATGAGTACAACTGGACATTCCTAGACTTGGAGAAAGCATATAAAAAAGTCCCAAGAAAGGTGATCTAAGCAGACATGCGATGGTTTAAAGTCCCAGAAACATTGGTAGAATTAGGGTAGGTTATGACACAAGTATGAACAGTGTTTGGACACACAGAGAAATTCCCAGTGAGAGTGGGTATTCATCAGGGTTCATCTCTGAACCCACTGCTGTTCATGTTGGTGATGGACTACATTAGCAAACAGGTCTGGGGTAACAGATGTAACAGACTAACAACGCTGCTACATGCAGACAATGTGATATTACAGGCAGACTCTTAGCAAAAACTTCAGCAAAGGTTAGGAGACTCATTTGCAAAACTGAAGGCACATGGGATGAAACTAAGTTCAAATAAGACAGTGGTAATGGCAGCAAATGGGGGGAATCAGAAGAAGATGAGAATTGATACAGAGGAGAAAATTGTGGAACAGGTTAATAGCTTCAAGTATCTGGGAGGGCTGGTTAAGGAAAAGGGAAGTCTAAATGAAGAGGTCAAAGCTAGAATCAGAGGGAATACATCTAACTGGCTTAGAGCATCAGGGGTAGAGTGTGACAGAAAAATGCCACAGAAATTAAAAAGTAAGGTGTACAAAATGATAGTGTGACCTGTAATACTGAAGGATGCACACTGTGGGACAGATGAAGAAATGAGAACATACGAGTAGAAACCCAAGTAGCTCCAATTGCAAAGAAGGTCAAATAGAACAGGTTATGGTGGTTGAGGCACATGTGCAGGAAAGCCAAAGACAATCTGTTGAAGAATATTGGGGACAGGGAGGAAGAAAGTAAAAGAGTATTCAGTAAAGAGGTGGATGGATTTTTGTGAAAGAAGACTGCAACTGGTGAAGAAGATAGGAGAGTGGCACTGAAATGAGAGAGATGCTGAGTGTTGATGCAACACTCTGACCCCATGCAAAAAATGGGAAAAAGGGAGTTGTTGATGATGATGATGATGATGGGTGGTGTGTAGCAGTGCTAATGGCCCTCCATAAAGGGTGGTTTTACAATCAGCTTAACAACAGCACTATCAGCCTTACAAGTCTCATCTGGAAAGCCATGGAATGTATTACAACTGAACTCATAAACTTTGATATCAAGAATCTCGTTAGACTGTTGTTAACAGTATGTGTTTGTGAAAGGTAGATCATGTCTATTTAATCTAGTAAATTTCTTTAAAATGGTTATAGAGGCTGTAGATGGTGTCAACACCATACATGTGGTATATTTGAACCTGGCCAAGGCCTTCAACACAATTTGCCAGGCTGGCATCATACAAACGCTAAATGCTTTATAAATCAATCCATATGTGGTAAGCTGGATGGAAAATTGTCTTAAATACAGAACACAGATAGTGTGAGTTGCAGGTGCCTCATTAGAAAGTATGAAAGTGACTAATAGTGTCCCTCAGGGCTCACTGCTGGGACCTCTCCATTTTTGGTATTTGCTTCTCAGATCTCCAAGCACTGAGATAAGACCTCTAGCTAACAAAGTTTACAGACAATTACAAACTGCAGATTGTTGTTATTAATTTACACTATGACACACAAACCTTCCAGAATTAACTCTACATAGTAAACTCATTGTATTAAAAATGTGCTCAAGCTAAATGCTACAAAGTGTCATATCATCACATTTGGTAGCTAAACCCTCCTGTCATCATACTGCTACAAAATAAAAATGCAGTTAGGGAACTAGGCAATCGGGTTGATGGGTCCCTGTGTTCGGGCCATTTTAAGACAAAAGTTGTTAGGAAATCCTTTTATTTAGCCCAGCTAATTGGTAAAGGAATATCATCAACATCTAAAGATGGAATCAATTCCTTATATTCAGCATCAATTAGGTCAGTTGTTGAGTACAATGCCCCCTTTGAGATGTATCTCACTAAGACCTCAACGTTTCTTAACAAAAAAGTCACAGGCCTAATGTCTCTGAACTACCTAGAGAGGTTTGAAGCTCTAAACCTTTATTCAATGTCTTTTTAGACTTATGAAGAGAGAGCTCTGACTCACTTAAGAAGTCATTAGAGAAAATAATTGCCCCAAATGTCTTGTTTCTCTGCAAGTACTATATCTCCACCAATACTAGAACCAGAAATTTAAATGTTAACCAAAAGATAAATAAAACATGATGGACACAAATGTTTAGTAAACTAGCACCTCTTAAACTTCTGGAATAAACGTCCATTGCATTTTAATCAGTGGTCCTCAATATTTTCCTTTACACTAGAACTTGATGACTAAATTGGGTATCCTGGAAATAAATGGTGTAGAGAATGATGTGCAGGATGAAGGAGGTTACTGGCAAGGCAAGAATGGTCATGAGACTTGGTATTCTTGAAATATCAATGAATCTACAGTTCAACATAAGAAAATACTGTTGCTTAAAGATTTTTTATTGTTGCCATTCTGGAACAGGTTAAGCAGGATATGAGACAAAAAAAATCCTTAAGGAGAAAGTTATGATATAAAGGTTCACTGCATAGTATCAGTTATATAATAAAGGATCATAACTATTCAAAAACAAGCATACTGACTGGGCAGCCCAACCAGCATGTCCATTACAATTCAAGCATATAACAATTTTATTTATTTTATTTTTTATTTTACATTTGTTAACCGGGCTAGTCTGGCTGGATACATGTCCATTTTCAGCAGAGGCCCGAGGAGAAAAGCTCCACTATCAGACTAAGACATTACAGTTTATGAAGTCACTAAATAAACTAACTATACAAATAAAACTAATATAATAAGGCAAAATCCACATGCATATACATTTTTTTATACAAAACTGACTAGATGACAATCAAAATTCAGACAAGGGGCTGAGCAGAGAAGCTTCAGTATCATAAAAAAAACAATTTGACGTTAAAAAATATAACTAGTAGGTAGTCATGACAACAAATAGGTATTGGCTGAAAGCATGAAAACGGTTAATCTAAAGTGTTTAATATGCAGGTTAGTAGTGTAACAGATATTATGTAGTTAGAGTATAGGAAAAGGCAAAAATGAAGTAAAGAGAAAGTTGACAGAAATACAGTTTCTGTTAGGTACAGATATTATGGACTGAGTGAGGCTAAGGAGCAGATAGTAGGAAAAGTAAAGGGGGAAAAAAACAAAGATAGTGAGAAATGCGAAAGGTAGTAGGATTAAAGGAGGACAGATAGAAGAAGCAAGAGACAGAATATCAGCATGGTCAGAGGGGGAGTCTAACAGTTGTTTGAACAAAAGAGTGATGGTACAAAAAATGGGACTGTGGAAGACAGTTTAAGGTAGAACAGAAGAGCAAAAGTACACAGGAGCGGACTAGGGAGAGTAAAAAATTTACTGAGGTCAGTCAGGGTTGGAGCAGGGGCATAGCCAGTGAGTTAGTAGGTGAGTTTTTATCTGTTTTCTGAAAAGATGACATGAACTTAGGGAGGTCAGTTCTGTGGGAAGTTTATTCCAAATAGAACTGACAGTGTTTGCAAATAAGGAATCACCTGATTTATTATGACATTTCAAAGTAGTAACTAGTAGCTTGTTGGCTGATCTAAGTGTAGTGAGATTTTTGTAAGGTGTGATGAGTTTATTTAGTATGGGTGTGTTGGCGGGGTAATGTAGAATTTTAAAAGTGATGATTAGTTGCTGTAGGAGTATTAGGTTTGGAAGTTCAAGCCAGTTTAGTTTCTTTAAATTAAGACAGTGATGAGTATGGAATGGAGAGCCAGTGGCAAATCTGGCTATACTGTGGTAGGCGGTATTCAGTTTTTGAAGATTAGCTTTAGATATATTGATAAAGGTAGGAGAGGCATACAATAATGTAGAAATGAGGTGAGTTTGGGCGAGAGCCACTCGGGAAGTAGCAGTGAGAAAGGGCTTAATTCTGTAAAGGGCACCAATCTTTTTATTGACTGACTTGATAGTTAAATCGATGTGATAGTCAAAATTTAGCTGATTGTCTATGGTGACGCCTAGCAGCTTAGTGGAATAGTCAGGGAAGGAAGGAAGCTACCTGCTCTGCAGCTAGTCTTCCTATTAGAATATGCACTGTAATGTCTTCCAAAAGACATACTGGCTTGCTTGCTTTTTCTTCATACATGAAGAAGCACATTGACTTACTTTCTCCATACTGCTAAGCAGAGAATTCAACTGTTAAAAAAATCATAAAATTATAAACCCCAAAATGTATGTCAATTGTGCAAACATACAAGTCAAGGGTGTCATAATGGGAAAATCATGTTCCCCTGTATTTGCAGTTTTTGCAGTTTAGGAAAAGAAATGTATTTTCCATTAGACTATTATAAATATTCCTTGGGATTCACGAACGGCAAAATTCTGTGCAAGAACAAGCAGCTCCTGCACACAATACTGTTTCAGGATAGGGCTGTTTTCGCGTGCACAAGTGGCCCTACACTGTTCCTGCATGGAAAACTGTGCAGTATGCAAATCACCTCATCTGCTGGTAAAACCCATGCAAATGAAGTGATTTTGTGATCCATGAAGCTGCCTGGATTCCATGCAGGAACAGTGTCAGAGCAGAAATGTATTTAGTTACTAACCGAATACATTTCTGCATCTGAAAAAAGGGAGGCAGGACAGCTTGTGGAAAGCATGTATTATGTTCAATAACACATGCCAATGGCCAAATATAAGGGGATTGGCATTAAAAACTCTTCTATTATTTTACAAATGAAACATTTTTATTTATTGTCCAGTCTCGGCCGTTTAAGCTTAGGGCAGCAACATACAAACACGGGGGTGGGGAAAAAGAAAAAAAAATGCAAAAATCATAATTGAACATACATCTGTATTTTGTCATTATAGTATATGGCATGCAGAATGTAAACAATACCAGGGAGCAGTGGTTGTCAAGGGGAAAGGATATGCTTGAGTGCGGTAACTATGGACTTACAGTGGTGGGTATGTAAATGAGGGGATTAATGATGAATCACAGATTTCTTGTAAGTGTCAGCCTGCACCTAACCATGTAGCTGCAGGCACAGAACAGTGTAAGAATAATAGCCTGATGACTTCATAAGGGGGTGTGTCATGCTTGCTGTAATCTCACTGGAGCCCTGAGGCCAGTGTTTGCCTTAGCTAAGCACACCTAAGGAAAGGTGTGTATCTGAAGTTTCTTAGTACTGTTTACATTGCTTGAACGTGTGCGTGTAAAGTGCACACTTTTCTTTTCTTTTCGGCTTTTCCCGGTTAGGGGTCACCACAGCGGAACTCCGGTCCACTAATGATTGGTAGTTGAGTTTTACGTGCCGAGTTCCATCCCTGATGCACAACCTTCAATGAAGGTATGCCCATTCACGCATGTCTCCACGCAGAAGACGCTCTAGCTGAGAATTGAACCGGACAGCGTCTTACTGCGAGGTGACAATGCTATCGCAGCACCACCACCGCAGGTTGTGTAAGGTGCACACTGAGTTTAAAAAAAAAGGAAAAGAGGAAATAGCAGCACTGTTTACATTTGAGCACTGTGTATGCTCGGTGTGCCTCGGGGCTTAAACAGGGAGGAAATGGGAAGGGGAAAAAGCAATCAAGGAGAACTAGCATAGCTGGCAGGTGGAATGTATCAGAATCAACCAATTACACATGCAGCAGCCCAGCACACCACTATAAACTATGCAAACACCCTACAGACTGTTTTTTCCCACAAACACTACACCACTGGTGTACACAAGTGTGGAAATTTTAAACACACAAAACTAACAAAACATGTTAGGGACTGATGTGGCTTTGATTTACCAGTATGTGCAACAGGCTGGGGGTTGTGAGGAGGAGAATGCTGGCAACCGACCCGCAGTGAGGAGGAGGAGAATTAATTTTTATTTATTTATTTATTTTTATTTTACATTTGTTTACCGGGAAAAATCTGACTGGGCACAGGACCATTTTCATTGGAAGCCTGGAGAGAAAAGCTCCACAATACATTTGCACACAATAAAAACATGTTAAAAAAAAAAAAAAGAGTGTACAGACCCAGGGTAACCTACCAGGGGCTACATGAGCTGGAGGTAGTGGAGCACTATAGGGTGGACAGGAACATTTTACAGCAAATCATTGATCTGTGCCGGACTCGCCTCAGATCTAGAACCAACAGAGGGGAACCCATCCCAGTCGATACCAAGGTATGTGTAGCCTTAAGAATACTAGCCACAGGTACTTTCCAAAGACCAACTGAAGATATCATGGGGGTCTCACAGGCATCAGCATCCAGAGTATTCCACCAGTTCCTGGATGCCATGCTACCACATGCCAGTGAGCACATATATTTCCTCAGCACCCGTGAGGCACTGACCAGCATAATGCATCACTTCCACCATATAGCAGAATACCCTGAGGTAGTCGGTGCTATAGACTGCATGCACATACACATCAAAGCACCACCTGATGAGCGGGGTAGGGTCTACATCAACCGCAAGGGCTTTCCCTCCATCCACTGCCAGGTCGTGTGCAATGCCCAGGGCATTATCATATAAGTGTGTGCCTGCAGCCCCTGGAAGCTATCACGACTCCCACATCTGGCATTCCTCACAGCTGTATCAGGGGTTTACCAGGGGGGACATCCCATTTGGCCATCTAGTGTGGGATGCTGGCAATGCACTGGAGCCATGGCTGATGACACCCATCAGAAATGCACACACACCCAAACAAGAACACCATAATGAGGCACACGCACAAACCAGGATCATTATAGAGTTTGTGTTTGGGATGCTGAAGTCACAGTTCTGCTGCCTTGACATATTCGGTGGAGCCTTGCAGTACTCTCCAGCTACATGTGGACAGATGTTCATAGCATGTGCCATGCTACACAATATGATCCTGCAAAAACAGCTGCATCAGGAACAACACGGGAGGGGCCACACAGCCACCCACCATTGCCAAGGTCACCACAGGCACAGAGGGACTTGGAGGAGGAACTTCCTGAGCCTGCCCCTAGAGGCAGACAGAGGCATGCCTATGCCTTGGCAAAGAGGCAATGCATAGGACACACACTGCCACTGTAGGGACCCAGGGACTGATACCTCTCTCCAACTGGCACATACAGTAAAAGGGATGCCAAACATGACACTATCTGTGCTTTACCATGTATAAGGATTGTACTGCATCTGTCCGACGTATTCACCCCTCCAGCACCATCCTCAATACCACCCCAAGCACAAGGTAAGTCACCCTTACCATCAATTACTGAATGGAGTAGTATGTTCTGATGGTAATAGCTATGTTATGGATGCAAGCATGCAAGGGAATTGGGTGGCCAAATGAGATAGCAGCAGATAGCTGACAGCTATATGGGACAGCATGAAATCCATAACAAATACTGCTGTCCCCACACTAGGCAGTAGTACTCAAGGTGACAACTCCCACTGCAGTACATATGGTGGCTCGACTAACTGTGGGTGTCCATAGGTCACACACATGGATGTCAATGAGCATTCTCATACCCACCCCCCAGCCTCACCCAGCAGGACAGGTATAGATGACCAGAAAGAAAGGTCAGGCAAAGCTCCACAAATGCTGGCAATGTTGAACAACCCCCCCTACAGACCTACACAGCCATACTACAACAGGTCTGACAGTTGCAGTATTGTTCTGAAGAGTAAGAAGTCTGAAACTGAAATGTATACCATTACAATCTAACTTGTGTAGTGTACTGATATGCGTCCATTCTGCAAGATAGAGCACAATACAATGCAATACTAAATGGAAGCAAACAGAGTATAACTGAAATACCAGTGCAGTCAGTGCAAATGTGTAAAGTTGTCAGGTGAGCCCCTCCCTCAATCCCATGTATAAATGGCAGTGACATGTAAGTTTGTAGAGTAATATCAGTGGAACACAGATTGCTTGAGTTGTCCCAATCAACATGATAATTGGTGTATGTCCGCTATATTTATTTATTTATTTATATTTGTTGACCCAGAAAGTCCGACTGGATGCAGGTCCATTTTCAGCGGAGGGCCAGGGAGAAAAGCTCCACATTCAAATGTTACAGACAATTGTACACTTTGAGAAATATATCATTTAAAAATTACAGATTTAGTTAAAGATGTAGAACATAATACTAGATTAAGACAAAAGTTGTAAAACATCTGTAGACCATAATTACAAGTTTAAAACGTAGTTATAGATGTTGTACATGGTTACAGATGTAGAACATAATTCATCAGCAGACAAACAGAAACACTTCTGTTTGTGAGTTACATAGCAGACATGGTCAATAGTGTCAATAAGAAGTTCTTATTGTATGGTAAGTAGCTAGGTTAATGAGCTACTCTGCTAGGTATAATCAAGGCAGTTAGTGGGGTGCAGAGAGAGGTAGTGGGTGGGAGGAGTGGGTGCTATTAGAGGGGGAGTTGCAAGGGCATATTCTGCATGTTTTTAGGTGCGTTTTTAGTAAAGATTTGAAGTGGGTGCAAGATGTTACAGAGGTAATTGAGGGTGGGAGGGAGTTCCATAATTTTGCTATAGCACAGGAGAATAATGCTTCTCCACCAGAGTTATTGTCTCTAGTGACATGTAGGAGGTTTTTGTTGCTGGATCTTAGTGGTCTGGTGGTAAGATAGGGTTGGAGTAGATTTTGAAGGGATGGGACTTTTAGTAATTGGTTTACTAGCTTGTGTGCAAGTTGGTACCATTGAAGGAGGTGAGGGAGTTCTAGCCAGCCCAGTTCTGCCAGTGTGAGACAGTGGTGAGTATGGTAGGATGCCCCTGTGGCGAATTTTGCAATTTTGTTGTAGCAGGTTTCAAGCTTATTTAGATCACATTGTGTTAGGTTTGTATATATTGGGGAGACGTAAAGTAGGGTGGAGATAAGGTGAGAATTTGCTACTGAGATCTTTGCTGCTTTGGTAAGTAGTTGCTGATTTCTATATAATGCCCCTAGTTTTTTGTGGATTTTTTTAATGGTCATTATATGTGAATGTCAAAGTTCAGTTTATTGTTTATTTCCACTCCTAGCAATTTGGTGTGTTCTGTAGGATGGATAGTGGTGTTGCCTTTTGCTGTGATGTTAAAGTGAGAGAGGTTTTGAGTAATTTTGGTGGGTTGGAAGATTAGTAATTTAGTTTTGTTTGGGTTGAGTATTAATTGGGCATCGGATAACCAAGTTTCCACAGAGGAAAAGGTGTCCTGTGTGACTTTTTGCAGTTTGGATATGGAGTGGGCTGAGCAGATGATGGTTGAGTCATCTGTGTATTGTATGAGTGTGCCATGTGTGATGGCAGAGGCTAGATTATTGGTGAAAAGAGAAGAGTAGGGGTCCAAAGATGGGCCCTTGGGGAACCCCTGTGAAGACAGGTAATTGGGGGGATAGGTCATCTTGCCATAAAATGGATTGTTGGTGGTCAGACAGGTAACTGAAACCAGTCAGTGACTGACAGAAAGAAGGATAGGTTGTTGAGAAGAGAGATGAGTTGTTTGTGTGGTACCATGTCAAAAGCTTTAGATAGGGCTAAGAAAGTAGCTGAGGAAAGGTAGCCAGCATTTATATGTTGTAGGATAGTATTAGTGAAAGAGAGTAAGGCAGTGGTGGTGCTATGGTTTGGTCGGAAACCACATTGGGTGTTGGAGAGGAGGTTGTTTACAAGGAGGTGATCTGAGACCTGAGAATGGATGCATCTCTCTAGTATTTTGGAGAGTGGAGAGAGAATAGCTATGGGGCGATAATTGGCTAGCTCTGTGGAGGGGAGTTATGTGTGATACTTTCCAAAGTGTGGGGATGTAACTTTCAGATAGAGATATGTTAATCAAGATGGATACTGGGTAGGCTAGAGCATCAGCTGCGAGTTGTAGGTATTTACTTGGGAGGTTGTCTGCTGCTAATTTGGTGGGTTTAAGTTTAGTTAACAGTTTATTTTGGAGGTAGGTATAGGAGAGAACGAGAAGCTAGTGGGGAGATTGCTAGTTGGAGTTGAAGGTGTGGGTTTGAGGGGGGGAGTTGTGTTGTCTAGCTAGTGATAGTATGGTTTGTGTGAAATGTGTGTTGAAGGAGGTAGCAATATTTTCGGCGGAGTGAGTGATGTTTGAAGTAGGGATACCTACTTTACCTGGGTGGAGGATTGAGTTTATTGAGGACCAGAATTGTTTGGGGTTATGTTGGGAGGAGGTAAGGGCAGACTGGTAGTATTGGATTTTGTCCTGTTTTATTAGCTTTTGACTCTATTATGTAGTTCTAGGAATTTCTGTCTCATAGAAGGGGTTTTGGTTTTGTGCCAGTGCTCATAGGTTCATAGATTAGTACTAAGCTAACTACCCTTGCAAGCCATTTTAAGCCTAGTCAATTATCCCTTGTGAGACTCAAACCCTGCACCTTGTGTTTGCAAGGCAAACACCTTAACCATTAGGCCACCCTGTGCTTTATCTCTGATTTTTATTTCAGACTTAGTGGTTTTCTGTAGCCATGGGGATGT
This sequence comes from Protopterus annectens, assembly GCF_019279795.1. Classification (NCBI taxonomy): domain Eukaryota; kingdom Metazoa; phylum Chordata; order Ceratodontiformes; family Protopteridae; genus Protopterus; species Protopterus annectens. The sequence goes on from NC_056746.1 coordinate 813,309,775, forward strand.
TTGGACTGTGGTTTGGGAAACTCTTATGGGGCATGGTAATTAAGGATGCTCAGGAAGGTATTATTAAAGTAGTCAACTGTGTCATCTAGACTGAGGTACTTTAGAGGTTGCCAGTTACATTCTTTAAGGGTTGAGCTGAAAGAAAGAGGGTTAAAGTTTATTTTTTTTGTGTATTTGACGGTAAATGACAGGTTTTGCTTGGTATAGGTGTTTTCTAAGTAGGAATGTTAGGGAGTGATCACTGAGGCTGTCCACTAGGCAGCCAGCTATATAAGACTGGGGGCTGTTACTAACTAGTATCCAATCCAGGATAGTGTGTTTGTTGGAGCTTTTATTTATTCTAGTAGGTGATTGGACTAGTTGGGTGAAGCCATGAAGGTTTATATGATGAGTTGGGTGGTTGCTTGAACAGGATTGCCAGTCAGTGTTGAAGTCACCTAAAACTTATAGTTTCTTGGGGCAGATGGTGGGTAGTCCAGCTGAGGAGGTTTTCCAGTGAGGGATGTTTTGACCAGGAGGGAAGTAGCATCCTATTATCTTGATGGTTTTATTTTGGTTTATTTTAAGGTTGGTATATATTGTTTCTTCCTTACCTATTTGGGGAGCTGCTAAGTTTGAGATCTGGATGTTTAGATGCTGTTTAATATTATAGCTATGCTGCCTCCTTTTTTGTTTAGTTGGTCTACTCTTAGTATACTGTAACTGGTAGGGAGGATCTGCTCATTGGTAATGTGGTTTAAGTCATGTTTCTGTAAGGATCACTATATGAGGGGAGTACAAGTCTATGGTGGTGTGGAGTTCATAGACCTTGTTGGATATGCTTCTAATATTTATGCTTAGCAGAAGGAGGTCTTTTGGTTTTCTATTGGCTGTGATTTGAGAGAAATTGTGGTATTTGGTCTGGTTATGAGGGGTGGGATTATATGCAGGGGTCAGTGTGCCAATTTTTTGTGAGTGTTTAATATTGTCTGGAAGTGGACAGCATGTAGGCCTGGATGTTGTGTCTCAGTGGCCTAGGTGCAGTACTGTGGGTGACAGGGCCATGTTCCAACAACTATAGCTCAAACCAATCTGCTTCTCAGCTACACCTATGTTACTAGTTGTACACACTCACTGTCCAGATGTCAATATTTGTTACTGTCAGAAAGCTGGACAGGCAATGAAAAGAGGTCCATACATAGAAACAGTACACAGGTGGAAGTACTCTATGCAGTGCCTAGAAAGTAACTCTGAACTGCACACACCTTTGGAATTAAATATAGACGTTAGCGGCATGTTAGTTGTTCCTCTAATATGGAATACTGGTTGTCTGCCCAATCACTGGCAGCCCACAAAAGCCACAGTTATAAAGCAATGGCACACTGCTGATGTCCACATACAAGGCAGGAGAAGGAGAAGGCTCAGTTATATCTGTGAGTCAGGTGCCATAAGCTTCCATATCACACATGCACTCAGTCCACCACCACCCCCTCCAACAACCACAGGTACTTCATCAGTCATATCCTTGCTGTTGGGAATGATTACAAAATCATCACACTTCTTTTATGGAATAAACACAGGATGCAGCATGCTGAAATGGTGTTCCATGCAGGTGTGTCCCTGGTTGTAAGCAGCACCCTGCACACATCCTGACTGATGCATCACTATGAACTAGAAGGATTGCTAGGAACACCTTCACCCACTTGTCCATGTCACCCCAGGGGAATCCACTGGCTTGCACCCTGGTAACATATGAGTGACAAAATGCAGTGACCTGCATCACTCTCATGTGGCCTACAGGCCTCTAGCAAATGCTCATGGCTCATCCATAGTGCCATCATATGCTTCACCCATAGTGCCATCATACGGAATGTCATAGGGTCCTAACTAACAACATAACACATTAAGCAGAAAAGAAATGCAAAGCCATGCTGACAAATGCCAGTAGCATGCTTCTCCATGTCCTAGTGCAAGAATTGTGGACCAGGCCATAAATACTGCTGTGATAAGAGTCAAACTATAGAAATATGTCTGAGATATTTCTCCCATACTGCTGGGAAGAAGATAGAATTACAGAGGGGGGGGGGGCATAAAAGCATGGATATCACGGAGTGTGTGAAGTCTGAAACTCTAATGTCTGCTCATACTTCCCCGTAACTGCAAACCCATAAATGCATAACCACAAACCTGCTTGTAAACCACAATGTGAAGGGAAATTGACTAGCTATATGAGCCCTGCCTTTGGATAACCTAGCCAAATCTGTACAGCTGAGAGGTATGTCCACAGCAGGATATGACCATTCAGTTTAGTTAAGAAATGCACAAGAAGGGGATCCCCAGCCAGCATAGCATCAAGGTGCTGGACCATTTACATAGACCCATCACTCAGTTGTCTGTAGCCACCCCTCCACAATGGCAGGATTGTGCCACAATGTCTAGTCTTTGCCTCACAATATTGGTCTCTGCTTCATTACTCTTATATTTCCCTGGTACACAGCCGTGAGCAAACAATATATGTCAGTAGTTGATACCACAATACATTACACTGTAAAACAGTACATATGTCTAAAAATCTATGCTGAAACAGAATGTTACACAAGCAACCAAGCAACACAGACAGTAATAGGAAACACACAGTATCCCCCCCATGTTGGGACCAATTGTGTGTCTCCATATTGGCAACCTATCTACATATATCCTGCAAAACCAGCTTGCTAGGTGTAGCAGTACCACACAAAACCTTGGACTGGAGTACAACTCTCCCTGGAATGGATTCCCATAAGCAATATAGAAGGTCATACTGGGCATGCTCCTACACTTAGAGAAATAAAGCCCATGTCTGACACCACAGTGGACTATAGATATATGTTATCTGTCCATGCACACACCAAAATGTAAACTGTTTGGTCTTCACTCACACACATACACACACACACACACACACGCACACATGCACACACACACACACACACACACACACACACACACACACACACACACACACACACACACTGGACAGGAAAACCCACAGCCAGCTGTAGGTGGCAGATATGTGGTAAATCTCCATCTGTTTTTTGTGATACACACACATATCTAAGGCCAACATACTACAATAATGCAAACATACATACACATACACATGGGGAAGAGAGACACAGACAGAGAGAGAGACAGTACCATTATGAAGCCTTTCCCACCCTGTACACATCTCATAGTCCCACTTTAGAGTATCTGCTGATGTATGTCACCTTAGATATACCTTTGGAGAAGCCTCAGGTCTGTAAGCTCAATACTGCGTGTGTGATAAATGCATAACTTGCTAAAGGAAATAAGTCAATAGGTAGGGTTTTGAATCTCAGTCCTAGCAACTGTGTGTGTGTGTGTGTGTGTGTGTGTGTGTGTGTGTGTGTGTGTGTGTGTGTGTGTGTGTGTGTGAAAGAATTGCTGTTTTACTCCATCTCTACCCAGTACATAGCCCATTATCCAATATCAGAACATGTGCTGCAGTCAGCCACTATACAAATTCCTTTTGTTAGCCTTCTGCCCTATAGGGTCTGTTGTGCTTGTGATAACTATGTAACAGTAGAGTACCAATAACTATTTATGTAGCAATCCTAATCACAGTCTTGTCAAATGGAAAGGTGTGTCTCTTTGTGTGTGTGTTTGTAGGTGAATGATTTTGAAGCCATTCCCACTCACTCCATTTCTCATTGCCCTAGTTTATCACTCCTGCTGATATCAGTCACCTTTAAAGATAATTTGAGTATCCTTCAGCCCTGTAATCTCCATGGCACTTGCAATAAATGCATAATACTATAGTGCAATAAACTAGTTAGGTAGGTTTCCGAATCTAAGTTCTGGCAACTGTGTGTGTGTGTGTGTGTGTGTGTGTGTGTGTGTGTGTGTGTGTGTGTGTGTGTGTGTGTGTGTGTGTGTGTGTGAAGGAATTGCATTTTTACTCCCTCCCCACCCAGTACACATCCCATAGTCTCACTCTGTACCATCTCCTGACGTATGTCACCTTAGATGTACCTTTGGACAAGCCTCTGGTCTGTAAAGCTCAATAGTGTATGCGATAAATGCATAACTTACTAAAGCAAATAAGTAGATAAGTAGGGTTTAGAATCTTGATCCTGGCAACTGTGTATGTGAATGAATTGCTGTTTTATTCTCTCCCCATCCAGTACACATCCCATTACCCAATATCAGAACATGTGCTGCAGTCAGTCACTGTACAAATTCCCTTTGTTAGTCCTCAGCCCTATAGGCTCTGTTGCGCTTGTGATAACTGTGTAACAGTAGAGTAGCAATAACTATTTATGTAGCACTCCTAAATCACAGTCCTGTCAAATGGAAAGGTGTGTCTGTGTGTGTGTTTGTAGGTGAATGATTTTGAGGCCAGTCTCACTCACTCCATTCTTCACATTGCTCTCCTTTATCACTGCTGTTGATGTCAGTCACCTTTAAAGATACCTTTGGATTGTTCTCAAATATGTAAGCTTTGTGGCATGTCTGATCAATGTGCCCTACTACAATGCAGTAAATTAGTTAGTTACGAGTTCTAATCTTGGCCCCGGCAAATATAAAAGTGTGCTTGCTTGTGTAAGAGTGTCTGTGCTTGTAGAGGTATGATTTTGAGGCCATTGGCACTTACTGAACTTCCATTTCCCCTCCTTTATCACTACTGCTGATGTCACTCACCTTTAAATATACCTTTGGGCAGCTCTCAAACATGTAGGCATTGTGGCATGTCTGATAAATGCATAATACTATAGTGCGGTAAACTAGTTAGGTAGGGGTGTGAATCTCAGTCCTGGCAAGTGTCTATCTCATTAACATTGTGATCCATATCTATTGGAGGGAGTGGGTTTTGCTACACTTGTGTGGTCCACCCAGCAAACTACCAAATGTCCACTGTGCAGGGCCCACTTTTGTGGTAGCTGTGGACACTCTTCAGTCCTATAATCTGTTTGTTATGTGATATTACTATAGAACAATATGCAGTCCAAAACAAGATATGTGGCCTTTATAGTCCTGTGATACAATTCCACACTCAGGAATCATAGGCAAACACACTCATCTATTCATTAATCCCTATGTCACTAAGTGGTCTGCAAACCAGCTCATGGATGGAACTCAGTGTGAAAGCAGTAGAGTACCACAGGTTCTTGTTCTGTGTCCAGTCTTGTCTGTTGTGTGTGGCTCTGATATCCAGCCCAACATGAATGAACTGTGGTTAAGATTGTTTGCAGACAATTGCTAATTGGGGGCTTTGTTTACATCCCCAGATTATGTTAACATCCTGCATAAAGTCGTCACTGACACCTCCAACTGTTGTCAGAACACTGGCCTTAGTCTCAATGTCAAGAAATGTGTCCCAATCTCCTGTTGAATCAATGTGTTGTCCACAAATTACCACATCAGTGGTAGTCCAATGGAGACAGATGTCCTTGTGAACACAGCTTGAAAGCAACCTCTCTTCTGATCACCACACTGCCACTGTGGACAGAAAGCCCTTCCATGTGGCACATTGCATAACTAAGGGTGTGTCATCTAGGAATGAAGAGGTAAATGTCTCCCTCTACTCCCAGCACATTAGGCCAATCAGCAGGTACAATGGCCCATTTGCCATGTAACTCAATAGACACCTTCAACAACTGGGTAGGCTGCAAGTGTACCTCATGTACGACCCTAGGTATCAAACAACTGTCTGATTTGGAAAGAGGCCAAAACCTCCAAGTGTTCCTGGTCACATTTTAGCTACTTACAGGCAATCTTTGCTTGACTGACAATGCCATGTCTGCCCAGCTGTGTTACAAATGCCACAGTTAGGAAAACCCAATCTGTATGCACCACATGGCATGGATACCTCAACCGCATTATCACATTCAACAGAACATGCTTGGGAACAGGTTCATAACCCAGACACCAGCCACGTTATGCAATATGTGTTGCATACATGTCAATCAAAGCACCTCAATGGCCCTCTTCAAGAGAAATTCAGATGATTGGATGGTGAATATAACTGTCACCCTGGGGAATCACTCAAGAGGCAGTGGTTGATAGATGACATGCTGACAAATGTCAGGTGCCATACCAGTGTACTCACATGCCTTACTCTTCTCATATCTCCATGGACATTAGCCTGGTACACATCCAGGGACACCTGCACCAATGGACCTCAGTACTGACAAATGTGTCTGTGTGCATTACTGAGTATAACAGTGTTTGTGAGTTTGCAAACTTGTAGTTGAAAATACTTTGAGGACCTTCTCACCCACTACACTCCCCATTGCTATACTTAGAAAAGGCTGCTGCTGTACTGCACTTTAAAGGTACCTTGTGACACTCTTCACTCTATGGTCTACCTTAAGCTTGCAGTATCAGCATAACACTGTTCTACCAATTAGTAGACAGGTATGGGTTACGCTCTGAGTCCTGGCAAATGTGAGTATGTGTGTGTGTGTGTGTGTGTGTGTGTGTGTGTGTGTGTGTGTGTGTGTGCATGTGTTTGCAAGTGTGTGTGAGTGTGCATATTTGTAGGAGACAGCATTCTGAGGCCTCATTCGCCAAATAGACTGCACAATGTCATACATTACAAGGGATGGTGATGTTGCTCACATTAGGAGAGCCATGAAATAATCTTCACTCTACAAGCTCTGTGGCATGTACAATAAATGCATATCTGTATAATAGCAATAATTAGATAGGTAGGCAAAGGTTTGAATCTTATTCCTGGTAAATGTGTGATTGTGGGTTTGTCAGAGCATTATCGTGGGTATGAGTGAGTACTATATTAAATGTGAGTGGGGTGCTGGGTTTAATATTTTTATACCATCGTACCCCCAGTACATGTCCCAAGGTCCACTGTAGGAGGACCGCTGTCACCATTGACCATACAGGCAAGTGATGGCACTCTTCAGCCCAATAAGGCATGTGCTGTGTGCAAAAACTCTGTAACAGTATGGACTGAATGACGAGATAGGCAGGGCTGCTAACCGCAGGTGTGGCTAATATGTGTATGGCTGTATCTGTGCTGGTCATTGTGTATATTTCTGTAGCTGATAGTATTTTCTGGCCATTCTCACCCAGGACATCTCCCATTGCCATACTGTACAAACCAGTGGATGTTGTTCACCTTAGAGAAACTGTGGAGCACACTTTATCCTACTTTCTCTGTTGCATGTGCAATAAATGCAGAGCACTTTAATAGCAAGACTTAGGTAGGTAGTGGTTCTAATCTCAGTCATGCCAAGTGTGCATGTTTGTCTGTGTGAGATCAGTATTCTAACTGTGTGTGTTTGAGTGACAAATGTGGCCATGGTTTACAGTTTTACACCATTGCACTCCCAGCACATGTGCTGTCATACATGGCTGATGCCTAACTCCTGCCACATGCTGTGGCACAGAAATCCCACACTCAAGGATTGCCACCATCTTACCCAACTGTCTATCTATGACCTTAGCATAATAACCATGGGCATCTCCAAGATCAAGGATGTTGTCTCACATAGCACGAAGAGTTACATTTGTGACCCTGAGAATATGTCCAGTGTTAGATTTGACACACACCTGTGCCTCCATGACAGTCCAAACCATGCATATGGTGACACCTGCTGTGGCACTTGCGACAGGGGCATGATGGGCAGCAGTCCACCTATGAGCACCCCTGTCCATCCACATGTGTGGAATCTTGCCTGTTCTCTGGCTACGGAAGGTGTGTGCACTCTATATAGTTCTCTTAGATTTACACGACACACATGTGTATGTATCATGCTCATATTCACAGGTAGCATATGGATATGTACAATATCCTTGTAGCTGACCTAGCAGTGGCACAGTCAGTAGTGTTTGACAGACACTCCAGTGTTTGTCATATGTGAGCTGTCCTTTCCTGGGGTGAATTAGGGTCCTGAGCTGTGTTCTATGTCACATCAGAGAGAGGCAGATGCTATGGTCATAGCTGCTGTTTAGCAGGACATCACTACAGCAAGTCTTGCTCAGACATAAATCTTTCAAAATCCTATTTCCCATTATTAGAAAACACATACTACATTCACTTATATGCTGAATTGTTTCACATGCCTTTTTATTATTTCACACTGCACTGGGTTGTATAAGAAGGTTGCTCCACATCTTTTTGTTTTTCAACATGGAGTACTGGTAGACAGATGTTTGGAATAGGTGTCTGCATGCCCTTTGTAGGTAATGCTCTTGATCAGGTGATGGCCTGTGCACCAATTGGTGTTCCCCACTTGCTAATTGCATGCATAGCAGATGGGTAGTTCTTCCAATAGCCAATGTCATGGCATCACACTCCTATAATTGACTACGTAATGTGGGCATTGTCCCTTTGCCTTGGCTGTGAGGAACACATCCTGGAGGTGTATGGTTACTGAGTGTTACAGACAGCAGGTGGGAATAACTCTTACAACAAGACTTGTGGAGACAGGCCAACTAAATGGTGAAGGTTACAGACTTAGGGAATGAATGTGAGTATATGTATCTTGATAACATATCTATATGAAATATATGAGTATAGTTATCTGTTATATGGCATGAATACTGCTAGTTTTACAGGCTTTGTGTGTACATGTTACTTCTGCATGGATTTCAGTCTGACAAAGTTATGTGTCTGGAAAACTCTTAACTGTAGGCCTATTCACATAATGGCCAGAGGTTTGCTTGTTATGTTTGGTGTGTTGTCCTTAACAAATCAGTGGTATACTCTGGTGATTGCTGCCAGTAAATGATAACATCCATTTGTGTTTCTGACTTCATATCCCTCAGAATAGAGATGTTGCAACCAACCCTGTAATACCAGCAACTTTTTCAGTGTTTAACAGCAATATTTCAAATATGGCCCTGTGTTTGGACCTCTGTCTTCCACTTATATGACAGGCTTTGTCCAGTTGTCATGCAGTAGAAAATTGATAGGTATGGGTTATCAGTATTTAGTGCTGACATTCCTGCTATCATCCCAATGATGTCGTGGAATAAGACACATTAAGTGAGGTAGGGGCCATACATATGAGTGCAAAGGCTGGACAGCATGTGGAACCCTGAACAGTCAAGAGATGGGCCTGCAGAATAGTAGGACATGCCTTAGAATCAGTTTGTTAAAACATGTGAGAGATAGTTATTTCATGGACAAACTTTGTATAGCTGTTACTTTTCACACATATCACCATGGGGACTGTTGTGGGTAAAAGGTACTTTTTTGGAAAAGGCCTGTTTCTCAGTTTGATTGAACACTTAGAACTATTGTTATGTGAAGAATCAATTTATATTGTATCATTTGATATTGTATCCCCTAGGGGTTAACTGAGGAGTGTAATTGGAGGCTGTTTATGAACATATGTAATTAAGTGTTAATTGCTTCCTATATTTAAGGCAAATATGTTTTATAATATTGTAATACTTGATGGCAAAACTCATTAAAACATTTGTGTGTATTGATGGCTGTCTGTGTGGAGTCTGCATGTCCTCCCTGTGGTCACGTGGGTTTCCTCCGGGTACTCCGGTTTCCTCCCACATACCAAAGACATGCTGTGGGTGGATTGGACACTCTAAATTGGCCCTAGGTGTGAGTGTGTGCGTGTGTGTGCCTTCTGTGGAAGGTTGGGCGCTGGGCTGGCAACTCGACACCGTAAAACTCCACTGCCAATCATGAGCTGACAGGTGTTCCGCTGTGGCGACCCCTAACTGGGAAAAAGCCGAAAGAAGAAGAAGAAGAAGAAGAAGAAGAAGAAGAAGAAGGAGATGGCTGTCTGTCTGTTGTTTTACTATCTTCAGTCATTTTAGTTATATTGCTAAGATGTCAGTGGGTGTGTCTGACCATTGTGTATGGCCTATCCTGTAGCAGTGTACTGTGCACTTATTAGTTGTACTGTGTAGGGGGGGCAGCAGATGTCAGTGGCATGGGTCCCTTTGTATCATTACCAGGGTGTTTGTATGTCCATAGACTGGTCCCCCCACTTCATCTGGCATGGTCCAGAATTGTACCAAGGTGCTCTTGGCTCTGATAGTGCTGCAAGTTATTGACAACTAAATCATTACTGACTCCACAGTCTTCCTTCCCTATGCTAAACCAACTCCACTGCATGCTATGGTTGAAAAACATCATAAAATAGTACAGCTCAGATGGCTTAGTGGTTATATGCTTTGACTATTGTGTACAGGTTCCTGGGTTCAATGGCTGTATATTTTGTTGCAGGCCAGGTGTATATTATTTCCTTTACATAACATGCCTATATGTGCTGTCATTACAGTAGCAAGGGGTGTGAGTATACTGTATGGGGACGCAGGTGTATACGTGGGTGGTTGCACATGTGATATGCATTCATACTTCCATTGTACACAACTACACTACCATGGAGATAAATATAATATACCAGACATTTGACTATTAAAATAGTACTAAGTAGTTACCTTTCCTGTAACTAGTGTAGTCCAGATACAGATTTGCTGTATCCAGGACTGTATGTTAGCTTCTGGGTGTTGCTCAAGTCTGCTCTTCAATTTGTAACTTAGATATGGTAGTTCTCTCCTCTCCTGCACTTTCAATAGCTTATTAGTTTAGCACTTTACCAGATGTCTTGTAGCAAGTGTTTTAGCACACAAAAGTGCTAACAGCACTAAGCATTCTAGGAGAAAACAGCTCCAGTAATTATTATTAATGGCCATCCCTCCAGGCATGTCTACAGGTCAGTTCCCTGTGCTTTCATCTATTAACCTGGTGAACTTGGCCATCCTGAGGCAATGCAGCAACTGCCTCATGTACACTGACAACTCTTACCTCTCTACACTCAGGCTTGCAAGAAATGCACTTATATATCTAAATTGGAAGACACACACTCTCCAGCCAGGACCAGAATAGTTGGTCAAGAGGAGACGGTTAACACTTGCACCACACTACATGGAACAAACAGCCCTCCAGAACACACACCAGCACTGCCATCATATAAAACCACAAACCACACACCCACCTTTGTGGAGGCTGTCAATAAAATGCTGCATGAACAGCAGAGACCTTCAAGGCAGACATGCACTCCATCACCACCACACAGCACTAATCACAAAACACATATGTCTCATAAACATTGTGGCATTCAACCAAAGTGCCTAAGGCAAAACAGCATGGCCAAAACACTAGGCATAGTTGACTTGAGGTCCCTCAACAATAGGTACACATATGACACATTGTACATGTGGGTGTGAATGACTGGAGACGTACCTCCCTGGGCTATATGGAAACAGACATGGAGGAGCTCTCTGACTATGTAGCCCAGACGGGTATGACCCTAGCTTTGAGCAGCATCCTATCATCACCCAAATGATACCACAGTACAATATGAAAATGATTGATTTCAACAAATGGCTACATTTCTGGTATCATTTTAAGGGGATCACTATCTGTGTGCCTGAGATGACATGACTGACAGACCATGATCCTTTGCCAGAGATGGCCTGCATCTGGCACCCCTGGACTTCCAGATACTGGCCAAGGCTCTTGATACCCCTATAGTAGCTTTTTCAGGCAGTGTTCCAAAGACCACATTACCACTGTAACAGCTACAAACAAATGTACACTGAGGAGCATGCTGCTCAGAACGTGAGGTCTACATTTCAAAATATACTCACCCAAAAAACTCCTTAAATTGGAGAACATTGACATCTGTGCTGTAACAGAGAACTGGTTCAAGGCAGTAGGAAGCACATCTGCACTACCAGGCTATCACTCATTCTACACCTGTGTGGCCCAGAACTTGGACCGAAGCTGCAAAGTTGGTGGTGTTTCAATATTCATAATGGATGCGCACACCTGCAGACTGTTAGCACAACATAATGCATCTGAGATACTTCAGGTGCAGCTAACATTGGGTAAGACAGCAATACAGGTCATAGCCTGTGTAGGTCCACAAACATGGCCCAAGACTCACACTCCCCATTCCTAAGCACCCTGGGGAATATTAGATTCCAACCTAACACTCTCATACTGGCTGATATGAATTCATTAATTCCAATGCCCTGGACATGCTTATTCTTACTCCCACTAGAGATAGCAACATCCTTGACCTGGTCATTACTAACATGGGCAAACATTGCTCTACACCAAAAGTCAACTCCTCCCTGGTTAGATACTAACACAACTAATCTCCTTGGAAATCCACATCCCTTTCACCACCCCACAAAGGTAACCACCATGAAATCTTCCCCATAGCTAATTTTGGACACCTACAAACAGAGGTGGCTAACTACATGGCACCCATGCAGATGGAGACTACTTGCATGGCCGCAGAATCTTACACCAATGCACTGTATGAACACATACATAAATGCATAGATCTCACCATACGCAATAGAACCAAGATGCTCTCCTCAGGAAAAAAGGAAGCCAATCTCGTGGTCCCCTGCCATAAACAAACTCTACAACAGAAGGAAGAAATTGATGTGGAATAAGGTGAAGTCCCAAGATTGGAAATACACCCTTATCAGCCTCAACCAAAGGTTGAGATCTCTCATCAAATCCTGTAAAGGTAGATGTGAAAACATGATTGCAGCAGATAGTGAAGACAACCACAAGGCCTTCAAAAGTTATGTATAGAATCTCCACAACACAGTAGCATAACCCTCAGATTATGTATGCTTGTATCTGTTAAGGTGGTTCTTTTTTGGTTTCCAGACATTAACTATAAAATGCACTAAGGTGATATTTCTGTTAATATATGTCCGCAGGAACAGTGTTACTACAACAACCTTCTCAGCTTATCCACTCACATCATTTGGATATGTCTCGATTGTCATCCCTTCCCCCCCCCCACTTTGTCTGGCTTGTTCCAGATTCATTGCACTAAAGGGTTGTAAGCATACCTTTCCACTGCCAGGCTGTTTGAAGCTTGTCCAGGTGTTTGGCCCATACTTTATTTCTGTTCCACAGTTTATTTACATTTCTCTGGGTAACATTATTATGATGCAAGGCTTTATGTCAGCGAAGACTGACATACATTTCAATTCCCATCTTCACATCATTTAGACAGTTCTGCTGATACAGTCCCTGTTGCTGTACAACTGTTCAGTTATGGCAGCACTATTCTGATTATGTCCGTATATGTGTCCCATTTCCCACCCTTTGTAAGCCTTTGTTCATTAGTCTTGCACTAATAAGTTGAATGTATGATTCTGAGGTATGTCTGCACTACATGTTATATGACTACATACAGACACACACACACACACACACACACACACACACACACACACACACACATATATATATATATATATATATATATATATATATATATATATATATATATACATATATTGTTATAGCATTGGGATATCAAGCAATGTTGGGACACCAGCTTACAGAATTCTTCTTTGAGCAGCATGTGTGAACAATATTTTATGTGAATGCCAGTGACATAAAATAATGCAAAGCTGTATGGAAATACAATGCCTGGCTAAAAGAGCATCAGCCAAGATAAGATAGTGCTTATGAATAATTCCTCTCTTTATCAATGCATAATTATTAATATATGCAAATATCTATGTTGAAAATAATTCCTCTAATAATCAAATGTCAGACAGATGCAAGTTAGCTATAAGACTTTGCAGTGTTTTTTTAGAATTGTTAGCTCAGCTACTTGTTAGGAAAAAATAGAATGGAAAGGTCACAGGAGCCTGAAACAAGGGTCACACATTGACACGCACTGATATATTGTAACAACAGGGAATGGATCTTCTATTAGAAGTTGTATAAAACATGTATTAATCAGTACTTTTCTATTTTTAAAATGTACATATATGCCATAAACATCAAAGAATCAGGAAATGCATATTATTAATTTTCATACATACTCTATAGAATGAATGCCAGGAGCAGTTGTACCTTGCGTATACACACTGCAGGTTTTATATGAAGTGTTTATTAAACTTTTGTATTACTTTGTAAGTTGCAAAGTTTCATTAATTCTGAATTATTCAACAGTAGCAATAATGTAAATGCAGCTGTAACAATAATAAATACTCTCTCATTAGAAATGTTATGATAAGACAATTAAGCAGTAAGAACATATGATGACAAAGCAAGCTGAAGCAAGAAATGATTACTTTTTACTTGTTACAAAAATGGAAAACCTATTAGTCTGCTGTAGCAGCACTTTTCAAATAACTTGTAAAACAACTTTAAAATAGTTGCATGACCAACTTAGGACACACTGCATAACCAACTTAGGACACAATGTATATCCAAAGAGGCAGGACTGCATTTGTCAACAACTATATAAAAGTCCTGTACTTACTCGTGTATTCAGTCAGCCAAATTAGCTAGTCAAGGAATAATAAAAACTGTACTGACCCTGGGATGCCTTGCTTTGCTGATCATTTATTTTTCTTGTTCTTCTAACTGCCTGTATTTTTTCCTCATAGGCACAGTGCTTGTAGATACTCTTATAGTTTTTGGTGCCAAAACCTGGGAGGAAGTAAAGCAGAAAGTGCAGAGGTTGGAAAGTTGAAGTAAAGTTGAAATATTGCAGAAAGGTCTTGGCTATTAAAAGTCAGCGGGTGAGGGAAGAACAAAAAGAATAAAAGGCTGGATCGGTTTTCCTCAGTGGAGTCTCATCCACAGGAAAAGGAAGGTGGAAAATAAAAGCTGCACAGCTAACTCGCAAGAAGGTATTTCCACACTGCCGAAATAGGGTGAGACTAGTCTTTCTGTTGTTTGTAGAATGCACTAAAGCTTTGTTCTCCTATGGTTACATGTGTAATCTGTAATTTATGAGGCATGTGGTTAAAGGAATTTGCAACGTACTTCGATTTTTAAATGTGGTAGGGATAAGGCATCATAGTTGTTACAACCAGAAACTAGATCTGAGAAACTGAATTTTAAAAGTAACAGTATTAGAGACTTAAACAAGATTTTATACCAGAAAAAGTACCTGTAACCAGACATAGAAACAGGTATTTATTAAGATTTACTAAACCATATCAAGAAAAAAAGTCTCAAGAAAAATCTGAAAAACCCCTTATGGAATACCATTAGAAGAAACAAACTTGTGGTATCAGCTCCAAGACCAGATCAGATGGGCAAAGGGAGAGTCTGGGAAGCTGGACAAGCCCATAATCTAAAACTGTGTAAACAAAATGAGATTTGGGAATCGAGGGAGGTACAATTGGAACGAGGTGATCTTGTAATAATCCGCCAGTTTGGAAACACAAGTAACTGGGATTCAAAATGGATAGAACCCTACATTGTTATCAAAGTGGGGTTTAGTGGCTGTACAAATCCAGCCATATAAAAATCAGCCACCAAAAAAAATAGTTGGATTCACAAACATCATGTTAAAAGATTAAAATGGAGGGGAAAAAACTGAATAACTTATAAATGAAATAACTGATATAAAGGGACATAATATCAGATACAACTAATAAGAACACAATTCTTTTCTCTTCCAGAAAATATCGAATCATGAAAATCCTGATATTAATCGTGATCCTGACAAATTTTTACTCCTCAATACAAGGAAAGGTGGACTTCAATACCTTTACCAAATAACTGCAAATGTCCTCAGAAACTTTGAATGCTAAACAATGCTGGATATGTGCTGAGATACCATAAGATGCAAACAGTAGGAATTCCATTATGAAGTATTCCATTTACCCTTCTGGAAATGTTAAACCTCACAAATCAAGACTGGGTTCCAAGAAATAACTCTTTCCCAAAGACACATCCCTTCTTGAGGCTTATCCATACAAATGTAACTGCTGATGTTTGTTTACGAGGAGAAGGAAGAAGTAATCACCCATTTCTTGGGAAATGTTCTTGTAGTATTATATGCTACCCAAAATGCCAGTGAGCAATGTTTTGAACATATTTAACTTGCTGGACATTTATAAAAGTTAAAACTAAGCATTGGGTTACAACATGGATGGTTCCAATTCGAACAGGCATATATTACATATGTGGTAATAAAGCCTACAAATGGCTTCCTGAGAACTGGACTGGATTATGTTATTTGGGATATGTAATTCCATCTATTAAACATACTGCTACATTGCCTAATTCTAATATTAGAAATGTTAGATTAAAAAGATATATTGACATAGTAAAAAAATTAATGTATGAAATACTGTCCTTGCAGAAGCATCAATCTTTCCATTCTGTGGAGCAGGAAAAGCTATTTGAAAAATTAAAAAAACTGGCAAGTCTATTAGAAGAATTAAAAGTTACCATAAAAATGACTGCCATAAAAACTATGGTCTTACAAAACCACATGGCATTACATTTTGTGCATTGGTAGGAGAGAAATGTTGTACTTATATTCCTGATAATGAACCTAAAATCAGGAGTCACCTCAAGCCAATGGAGAAAGTTGCTCAAAAAGCACAAATAAAAAAAGAAACATAGTTCTCTTGGCTGAGTGGTTCTATCAGTAGCTGGGGAGAAAAAAAAATGCAGTTTATACTGGTCATAGTTGGCATTTTAGGATGTATAAGCCTAGTAATTGTTGTCATCAAGTGAGGAATCAAATGTGTAAGATGGCAAGCAGTACAGGTTTTGACAGTGGACCAAATGCATCAGGTCCAAGACATTGTATGATTTATGAAGTACTCTGAACCAATGAAGCTTGATAATATGCACTAAACAAAATCAACAAACATGAGTTTGCATGTCTGTTCAGGGGGAACTGTTATAGCATTGGGATCTCAAGCAATTTTGGAACACCAGCTTACAGAAATCTTCTCTGAGCAGCATGTGTGAACAATCGTTTATGTGAATGCCAGTGACATAAAATAATGTAAATCTGCATGGAAATACAATGCCTGGCTAAAAGAGCATCAGCCAAGATAAGATAGTGCTTATGAATAATTCCTCTCTTTATCAATTCATAATTATTAATATAAGCAAATATTTATGTTGAAAATTATTCCTCTAATAATCAAATGTCAGACAACAGATGCAAGTTAGCTATAAGACTTAGCAGTGTTTTTTTTTTTTTTAGAATTGTTAGCTCAGCTACTTGTTAGGAAAAAATAGAATGGAAAGGTCACAGCAGCCTGAAACAACGGTCACAAACTGACACACATTGATGTATTGTAACAGCAGGGGATGGCTCTTCTATAAGAAGTTGCATAAAACATGTATTAATCAGTACTTTGCTATTTGTAAAATGTACATATATGCCATAAACATCAAAGAATCAGGAAATGTATATTATTCTATTTCATACATTATCTATAGAAGGAATGACAGGAACAGTTGTGCCTTGCATATACACTCTGCAGACTTTATATGAAGTTTTTATTAAGCTTTTGTATTACTTTGTAAGTTGCAAATTTTCATTAATTTTGAATTATTCAACAGTAGCAATAATGTAAACTGCAGCTGTAATAATAAATACTCTCTTATTAGAAATGTTATGATAAGACAATTAAGCAGTAAGAACATATGGTGACAAAGCAAGCTGAAGCAAGAAATAATTACTTTGTACTTGTTACATAAAAGGAAAACCTGTTAGTCTGCTGTAGCAGCACTTTCAAAATAACTTGTAAAACAACTTTTAAAATAGTTTCATGACCAACTTAGGACACAATGTATAGCTAAAGAGGCAGGACTGCATTTGTCAAGAACTGTATATAAGTCCTGTACTCACTCATGTATTCAGTCAGTCAGCCAAATTAGCTAGTCAAGGAATAATAAAAACTGTACTGACTCTGGGATGCCTTGCTTTGCTGATCATTTATTTTTCTTGTTCTTCTAACTGCCTGTATTTTTTCCTCATAGGTGCAGTGCTTGTAGATACTTATATATATATATATATATATATATATATATATATATATGTGTGTGTGTGTGTGTGTGTGTGTGTAAATGTGTGTGTGTGTGCGTGCATAGGTTCATAGGTAGATACTAGCCTATTAATTCTAGGACCTATATAAGCCTAGCCAACAAGATTCCCTGGCTTTCACCACCCAAGACAAATAATTTCCTGTGCCCCTCTTGAGCAGACACACAGAAGTGAATCATGGGGTAGGTTTCCTATTTACCATCCAAGTGTTAATATTTATCTTAAATAGGGCTAATGAGGAGCTCTGTTTCACATAAATGGGTAGTTTGTTCCAGAGTATGGGAAGTGTTATGGACAGTAATCTATCCCTCCAGCATGTTCTGTCTATTGTGGTGACAAGGTTTAGCTCCCTGAAGCATGTATTTTGGAGGGACTGGGATTTCTTTATGTGTAGCATGTCCAGCAGCTCTGAGTTTGACATGGCTGTGTAGGTTAGGCAGAGATCGGCTCTGAGTAGGTGATATGCAATGTATTAAAGCTGAAGTCTTTTGAGACAGTTTGCTTAGGGCATCTGTTTGAGGCTGGTGATCCTCTTTGTGATGTAATTCTGTGGACTTTCCAGTTGTTGCTTTTATCTTGTGAGGTACATACCAAACAGTACATTGTACTGTATAATAGGTCTAATGAGGGATGAGTAGAGAGGAACAATGATCTCCTTTTTTTTCTGGTTGAGACACCTGTTGTGATGTGATGTACCACATAGAAGGATTTCCTGAGTACTGTGGCAAAGTGGTTATCAAAGGAGACTACTATCCACCTGTGTCCCTAGGTCTCTTATCACACTTTCAGTGTTAAGTTTACTAGCAGCTATGTGGTAGTTCATGGGCACAGAGTTTTACCCAAAGGGGATAACAATGCATTTTTTGGCATTGTATTTGAGGCCATGGCTTTGACACCAGGCATCTGTTTCAGTGAGGCCCTTTTGCAGACTGTCCACATCTTTACGGGATTCAGTAATAGCTCCCACTTTGCAGTCGTCTGTGAACTTTGTTAGCCATAGACCCTCTGTGTTAGCCTGAACTTTAGAGAAGTAGATGCCAAGCAGGAGAGGACCTAGGACTGAACCCTGCTGTACTCCACTACTTTCACACTGTGGGTTCTGTTTGTAAGCCAGTTGGCAACCCATCTCGTGACATAGGTATTTATGCCTAGTTTAGTGAGTTTATCTGGGATGCTGTCGAAGGCCTTGGCAAGGTCTAAGTAGGCTGTGTGAATCAAATTGGCATTGTCCTTGGCTCTAGGGACTGCTTCAAAGAAGTTGGTCAGGTTTAGGAGACATGATGTATCTTTCACAATCCCAAACTGGGTGGGGTCCACAGTTTGGAGGTTCCCTATGTATTGTTTATAATTTCCATGATAATACGCTCCATGGCCTTGCAGATTAGGCTTCTAAGGCTGATGGGGCATTGGTTCACAGTGTCTGTGGTGGCTCCCCCCTTGTAGAGTGGTATAACTGTTGCTGTGTGCCATTCAGTAGGCATAAAGCTATGATTGAACATGGTACTTAGGTGGGGTGCCAGTTTTTTCTGTAGTTTGTGCTGAGCACAGCCTAGGATATTGTCTGGTCTCATGGATGATGTATTCTTGGCTTTGGAGAGTGTGTTTTTTACCTGTGCAGCCGTGATTACAGGGGCTTTACATTCACCCAGCATTGAGATGGGTCCTTTAGTGGGTGAAAGGGGGGTAAAGTTAGCACTGAACCTATCTGCCAGGATGTTGGCAATGTCATTTGGTTCTGTATATTTACTGTCATTGTGCTGTAACTCAGAGCAGATCTGAGTGTTGCCATTGAGATTCTTGCTATAGAATGCTTTGTGATTGTCTTTACAATCAGTTGCAATTTTGTTTTTGTAACCAGCTTTGGTGGATTTTATGAGGGATCTCAGCTTCTTACTGAGGCTGATAAGGGAGTTCTTACAATCATGGGAGTTTGCTCTTTTTTGCAACAGTTTATTCCTTCTGTTGTACAGTTTCTTTATGACAGGGGACCACCAGATTCGCTTTCTTTATTTGGAGGAGAGCATCTTGGTTCTATTTGGGATGGCAAGATCCATGCACTTGTGTATGTGTTAATATTTATTCAGCAGTCGTACTTCTATTTTCTGTCTGCATGGGTGTCATGAAGTTAGCCACTTCTGTCTTAAGAAGCATGAAGTTGTTTTCTTAATGGGGGGTGTGGGCGGTATTTCTCCTATATATATATATATATATATATATATATATATATATATATATATATATATATATGGTTCCCATTCAGAAGCCTGAAACATCATAAACCTGAAAATCAAAATCCTGAAACCAAAAGCCTGAAAATTCAGAATCCTGAAAACTCAAAATCCTGAAAGCCCAAAATCCTGAAACTCAAAATCCTGAAAACACAAAATAGACATACTGATGTCATTGTGGCTTTGCTATTGTTAGCCCTGTGGTGTTAGGTCATGCGTTGGGGTCAGGTAAGTGTGCGGTTGGTTTTATGTTAGGGTTAGGGGCGGTTTAAGTGAGTTAGGGTTAGGGCGCAGGTTAGGCATGTATGCAATAGTGACAGAAATTAGGGTTAGGGGCGGTTTAAGTGAGTTAGGGTTAGGGCGCAGGTCAGGTGAGTGTGCGATAGTGATGGACCTTAGGGTTAGGGTTAGGGTCAGTTGGTAGATATTAGTGTCTTTGTATTGGAATATTAGCATTATTTGTGTTTTTAGGATTTTGAGTTTCAGGATTTTGGGCTTTCAGGATTTTGGGCTTTCAGGATTTTGAGTTTTCAGGATTCTGAATTTTCAGGCTTTTGGTTTCAGGATTTTGATGCTTCTGAATGGGAACCATATATATATATATATATATATATATATCTATATATATATATATATATATATATATATATAGGTTCA
Organism: Protopterus annectens; assembly: GCF_019279795.1. Taxonomy (NCBI): domain Eukaryota; kingdom Metazoa; phylum Chordata; order Ceratodontiformes; family Protopteridae; genus Protopterus; species Protopterus annectens. The sequence goes on from NC_056746.1 coordinate 813,330,491, forward strand.
TAGGTGTGTACTAGGCTAATGGCCTTGGAGCCTTTACAAGCCAAGCCCATAGGATTATCTATTTATTTATTTAAGTTTGATGACCAGGGAAGTCCACTGGGCCGTAAAGAGCCCATTTCAGTGGAGGCCCGGGGAGAAAAGCTCCAAATATTGCAAGTTACATATTACATGTTACAAAAGAACAAAGATTTGTATAGAAAAATTAAAACATTTACAGAACTATAATACATTCTGTAATAAGCTTTTAGTGAGTTAACATCTAAACAGAAGGTTACTAGCCTTTTGGAGGTTGGGTAAACTGAACAGTTGTAGAAAAAGACATTTTTGTCAAATAAGCTCTTTGTAAGTAAATATTAAACAAGTAGCTACTAGCCCTTTGCAGGTTAGGTGGAACATTTTGCATGGAGGGAGTACCAGAAAATTGGATTATGGAAAGTATAATACATTAGATATCAGAGAAAAAAATCAGTCCTGGTAGGGCGAGACTCTTTTAGGTTGAGATGAATTACTAGAATTGGTAAATGGTAATGATTTTAGTGCAGAGTAGAGAGAGATGGGGTGGAGAGGGGTTTATATTGGAGTGTGACATGGGCATTCCCATTTGGCTGATAGTTGAAAGAATAGCTAATATTTGAAACTTGTATGATTTTAGTGAGTTAACATCTAAACAGAAGGTTACTAGCCTTTTGGAGGTTGGGTAAACTGAACAGTTGTAGAAAAAGACATTTTTGTCAAATAAGCTCTTTGTAAGTAAATATTAAACAAGTAGCTACTAGCCCTTTGCAGGTTAGGTGGAACATTTTGCATGGAGGGAGTACCAGAAGGTGGGGGGTGGGGATTCCACTGCTTGGCTAAGGAGTAGGACAGTAGTAGGTGGCCATGAGGTCATGCTGGTTTAAGGACCTGAAGGAGATTTTGGTTTGTGGATCTGAGTTGGCGGTTGGGTATATAGGGTTTTAAGGATGTAGTGAGAGATGGGCAGTTCATAGGTTCATAGGTTCATAGGTTCATACTAGGCTATCTGCCCGAGGGCATTTACAAGCCTAGCCCATCGTTTTGTGGCTTACGCCACCCCTTTAGTATGGGGAACTATACCCATTATTTTGCTGTGCCTCTGTCGAGCAGTGACACTGAGGTAATCCCTGGGGTATATCTGCGATCTCCCATCCATTGGTCAAGATTTCTCTTGAACAAGGCCAGCGAGGTGCTCTGCCTCACATGTACCGGGATTTTGTTCCACAGCATAGGGAGTCTTTGGGTGATGAATCTATCCCTCCAGCACGACCTATTAATAGCCGTGTCGAGGTTTAAGTCTCCGCCTTGTGGCTCTGATGGATCTAGATTTTTGAGGTGAAGCATATTCATCAAATCTGGGTTTGACATGGCCTTGTATGTTAGGCAAAGGTCACCTCTGAGCAAGCGGTAAGCGACTGAATAGAGCTGGAGTTCTTTCAGTCGGGCAGCATAGGACATATTTTTGAGACCCTTTATCCTTTTGGTGAGGAACTCTTGTGGCCTCTCCAGCTGCTGCAAGTGTCGGGTCAGATACATTCGAATGGGGCATTGTACTCAATCATTGGTCTGATGAGTGATGAGTAAAGGGAGACTATGACCTCCCTTGATCTAGATGAGAATCCCTTCATGATAAGGTGGGCAATGTAGAAGGTCTTCCTAACTACTTTAGCTACATGGGTGTCGAATGACAGACTACTATCAACCTGGGTCCCCAGGTCCCTGATAACTTCTTCTGTGCTCAGTGGATTGCCACCTATTTGGTAGCTAGGGGTAACCTTGTTTTTCCCGAAGGGTATGACTATGCATTTTTGGCATTTAACTTTAGGCCGTGGCTCTGGCACCAGTTATCCGTTTCTGTGAGACCCTTCTGAAGGATATCTGTGTCAGATGTGTTTTCTACTATGGCGCCCAGTTTGCAGTCATCTGCAAACTTTGTCAGCCATAACCCTCCTGTGTTTGCTTTTACTCGGAAAAGTAGATGCCAAACAAGAGTGGGCCCAGGACTGAGCCCTGTGGGACACCACTTGTGACAGGCTTTGAGTCTGACATGGCGCCAGCAACTCTGACCCTGTGGGTTCTGTCACTCAGCCAGTTTGCAACCCATCTTGTGATGTATGGGTTAACATTTAAGCTGATGAGTTTTTCAATGATACCCGAGTGGGGTATTGTATCGAAGGCCTTAGCCAGATCAAGGTAGGCTGTATGGACTGGCATTTCCACAACTATGGCTTTTGTGACTGTTTCAAAAAGTCAACCAAGTTTAAAAGGCATGATCTGCCTTTGACAAAGCCAAACTGTGTTGGATCCAAAGTCTGCAAAATTCCTATGTCTTTATTTATGAGGTCCATTATGATCCTCTCCATGGCTTTGCAGATAAGGCTTGTCAAGCTAATGGGCCGGTAATTTCCAGGGTCGGTGGAGGCACCGCCTTTGTGAAGTGGGACCACAGTTGCAGTGCGCCACTCCCTGGGTACGTATCCAGAGGTAAGACTTTGATTAAACAGCTGTCCTAGCTGTGGGTTTAATTCCTCATTGAGTTCGTGGAGCACACAGCCGGGGACACCATCAGGTCCCATGGATGCTGTGTTTTTGCTTTGGAGAGAGCCGTTCTCACTTGGGCGCTGGAGATGTTTGGGGGCTGAAATCGTTTGGTATAGATATCTCTCCTTTTGGGGGAGGGGAGAAGTTTGCACTGAACCTGTCAGCCAGTATGTTGGCAATGTCTGTAGGATCAGTAATCTTCACATCATTTTGAACTAGTTCTGAGCATATCTGGGAGTTTCCTCCTAGGTTTCTAACATAGCTAAAGAAGGCCTTATGATTGTCTTTTGAGTCTATAGCTATTTTTCTCTCGAAATTTGCTTTGGATGATTTTATGAGAGCTCTTAGTTTTTTACTTATAGTGATCAAGGGTGTCTTACCTTTTAAGGATTTTGCTCTATCTTGTAGTAGCTTCCTCCTTTTGTTGTAGAGTTTATTTATGGCTGGGGTCCACCAGACTGGATGCTTGCCTTTGGTACAAAGAGTCTTTGTTTTGCTTGGGATTGCCTTATCCATGCAGTCCTGCAGGTGCTGGTAGAAGGCATTTGTAAGTGATTCAGCGGCTTGAGTACTGTTTTCCGCAGGCTCGGGGCCTTAAAGGAGACCACACTAGTCTTTAGAAGTGTGAAGTCGGCTTTTGAGAAGTTCTTTACTGTGGTCTTTTTATTTCAGGTGGGGTGGGATGAGGACCTCCAGCGAGATTAGTTTGTGATCTGATCTCACCAGTGAGGGGTATACTTCGGTGTTGAACATTGTGCTCCCATGTTCGTGATGATGAGATCAAGTATGTTATCTCCTCTTGTGGGGATGGTGACTAGTTGTTCCATGGCATTTGAGTTTATGAATTCCAGGAACTTTTGGGCTAGGGTGTTTGGGCTTGAGTAGTGTTCCCAGTCTATATTAGGGTAATTGAAGTCACCTAGTATGATGGTGTTTGGTGATACATTTATCCCCTCTAGTGTTTTCAGGAAGGCCATGTGAGGTTCCTGAGTTTGTGAGGGTGGCCTGTAACATGCTACAATTTGCAGAGCAGTCTTGCCTACGGTTAATTGCACCTGGATGGTCTCCGATGCATCATGCGTTGCCACCATGTGGGTTTAAAGATGAGCTTGTGGACAATGGAGAGTTGTAGGTAACTGAGGTAGTTGGGGAGTTCAAGCCAACTAAGGGTGAGGAGGGAGTGGCAGTGATGGGATGAGTTTTTTGAACTGGTTGCAAATTTACAGATCTTGTGTTAGCAGGATTCAAGTTTGGATTGTAAGCTGAGGTGGAGATTTGTGAACAGAGGGGCACCATACATCAAGGAGGGGAGCAGGAAGGTGGATGCCAGGGTTTGACGGGTAGATGGGCTGAGGAAGCAGTTGTGTCTGCAGAAGATACCTATCTTTTGGTGTTTTTTTTTTTTTGATTGCAGAGTGGATGTCAAATTTTAGTTCATCATCAATGATGATGCCAAGAAGCTTGGTGATGGGAATGATTTCAAGGGGGGTGTTGTTCTGGCTCTGTACAGTGAATGAGGTTTTGTCAGTAATAGAGTTTTTAATAGGGGAAAAGATCATTAGTTTGGCTTTATTTGCATTTAGAGTTAAGTGGTTGGACTGCATCCAGGTTTTGGTTGTGGAGAAGGCTAACTGGGTTTTTGCAAGGAGCTCAGAGGGTGTGAAGGCTGCACAGATGATAGTCGAGTTGTCTGCATATTGGATGACAGATGACTCTGGGATGGAGTGGTGAAAGTTATTAATAAACAGGTTAAATAGTAGAGGGTCAAGAACAGAACCTCGAGGGATGCCTGTGGGTGTAGGGAGGAAGTGGGAGGTTGATGTTTTCCATTGGACAGCTTATTAGTGGTTAGACAGGTAGCTGGAAAACAGGTTATGTTGGAGGGAGAGAGCTGTAGGGTGTGGGAGATGGCGTCAAAGGCTTTTGACAAATTTAGGAATAGCATAGATACAAATTTGCCTGAGTCTCGCTCAATGTTGATGGTTTCCAGAAAGGAAAGAAGGGCAGTCATGATGGAGTGGCCAGGGTGGAAGCCGTGTTGGGTAGGGGAGAGGAGATTGTTTTGGGTTAGGTGTGTCATTAGTTGTACTTAGATGGCTTTCTCTAGAATTTTAGAAAGAGGGGAAAGGATGGCAATTGGCCTGAAGTTGGTGGTGTCAGTATTCTTGCCACCTTTGTGTAGGGGAATGATGTAGGCATAGCACCAGTGGAAGGGACGTAGGATTCTTGTATGGATCTATTTGTAAGAATAGAGATGGGACAGGCGATGCTGTGTGCAGATAGTTTGAGGAAGATAGGTGGAAGATTGTCAGCTGTATTGGGACAGGGTTTGAGTTTGAGGAGGAGTCTTTTTATAGTGCTTGTGAGAATGGGATTAAGGCAGAAAGGTGTGGAGGAGGTAGGTGATTGGGGTGGAGGTTGGGGTGGGAGGGGCTAGGGTTGGAGGAGGGGGTGGTAAGGAGGTGGATAGTTTGGCTATGCAGTCTATGAAGAATGAGTTGAACTGGGAGGCTGTGTCAAGGTTGGAGAGGGTGGGATTAGGTCAGGGGGTTTTATTTATTACCAGGGTGCAGAATTAATGAGATGGAGTCCCAGAATTCTTTGAGGTTTGTTGAGTGCAAGGACTGGAGTTTGGAGTAGCAAGCTTTGCAATCTTTAGTTATTAGCTTTTTTGTGGAGTTTCAGAGATGCTTAAATTCTAAGAGAGAGTTTGGGATGTTATGTTTTTGATGCTGTTTCCATTTTTTTGTCCCTTTGTTGCATGGCTAGTTTAGTTTCTTTTGATAACCATGGGCAGGGATTGGTATTGATGCATTTGGTTCTCGGGGGGCTTGCTGGTTGTGGAGGGTCAGGAATGAGTGGTTAAAGTAGGATACGGCATCATCTAGTGGAAGGGATTTTAGAGAGGACCGGTAAATGTACTTTAGGCATTCTGAGAAAGTTTGGGGATTGAAAGAGGAGAGGTTGTGGGTTTGAATGTAATGGTGTTATTTTTGTAGAGAAGATGGGAGCCGGTCGGCAAACACAGGTAAGTGATTACTGAGAGGATCTGGTATTATTCCAGCTTTGCTGATTAAATCTGGATGAGTTGTTAGGATCCAATCAATGATGGTTCCAGAGGTACCATCTTTATTTGATCTGGTTGGTGAATGAATTATTTGGGAGAAATTGTATAGGTTGATAGTATCGGAAGGGGCATCAGAGTTATTAGTGGTCCAGTTGATGTTGGTATCACCAAGGATATAGGTTTCATTATTTATGTGGGAAGAGAACCAGGATAGGATGTTCTCAAGTGTTCTGATGTTATCACCTGGGGGGATATAGAGGGCAGCGATACAGATGAATTTGTTGTTGTTTATTTTTAATAAGCCTATTGTAATTTCAACATTGGCAAAGATTGGAATTTTATTGGTGTAGGGAGTTATGGTATGGGAAAAGCAGTAGATTATAGCTACTCCACCTCCTTTTTGTGGGCTCTGTCATTGGGATGATTTGGTAACCTGGTGGTAAGATTTTGTGATCTTTTATGTAGGATTTGAGCCAGGTTTCAGAAATGGTGGTTATGTTGGGGTGGTTATGGGAGAGCCAGACATGGAGGTTAGGGATTTTGTTTCTAAGGCTTTGAGCAATAAGTGTAGTGAGGCAAATAGACTTAGCTTTTGTGGGTGGAGGGGAGGGGTTGGAGATATTGTTAGTGGAGAGTCCGGGGTTAGGGTGGATGTTGCCAGCAAGTGAGAGAAAGAATGGGTGAAGGAGTACAGTGCAGTAGTGTGGTGTGGATAGGTAGTATGGGTGGAATGAGACTAGTGATTTTTTTGGTATGACATTTAAGAGATGAGTGAAGGGGGGTGGGGAGTGGAGTAGCTTAGGTTTGAATAAAATATATAGATAGCTAGGTATAGGGATTACTCTGGCATCATACCACCCGAACTTAGTTCCTAGTGCCTCTGTCGAGTAGAGCCACTAGAGTGATCCCCAGGGGTGAATTTTCTGTTTCCCATCCACTCATCAAGATTTCTCTTGAAGAGGGCCAGTGAGGTGCTCTGCTTGACATGTATGGGAAGTCTATTCCATAGCATGGGCGGTCACTGGGTTATGAACCTGTCCCTACAGCATGTTCTGTTGATTGTGGTAATGAGGTTGAGGTTCCTGGAGTGTGTGGTGTGGAGGGATTGGGATTCCTTTCGATGTAGCATTTCTAACAGAGCTGGGTCACACATGGCTTTGTAAGTCAAGCAGAGATTGCCTCTAAGCAGGCGATATGAGAAAGAAAATAGTTGGAGTTTTTTGAGTCTGTCCATATAGGACAAGTGTTTAAGGTCTAGGATCCTCTTTGTGAGGTACTTTTGCAGCCTCTCCAGTTGCTGCAGGTGTCTAGTGAGGTACATGCAAAATGGGGCATTGTGCTCAATTATTTGCCTAATGAGGGAAGAGTAGAGGGAGACAATTACCTCTTTCTTCCTGAATGCAAAACCCTTAGTAATGAGATGTGCCACAGAGAAGGACTTTCTGACCACAGTGGCAATGTGATGGTCAAAAGAGAAGTTGCTCTCAACCTGTGTTGCCAGATCTCTTATAATGCCTTCTGTGTTCAGTGGACTATCATCAATGTGGTAATTCAAGGGAACTGGGTTTTTCCCGAGGGGAATGATGACACATTTTTTGGCACTGAGCTTAAGGCCATGGTTCTGACACCAGTCATTTGTCTCATTGAGGCCTTTCTGTAGGATAATAATAGCTCCCAACTTGCAATTGTCTGCAAACTTTGTCAGCCACAGTCACTTCATGTTGGCCTGGACTTTAGAGCAGTAGATACCAAACAGGAGAGAACCCAGGACCGAACCCTGAGGGACTCCACTCGTGACTGGTTGGCAGTCTGAGTTGGATTCAGCTACTTTCACACTGTGGGCTCTATCTGTGAGCCAGTTTGCAACCCATCTAGTGATACAGGGGTTGATGTCTAGCTTAGTGAGTTTTTCTATGATTCTAATGGTATCAAAGGCCTTGGGCAAATCAAGGTAGGCTGTATGAGCCACCTTGCCTTCATCCACAGCTCTGGTGACTGGCTCAAAGAAGTCGACCAAGTTAAGCAGGCATGATCTACCCTTCACAAAACCAAACTTTGTAGGATCCAGAGTTTGGAGATTCCCTGTATCCTTGCTTATTAGATCCATGATGATGCGTTCCATATCTTTGTATTATCAGACTCGTCAGGCTAATGGGGCGATAGTTCCTGGGGTCTGTAGTCACTCCTCATTTGTGGAGAGGGATGACTGTAACAGTGTGCCATTCGGTAGGGACAAAGCCTGAGGTGAGGCTGTGATTGAACAGGGCACACAAGTGAGGTGCCAGTTCACTCTGTAGTTCATGTAGAACACAGCCAGGGATATTGTCAGGTCCCATAGAAGCTGTCTTTTTGGCCTTGGATAGTGCTGTTTTAACCTGTGCAGCAGTAATACTGGATGCCTGGCAATCTACTGGTATTCTGACTGGTCCCTTAGTGGGGGAGAGAGGGGTAAAGTTGGCACTGAATCTGTCGGCCAGTATATTGGCAATATGTGTTGGCTCAGTATAGGAGGTCCCATTGTGCAATAGCTCAGAGCAAAACTAGGTATTGCCGCAGAGATTCTTTACATAACTATAGATGGCCTTGTGTTTGTCTTTACTATCTGCTGCAATTCTGTTTTCATACCTAGCATTAGAGGATTTGATGAGGGATCTCGACCTTTTGTTAAGGCTGATAAGGGAGTTTTTCAAGTCTTGGGACTTCATCTTATTCCGCATCAGTTTCCTCTTTCTGTTGTAGAGTTTGTTTATGGAAGGAGACCACCAGACTGGCTCCCTTCTTTTTGAGGAGAGCGTCTAGGTTCTATTGGGTATGGCGAGATCCATGCATTTGTGTACATGTTCATACAGTGCATTGGTGTATGATTCGACGGTCATGCACCTATTTTCCACTTGCAGGAGTGCTGTAAAGTTAGCCACCTTAGTTTTTAGGGGCCCAAAGTTAGCATTGGAGAAGTTTTTTTATGGTGGTTACTTTGTGGGGGTGGTGGGAGGGATGTGGATTTCCAAGGTGATTAGTTTGTGTTCAGATCTAACCAGGGAAGAGTTGACAATTGGTGTAGAGCAATGGTTGCCCATGTTAGTAATGACCAGGTCAAGGATGTTGCTACCTCTAGTGGGGATAAGATCAAGCTGGTCCAGGGCATTGGAATTAATGAATTCCAGAAAGCATTGGGCAAGTGTATTGGTACATGAGTAGTTTTCCCTGTTAATGGAGTGGTAGTTGAAGTCACCCAGTATGAAAGTGTTAGTTTGGACCCTAATATTCTCCAAGGTGCTTAGGAATGTGGAGTATGCATCTTGGGACATGGTTGGGGACCTATAGAAAGCTATGACCTGAATCGCTGTCTTACCCAATGTTAGCTGCTGCTGAGGTATCTCAGATGCATTATGTTGGGCTACCAGTCTGGAGGTGTGCACATCCTTTATGAATATGGAAACACCACCACCTTTAGAGTTTTGGTCCAAGTTCTGGGGCCGAAAGGTGTGTAATGAGATATCGCCTGGTAGTGCAGGGGTGCTTTCTGCTGTCTTGAACTAGGTCTCTGTTACAGCACAAGTGTCAATGTTCTCCATTTTAAGGAATCCTTCGAGCAAGTGCATTTTGAGATTTAGACTTCTAGCATTGAGCAGCATAACTCTCAGATTGTATTTGTTTGCAGCTGCTATGGTGGTAATTTGGTCTTTGGCTGGTATCCAGAAGCCCAGGAGTGACAGATGTAGGGCATCTCTGGCAAAGCATCAAGGTCTGTCATTTATGTCATCCCAGGCAGACAGATACTGGAGCCCCTTAGAATGACTATATATATATATATATATATATATATATATATATATATATATATATATATCTATATATATATATACATATATATAAAACTATAAAGATAAATAAAAACACACACACATATATATATATATATATATATATATATATATATATATATATATATGTATATATATATATATATATATATATATATATATATATATATATATATATATATATAAAACATATAAAACATTCTACAAATATATCAAATTATGAGATAGATAGGTACAGATATATATGTATATGCTTATATATAGATATGTATATATGTCTGTATACAACACATGCATGTTTCCACAGAGCTTTTGCACTATTGTTGTATGCCTCTATTACATGATATGTTTGAAAAAGCAAGCACAATTCATACAACTCAGGTAGTGTAGTGGTATGTTTTCTGGCTGTCATGTATAGGGTCCTGGGTTCAAGACCTGTGCTAGCTGTTTCCTTAATGTTAAGTGACCAGATTGCATGGTATCTGTGAAAAAGCATGAGTAATTTGTACAGCTCAGATGGTACAGTGGTAGGTTCTTTCACTGTAATATACATGGTTCTGTTTCCAAGACCTGGGATAGCTTTTTCATTAATGTTAAATGACCAGACTGCATGATAAGTTTGAAAAAGCAAAAATAATTCTTGCAGCTCAGATGGTGCAGTGGTATGGTCTTTAACTCTAGTGTAGAGGGTCCTGGTTTCAAGACTTGGTAGAATTGATTATTTTGTCACTGGGCAGAACAAGGGCTGTTGGATACAGAGTGATTAAGGCACTTTAAAGCAGCTTTAAGTGGGTTTGCATGGCTTTGGCTGACGCTAAGTGGTGCTAAAATACGGTTGCTCCGCTTACCCCTGTGCTAATTTCTTTGAAAGAAAAGAAATAGGGGTGATAGAACAGTGGTGAAAAAAGGGGCAGTCAGAGGGAAAAACAAGATGAAAGATAGCTAGGGATGTGCAGGACAGGAGTAGGGAAGTGCATAGCTGTCCATTTCTTCTACAGCAACAGCTGTTTAGTCTTACAAAATTTGCATGGAAATTTAGACACTCAACCCCCTGAGAGAGGGGTGAGGACAACAATAATGTGTTGCCAAGCCAACTGGACCAGATTACATGTGTCCAGTGGACATGAGTGCGAAATGGACAGCTATGTATGGGGTGTAATTTTTTTGTGGGAACAGATTGCTCTTTTTTTTTTTTGTTATAAAGTGAGATGCTGGGAAAGAAGAGTAGGTATATTTGGGGCGGTAAGTTGGGTAGGAAAACAGACAAGACAGCAGACAGAGGCAGTGTATGACACATGTGAGGTGTAAACACCTTGGATGGGGAGACTGATTGGGAATCAGAAGCACACGAGCCCCCATATGGATACAGTGTGACTGAGATCCCCACCCATGGGCAGTAACCACTGCATTGTCACGGCCCCAAAGGTGGCTGTGGTGGGGGACTGAGCAGGAGGGGCAGGCTGACCCTCAAGATGTGCCACATGGCCCTCATGCTGGCATAGCTGATCTCCATACTCCTTTTGGAGCTCGCTACACACCAGACCCTGGACCTGTGAATGGGTGACCATCTCCTGTCTACGCCCACTCCCGGGGGGAAGAGCCCCATCCCCTGAGGCAGTTCCACCCAAAGATGGTACAGGATCAGTGGGCGAAGCAGATCCGGGGTGGGTCCCATCTCATCTGGCCTGCTGCCACAGCCAGATGAGGTGGGACAGGTGGATTCACTGGGATCGCCCTTCCCAAACGTGCTATGGTGTGGAGATTTGACAACATATGTTGATTAGTCATACAGAACCATATTCCTGGATTAGTTATAACAGCATGCATGGGTGTTCAAATAGACACAATAAAACAATTTCAATCAGTTGCACAGCAAACAAAATGCATGCAGATATATAACAGTGGATATTATAACAGCATGCAGGTTACATTGATAGCAACAGGCCACCAATAATATCATTTAACCAGGATAAATTCACATTCAAACATTGTAATAGTTAGAATAAAATATGGAACATGTCCCAACAATAGTTATGGGAAGGATATTGGCAGTTCATTGATGCAGTTAGATTATTGTTGCAGATGAGGTGGGGAGAGAGAAATTAACAACTATATATTATTAAATTTCTCTCCACTATTCTGTTAATTAGTCTAATCTCTACTCTGTCGATAAGACCTCACATTGCACCTACCTATGGCCCTGGGGATGGGCAGTAGGTGTTGCACACAGTGTATAAGTACAGATTTCATACAGCTAATATACAGCTTTCCTTACCTGCCAAACCTGTGGAGGGAATATCTGTTAACACTACCTGACTGTCTCTACACAATAACTCAACTTTACATATGTGCACTCATACTGCATGCATGTGTGCTACTGCCATAGTCCACCTGAATTTCCATCACTCACCCTGGATGTCGCCAGCAGTGACCACTAGCCATGACAGCAAATAACCTGAGGGACATTTCTTGGGGGAGACTACTTGGTGTATGTACTTAACTTGCTGTCATTTGCAGCCTTGGGGTTGGGCAGTGGGTGTTGGACACACTTATAAGTACAACCTTTATACAGCTAATATACAGCATACCTTACCTGTCAAACCTGTGGAAGAAATGTCTGTTAAGACTACATGACTGTTTCTACACATATTCACATATTCTTGTGTGGAAATATGCAAACAGCTTACTACTCCTTGGATTTGAACCCTGCCACTTTGTGCAAAAAGTTACCACAAGCTTGTAATTCTAAACACTAAACTACTGAAGAACTGCTGTTTCTTCTTTGACTATTTCCTACCTAATACTCTGTGGTTTGGACAATCTGAACTTGTAATTCTGACATTCTGACAGTTGTTATACTGTGTACTCACATTTTCAGATATTACAGTACAGAAACCGATGGTGAATAAACAAAATCAGAGCTATAGTTGCTGTGCAAAAGCTGTACACATTTAGAATCTTACCACATAGCAAATTAAACACAACAGGCTGGGGTTTAGATTTTTATTCAAAGGTAATTCCACTTTTATTTATCTAGCCAGTACATCAGTATTACTATTCTAATTTGTCATTTATTCAGTACAAACAATACACATATTTCATTACTGACAGGTGACATTCTACTCCTTTCTGTTATTTGCCCTGAATACAGCAAGCTAGATTTGTACTTACCAGCCTCGCAATGCAGCCTTTGCAATCTGCTAGTGTGCTCTTCTATGTTCGTGGCTCTCTCAGCTACAGCTGTACAGGGAACAGAGAAACATTTATGCCTACCTATCCATCAGATACACAGGCTGGCGTATCTGAAACAGTTATTGATAGTGATACTTACACACAACTGGGGAATCCTGTCCCCAAGCATCTTGTATACACTGGTCAGGAGTATCCCCCTTCCTATGCTTCAGGTCAGTGAAATGGTGCCGGACCTGCTCACCAGTCCAAGGGATATCAGTAGCACTGGTGAGGACACATGCAAGACTCTCCCAGGCCTCTGCTTTATACTGAGAGCCCTGGTAGTGGCCCTGCAGCAGTCTCTCTACATGTTTTTTGACAAGGAGTCCAACCATGACCTTGGAATCCTGAATTCTCCAGCGTTGCACTCTAAAGTGAGGTCCCTCTCCTATTCCAGCCATAGTGCCTGCAGTGATGAGCAACAGCAGGCTATGGGCTGTATTCCTGCCTACAAGACTTAAATAGGGCTGCTTTCTCACACTTTGCCATGATTGGATGATTTTGAAAATGCTAAGCTAAGTTACAGTCAACCTGCTAAGCTAAGGTGAGCATTGCTTAAAGGGGCAGGTGCTAAGCATAGCTTACCAGTGCACAAATCCCCTTAGCTATGCTAATTCTTGCTTAGCATCTACATTTAAGCAATGCTTACACTGGCTAAGCTTAGCTGAGTACAACTTAGCACTGTTCAGCCTTAATTTTATGCACTATCAGGATTGCGGTGTTCATTCATCAATATGCTTTTGATACTGTATGGCATCCAGAATTATGGTAAATTTATCAATCATATAATATAAGTGACAAGGTAAAAATGTGTGTATCATGATTTATAAATATAATATGATAAATGTTTTAGTAAATGGATGGTTAAGTTAGACACGGACTCCAATGAGGTGTACAATAGTTTTGCTAGTGATGAATGTAATAGTCATCCAAAATAAATCAAGAATGAGAAGTGTATGTTATACAAATAAGGAGGGCACTGAAATACTTGTGATATTATCCTATGCAGATGATATAATCGTTGCAAAAGATGTGAAAGGAATGGAGAAAGTGTTAGGTTGTTTGAATGGGAATTTAAAAATAATAGGATTGTATTTAAATAAAAAAGCAATGGATTGGGTTATGTTAGAAAAATAGGATGAATCAAATTTATTATGCATGAAATGACAGGTTTAGGCATATGTTTTGTGGGACAAGAAATAAAATTACAATGGAAAAAGATGATAGACATAATAAGAAATATGTGTAACTTTTAGCGATCTTTCAAATTATCTTTTAAAAAATACACTTGATAAATTCTTTATTAATGCAAAAATATATCTAGCAAGTGTCTTTAGTTTACCATTAACATATGAAAAGGAGTTATATACAATAATTTTTGCATTTATTTGAGGTTCAAGACTTAATCCTGCAAAAAAGTTACATTATATGTTACAAAAGAAGAAGGAGGTTTAGGATTAATTAATCCAATTGTAGATGCAGCTTCATTAAATTTGTATAAAGTCTTCAATGGTTGAAAGAAAATAAGGAAGGTTTAATAAAATATTAAGATATTAAAATATTAAAATATTAAGATCTAAATATGGAAAAGATGGAGGTGTTGCAAATATTTAAAAAAGAAGGTATACATGGAGAATTTAAAATTTATCAAGAAAAGATGTTATGTTGGAAAGTAAAGTTGAATAATATTGAAGAAGATAGAAAAGTGAGGTATACAAATATTATAGTAAAATATTATTGTATCCTTGGAAGAATCTTGAAGAAGAAAAAGTTAGAGCAATAAAGGTAAGAATGCAAAGATGTAAGAATGTGTAAAATGTCAGGACTTTTTGTGGAGACTGAAGAAAATTCCCAGTGAAAGCAAATATGTTATACAAAAAGGAAAAGATATAACATGTAATTATCGCAAAGAGATTGAGATGACTGAACATGCATTTTTGAAATGTAAAATAATAGTAAAAGTATAGAAAAATGGGAATATCACTAATTTTGAAGATTTAAAATGTAGAGGGGGTATAAACATGGACATTATTCAGTATTTGTATTATGAAAGTAGAAAAAAATGTATATGTAAAACAGACAAAAATGTTTAATATTATGTGGGTTATATGGAATCAAAGAGTGAAGAAAACATTTTTTAATGGAAAATGGAATTTGGCACAAATATTGGAAAAGCTACAATTTTGACTATGGAAATTGGAGTGGGGGGTCTAAAAATATATTGTAAATAAGTTTGTTTAACTAGTGTGTAATCTTCAAAATATTGTAAATAATGTAAAACTTATGTGATTGATGCAACTAAGTCTTTCATATAAAGGACCCTTACACTTTTCAATAGCTGTCAGGAGATCTCTTCTATCTAGTAGAGCTACCACCAACTCGGGCAGATGGCACTTCAGTTCATGGTCTCAGCTGGAAGAGAACCCACTCAGGAGTGCAACGCCCCTCTTAAACTACACTGCAGTGTCCACAATCCATCTATGTTGTGTGGGAATAGAACCAACATCTTTCCACACCAAAGGTGAGTGCATTACCTGTTGCACAACTAACATTACCTTCAAATTTAATAGCACAATCACTAATGGCCATTTATTAAACAAACAAAAGAAAAATAGTTGCACGTTGGAAACAGAACCAGCTTGAGCAACATTATTTTTTTCATTCTTTGAAGGTCACATTTATTGAAAATGCAGTGAAACTCACATTCATTGAAAATATACCTGGCAAGTGGCTGATTGGGGACCAAGGCACACTTACACTTTTTCAAACCATGGGCCTCCTTGCATACATTTTACGACTATGTATAAATGCATTTCTTCTTTTAATTCATCATCCCCACCATTTACTATTTCTTGTTTTATTGTTTAAAACAACAATTGTTAAGAGTGCATTTTTATTTTTGAACCTTTTATCTATTAAGCAGTGAAACTATGTATGAACCAATAATGACAAAAGTACCCATTTCAGAAGTTTTCATCCAACTCTACCAATTGATATTAACTGACTGGAATTTTCAGTGATTGATCTAAGGGTCTGGCAGTTGGTACAAAGCTCTTGCCTCTTATAGCCAAGGTACAGGATTTGAGCCTGTGCAAGTCAATCAATTAACTAAACTGCCCACTGCAATATGAATATTTCACACATAAGCACAATCTCTCTGAGGTGCAGTGTGAGCTGTATTTCTTTCCACACTTCCCTTTCTAGACACAAGTGGATATTTAAGCAAAGTATTTAACATCAGTAACTTAATAACTATTGGCAAAGACTTCTTGAAAGATTGAGTAATTGCAAAACCTATGTTAGTCCAATAAAATGTATTACATTGCACCTGTGTTTCTGTATCTTTGTGTTTTATGTGATTTTGAGAGCTAGAAAGCATTAATACTTTGTCATCACTGAACTAAGATATGCAACGTGGTTATGGTGTGAGGATCTTTATGTTTTACTGTTGCACATTTCCTCTATATATCACAATTACTGCAAAGAGTTCAGTATTTATGATGTCATAGATGTTTTTGAGAAGAATGTACTCTTTAACTTGTGCTGCTCAAGTGTACTTTTTCTAGAATGATTATTGTGCCACTATTTCAAATATTGTAACTGTCTGGCTTTGGCATTGGTCATAGCTGAATCAGGTCGTTCAATTAACCACTTACCTAGTTAAGAAATGAATGAATGAATAAATAATTAATTAGCTCTTTCTCCATCATCTTTCACAAATTTGGCAGAGGACTCCACAGAGGCCATTCACTGCTGAGTAAACTTTCTTTTCATGTTCAGCTTTCTTTAATAATTCTTTCTAGCCTCACTCCCAGGATTTTGCATTTTTATACATATGCTGTTACTTCCATGGCAAAATCATGCTTTTTAGTACAGCTTGTACCACTTTAAAATTTAGAGCCATGTGCCATTATACAGCTCTGCTAGGAACTTAACGCGACCATTATGATTTGCTGATTGCCGGACACTTTGTCCAATGTTCCAATGTAATGTTTGTTTTATTCTGTACTTTTTTTCTACTTTTTATTAACCAAATTTCAGTATGTATATCTTATTTTATTATGTGATGAGTCAGGAACCTTGTTCCAGATAATTAGCTCGGCCAAAGGTACATGCTTTACAAATGGGGTTTGTGAGCATCAAACTGAGGTTTTCTAAAGGAATGCATCTATGAGCTTTTCCTTTACAGTTTTACATATAACCATCAAATAATCTTAGCCAAATGCCATGGACATTTCTTTACAATGGCATGCAAAAGAGTAGTTGTAGCAATAACCTATCAAACAGCAAGCAGTTTCTTTTTTTTTCCTGAACAAAAATCTCAGGAAGGGTAGTTGGGGGGCAGGGGCTAGAAGCAAGACCTGATGGGTTCCTACACTACATAGCCTCAGGTACCTGATTAAATAATTTTTTCTTTTTTCTCCCCTCAGCTGAGGAGGCAGAGGGGTGGGATTTAAAAACAGGATCTGGTTGACTACTACATATCAGGATCACCAGCTACCAGATTACAGACCTTTTTTCCCTCCATTGAAGAGGTGGTGTAGGAGGGAGTGGATGCATATCTGTAAGAGAAGAGCCTATTTTTTTAGATCTACTATTGAAGAGCTGGGGCAGGCGGGATGGGTCATGTATCTGGCCACCTGCTTAGTGTGCAAGTGCAAGGACTGGAACTTTTTTTTTGTTTTTCAAATGAAACGTTTGGGAGGCAGTGCATCACTACATGGGTAGCTCCAGGTGTTACAAAAGCCAGCAATGCCTCTGCCAGTAGGTTTGTGACCCTTGGATCTGGAAAATGTCCTGGGAGGAATCTGGAAGGACTTACTTCTGGAGGGTGCTCATGTGAGAGAAAGGTACTGTAACTCTATAGAAGAGAAATCTGTTTGGATGTGTACTTCTCTTTATCACTGAAATTGTAAAGAAAACCTGCGTGGACCTAACTCTGTTGTTTTTGGCTCTGTAAGTATTTATGTGCTTGTTTTAGCAACCTGTTTTGCCTAAATTGTGTGTAAACATCATATCTGAATTTAAATGAATTTGTCTAAACCCTGATTTTAGGGAAACACTGTATTTGAATTGAACTGAAATTATTTAAACCCAATGTATAAAGGACTATTGCATGAGAAATTGAAGTAACACTGCTGTTAAGTTATATAGGCCAGATGAAATGTGATTAATATGAGGTACCTAAATTGCATTTTTTGGAATACAATTGTATTTGTTTTATGTTATTTCTTCATTTCATAAATAAAGCATCCATCCATAAAATGACAAGGGATGGCTTTTTTCTTTGCTACATTACTTTTTATTCCAGAGGACAAAAACTACAGCCTTAATATACGCTGTGATTTCCCAAGTAGCTTACTATTTCCCTACCAGAATTAGACCACATGCGCATCAAATTACTAACCCTGATAACAGAAGGATGTATGCAGTGTTGAGAATCTTGGTGATTTCACCAGATGCTCCTTTTTTGTGGTGAGACCAACTTTTGTCTTGATTAACTCTAGCTACTTGATCAACTCTGGACTTCCCCGGTATTCAACCTGGAAATAAATAACTACTACTAGATCTGGAAAAAGATGGAGAATGTTATTGAGACTTAGGCAATTCTAATAGTTATTTATTTGTGATATTCACATTTTGGGAGAGAAGTCACTGGGTGAATGATGTGCAGCGTCTAACCAACATCTGATCAGCCTTCAAGACAGAACTGACTAACACCTGACCTGACTTCAAGACAAAACTAACCAGTGGCTGGTCAGTACGTTCTCAGGCTCCAGCAGGATTACCACTGTGATGAATCAGCTTTCCACTTTATTGGGAGTCCCTAAAGTCTAATACAGACCAAAAGAAGTGCAGAACAGCAGACAGTGCAGAAGCTTCCCTGGATGCTTTTGACAGGTATGTAGCTAGGGATAGCAAGGCCTAGGCAGAGTGGACCAGAGGTGTATCATTCCACTTAACTGGAGATGCACTGAAAATGTGGATTTATCTGGAAGCCATGGGGAAACATGACTACCAGAAATTAAAACAAGCAATTTTGGCAAGGACTGGAGTATAACCTGAAGTAGAATCCTTTGCACTTTATAACTGACATTTAACATGGACAGTCTGGTAAGACCACAAATGGCTGATATAAGAACCTTATGTAACTATTTCAATAAAAGGTCTGGGAATTTTGGCTGTAGAAAAATGAAAGCGCACACTCAGCAGTAATTATTTCCCATAATCAGGGGTACAGAGTATGATTTCTTCCACCTCCATTTGCCTACTGTGTGGCTCACTGCATGTCACTTATCTAGACAGTGCTTTTGTGTGGCCAGTGAGCTTACACCATTAACAAATAGATAAAGTAAAACAAAATAAATACGTTTAAGAAAGTTGGCAGCACAGCGTGACCCTAAGGAATCCAAAGAGCTAGTTATGATTACAGAGTAATTGTTGCTAAGTGTACTATTAGAATCTAACTCAACTTTGTCTGCATAAATATCTAATAGTAATCTGTCACTTAAGTATGCTTCCTTGCCCATGAGGAAGAAAACAAATGTAATCACTTGAAGCAATAATGCACTCCAGGGTGTGTGTTAACGTGTAATTAATGCACACCCAGGGGTGTTGTGAGGCCTGATGCTGCTCGCGTAGACAATGGGCTCTCTGTAAAATTGTTGTGTTTTACTTATTTATGTATTTTTAATCCACAGTGGTGGTGCTGTGGTAGCGTTGTCACCTCACAGTAAGATGCTGACTGGTTTGACTCTCAGCTAGAGCGTCTTCTGCCTGGAGAAATGCGTGAATGGGCGTACCTTCATTGAAGGTTGTGCGTTAGGGCTGGCAACTCAGCACGTAAAAATCAACTGCCAATCATTAGCGAACCGGAGTTCCGCTGTGGCGACCCCTAACCGGGAAAAGCCGAAAGACACAAAAATGTATTTTTTAAGTACTATTTTATTTTCCAGAAAATAAGTGGAAACGTTCCAAACAGCTTACAATTAAATTCACTGTTTTGGAATTGAGTACTGTGCCTTCATTGTAAGCTGTTTGGAACTTTTCCACTTATTTTCTGGAGGAGTTTGCCCTGGACTGTCTTTTTCTTTGATTGGCTTGGTTTTGGTCTTTGCGTTACTATTTTATTTTGTTTTAATATATTTTTTATGTAAAATAGTTCCTCTGCCTAATGTTTCATACTTGCTGTAGTCTATATTAATGGTGTCAGAGAAAGCATTTTACATCAAACATATATATACAAAAATAATAATAGTGCTTAAAAAAATAATAAGCAAGTGAAAAACAACAATTTTACATACAGCCCATTCTCTCTCCCATACAACCATAGACAGCATCTTTTGCTTTCACACACAGACATATACAGACACATTCTTCTCTGCTTACATACATGCATTCAGTCACACATCACTCTTGCTTTCTCTCTCATATGCACAGATACACAGTCTCTCTGGTTTTATACACGCATTCACTCATACAAGATTGCTCTCACTCCCTCTCCATTACACACACACACACACACACACACACACACACACACACACACACACACACACACACACACACACACACACACACACACACACACACACACAGTTTCTCTTCTTTCAAGCATGCATTCATATTCATGCACACGTGCAAACAGAAACACACACACACACACACACACACACACACACACACACACACACACACACACACACACACACACACTTTTCTCTTTTGCTCTGTCATTCACTATCTCTCTCTCTTACTCTCATACACACATACACTCTCACAGATATGCTTTATTTTAATTTTCTTTTCATATTACACTCCTAAACAGCAAAAGAGCTACTTAGTGAGTGTAAAATAAGGGCTCGCACACTCTCACTTTTACTGACATGCACACATACACTCAAACACAGTCATAAGTGCACACACACAACTACCTTTTTTTTCAGTTGTCTTTTTTTTATATTTTACACTTGCTAAACAGCAAAAGAGCTGCTTAGTGAGCATAAAATAATGGTGACTTCCATTTTCTTAGTCCGAGCTTCATGGCGGCTTGATATGCTGCCATGAAGCAGTGGACTCGCTCTTCTCAGTGGGCATTACTTGTACATTAATACACTCCTGAAGAATGCTCATTCTCCAGTCAGGGTACTGATGTACAGTCTGTCCTTTGTCTAAATGCTCTTAAAAAGGACATATTGTTAGATACTGCCCACTAACTGACGACAATAAAATGACTATGCAATTTATTAACACTAGTCATTGATTAAATAAAGTGCGTCTGAGTAAACCAGTGGAATGTGGTAATGTTGGACTGGTGACATCTGGGCAGTTCAGATCTGTATTCTGGAATTATACTTCCATCAAACTCATGAAATGTTCATTTACATTATAAGGGAAAGGGAAACAAGGGACAAGACTATAACACAATGAGAAATGCAGGCTCTCTTGGGTACTTGAGAAAAGTATTACATTCCAGAGCTCAGGTGCTCGATTTGTCACTTGATGTGATTATTCTCCAGGATTTTTCCCATTTTACAGAAATATGGGAGTTGCAGAAGAAAAAGGGGATTAACCTAACATTCTAGCCACAGTACATAGAAAAATGCAGGGTTAAAAGACACAAAAGGAGAGGAGATTTGGCTCTGCGTAGAAAGGTTAGATAAATCAAATAATGACTATTTTCAAAATACTCCTTTTAGAATACTGAAGAACATCAGTGTTGAAACTTATAAGGAATGTGAGTTTTTAACCAAAAGAGTCCAACATTTAAAGTGATAAAAGAAGACAATGTGGAAACTGACAGAAAAGAACACACTTTAATGAAACAGATGTTAAAACTGTGGAAAAATAGGTGTCTCCTACTGAAGAAAAACAAGAATGGGAAGAGAATCTTAAGTTTAAGATTCCATGGAAAACAAGTAAAACCAGCCATGTGGAAGAAAAAGCAAACAGCCTATACTCTCTGGTTGAAGAAATTTATTTTCCCATGTTGCCCTTCATAGAGGATGACCTAGAAGAAGAGGAAAGCTGTCTACTTTATTCAGAGGAGAAGACACCATGTAAGAAATGTGAGCAAAATGCTGGCTTGTTTAACCTTCACATAACCCAAGTGAATTTAAAAAAAGCTCAGTGTGAAGATGGCTCACCAAGCAGAACTTGAAAGAACACGGAGAAGTTAGATGGGGTACTAAAATAACAGAACAGCCCCACTACATATTCCTACTTTGATTTTAGAAATGGTCTACTGTATTGAGTACAAAAAGGAAGGGAAGAGGTACTGAGCAAGTTACTAATTTCAAAATGTTTTAGAACTTTTGTAACAAAATTTATATACATGGAAAAGTTGTGGCTAAATTCTGTTGGCCTAGTTTAGCCAATTATTATGAAGGAGATAAAAACTTTTGTTGTGATATATCCAGAATGTCAAAGGATAGCACTCAATCGAGGCTTTAAGAACTAGTGATACTCTTTTCTGTGGGTAAGGATTTTGCAAGAAATTCTTACTGATCAAAGCACCCATTCATATACAGAGTAATGCATGAACTTTGCCTGTGCTATCAAGTGAAACAGGTAAGGTATCTGTGTACTGCACTCAAACAAATTAACTAGTTGAACACTTTAGTAAAACTTTATGTTAGGAAAGGATATACAGTTAGAAGGGTAAACAACTGCTGCCATATCTTCTGTTTACTATAAGAGAAGTACCCCAAACCTCAACTGGATTCAAGAAATTTGAGTTGCTATGTTGCAGACAACACATGAGCTTGCTAAGTATTACAAAAGAAAAATGAGAGGAAGAAAACACATCCTTTAAAAGTGTAATAGGGCATTTTACAGATCTGAAGACAGGTTAAGAACTGTAGTAGCTGCAGTAAGTAAAATCTGATTCTGACATATCACAGTGGGCAAAGTAATTAAGAAATTGAGCAAGGATAGCTTTCTGCCCATTTCAGACTTACCAAAAGGCTTTTAGCAAATGTCACCAGTCCCAAATAGTATGCAGAGAATGATTTCTTCCACACCAGATGGACTGTTGTGGAATCCTACCTCTAACTTTTATGGTGCACCTACAATGATACAGAGGCTGATTTTTTCACGACACACTAGATATGTTGCAGTAACATACTTGGATGATGTTGTCATAAAGAATGAGAAAGTCATCTGCCCAAAGTTAAAGCCATTTTAAATTATGTGCATCAAGCTAGATTGACAACTAAACTGACCAAGTTAAGTATTACAGAAGCTCATTTTTTGGACTGTGTAATAGGCCAGGGGATAGTGGAACCACGGGTTGAAAATTCTGAAGAAGTGCCAAATTAGCCTATACCAACCACTAAAAAATAAGTAAAGCTTTTTCTCCTGGCTAAATATTATTGGAAACATTTTCTAAAGTTCAGTATTTTCTGCTCCCAATTAACCTAACTAAAGATAAGGCTCATTTAAAGATGAATTTGACAAATGAAATGGAACAAGCCTTTAGACATCTAAAACATGCTGTGTTCAGAGTCTATTTTAGCATCCACAGATTTTTCAAAATAATTCTTAGTATACACAGATGGCACTGAGATAGGCATTGGTGTAGTATCTGATCAGTGGATCTGCTGCTTTAGCAGACAAAATAATTTCAAGAAATACTAGGGTTGGGAGGGTGGCCTAATGGTTAAGGTGTTTGCCTTACAAACACAAGGTGCAGGGTTTGAGTCTTACAAGGGATAATTGGCTAGGCTCACAAGGGCAGTTAGTGTAGTACTAATCTATGAACCTATAAAGTTTGCATATCACTTCTGTGTTCACCTGGGCTTAAACCTTGAAAAAGGGCATAGCAAAATTAATTTAAAATGGGTGGCGAAAGCCAAACACACTCTGGCTAGGCTTATAAATGCCGTAGGGCAGATAGCCAAGTATGAACCTATGAGCTACTTGGTTACACCAAATGTAAACAACTGGGGACATAGTTTATACTTACTACAGATTGTGTCACCTTCAGTGCCTGCACTGGCAAAAGTATAACAACAGAAAGCTACCAATATGACCTCTAATTCTCCAATTCTATAATTTTATGGTAACAGATCAGCTGTGCTGCAGCTAAGACACATGAATGCAGATGGCATGTTCTGGATATGCATTCCATCTGCTGAAGCCTGAACCTAAGGGCCCACATAGGAGGGTGGTATATGGCATATTAATTAGTGGCTGTGAGGTACTATCTCTTTAATGGGTCTAACACAGTCAGGGGCAATTCCTATAATTAGCATGTTGTATTATGATTTCTATTAGTTATGGTGTTTAACAAAAATGATATAGTGTTTACTTTCTATTGACATTCTCCAGGCTTAAACAACTATTAGGATCATACGTCTCTACCTCTCTGCTTTCAAAATTATAGTAGGTGACCGTCAAAAACCATAGCAAGAAGGGCAAAATTTGATGCATTCAAAATATGCTTGTGTGTAAATTTGTGCTCTGGGGTGAGGCATAATAAGTAACTTAGTCCTCATAGGAGGGAAGAACTTCTAAAATTAGGACTCTTGTTGTGGTTGTAACAGATGCAGAACTAAACAGCTAACCTAGAAATGCATACTTTATTGTACTATGACAAGTTACACATGCACACCTCCATACCCAAACAGTACATTGAGTCTCTATGTTTATTGTAATTTTCTATACATAACCATGCATATGTATGACACACATATACACATGCATTATATTATGCACACACACACATTCAAATCATACACACACACACACACACACACACACACATACAGATATAGGCATATCTATCTGTCTATCTATCTATCTATCTATCTATCTATCTATCTATCTATCTATATATTTCAGTGTTCTTCCCACAGTGATAGGCATGGCTTCCCAAATGCAGCTTCTTTTCCCTAAGTATTTCTATTTATTCTTCTTTAAAAATGCATATCAACCTAAATGATAAGGTTAAAGCAAAGTGGACCTTTTGACAGAGTGGGGATTGTCTGTCAGAACTAAAGCAACCAGTAATACTTTCTTACCCAAATATACATCAAAACTGCCATAGCTACAGATTTGAATGAGTTTCTGCCTTTTCCACACAAGAAAACCTCTTGTCAAGCACCTCTTCTGCCTCTGTACAATGCTCCTTTGTGGACAAACTACCTTGCTATTGGATGAAGTATAGCAGAATTGCACTTACTGCAAAGGAGGAATGTTAAATAATCCAAATATAAGAAAGTAGCTGTAGAAATTCAGGGATGTAGTTTCATGGAGGCTGCTTTCTTTGCTAGCAACTGCATCACTTTTATTTTTTGCTAACAACCACAACTATTGGCCAGTCTTGATCATGAACACTGCAGTAATTCTTTTTCTCTTTGGCTTTACCATCAAGCCAATGAATGAGACAAAATCTTGGTGTTCTATAGTCAACCAGAGCAGTGGAACAGGCAGTTTTCTTTTTTTTTTTTTGGGGGGGGGGGTAAAATTGGAGTGCTCCACAAAATGTGGAGTGGTTGAGAGGTATGATTAATAGATTTGCATAGTGGGAATATATTCCTAGCTACATTAAATTAATTTGTTCACTGCTATTTAAACATTTTTGGTATGCAATTTTTCTCTAAATGACATTGAACTTGATGTGTATACATTAACTAGGTATAACTTTGCATTTTTCTTGTTCTTTTCTTTTGGAGCTTTTTTTCCCAGTGCACCACTGAAATTTGGCTACAATCTAGCTGGATGACTGACAATCAAAATATACATAAATACATACATACATACATACATATATACAGGTGTATATAATCTTCCGTTGATATAATTTGCTTAGAAATGCCACAAGACATTACCTCTCAAGTTGATTTCCATAACTATGTAGCTGCAATGAATTTAGCTATCTTTTTTGAATGCATAATCAACCAAATGAATTAGCAACTAAAAATAGCAAACCCACTGTTTATGCTTCAAAGGTGTGCTACATCTTTTACATAAGACAATGTTGTCTCTTATTTCCCTTTGACGCAACAACTATTTAAGTGGGAGCTGAAGACAAAGTCACAGGGATCAGCTTTAGAAATAGGAAGCTTTGGAGGAGGATTACAGCATAACTGATTTAAGTTCTTAGATGCTGTTTCCCTAAATGAGTATCTCTTTAATGATCTACACAAAATAAGATGCATTATAGGTTCATAGATTAGTACTAAGCAAACTGCTCTTGTGAGCCACTTTAAGCCTAGCCAATTATCCCTTGTGAGATTCAAACCCTGCACTTTGTGTTTGTAAGGCAAACACCTTAACCATTAGGCCACCCTCTCAACCCCATTAAGCATTGATACATATGATCAATACTCGAAGGGTACTGTGCTGTTTCTTTATGTAAGTTTACTGTTCTCCTATTGTGTTTTTTGCTGCTACCAGTTATGTGGTTGGGCTGATTATACTGTGTGTGGTAACTTTAATAAACATAGTGACTCCACATAGCTGTGCTATGTAACTCTAAATATGTTCTATTTTGAATATTGTATTATTTGGTTTACTGCTTCTCTGACAGGGTATACCTGCAGAGGTGCCGATTTTACTGCACAAACACATTTTGCCACATCACTTAAATCTTAATTTAACTGGCAATTAATGTTTTATTTTAAGGCTCTCTTATGGACTGGAGTTACATTATGGGATGCCCCTGTCTGCCTTAACTACATAGGCTATGGGAAATGTAGTGATTTCACCTCTCTTAATTCCCCACCCCCACCCTTAACCTATGAGGATTGTTGCACCTCACTGATAGACTGATACATTATAGGGGCTCTTGTCGCTGCTCCTTTTAGGCTTCGGCTTCTTAAGTGCATTAAGTGACCCACCCACCAGAATATGTAGTTCAGTGCCCATATGTACACATAGTCTGGGATGCCATTTCCTATTCTCTGAAATTTAAAATGCTTACAGTATTGGTTGGCTAGTGCACAAAGGTACACAATATTTGCAATGCCATAGCTGGCTCATAGTGGCTCACCACTGACCTTAAATAAACCTATGCTGATAGATACCCAGAGAACACATGTACACATAGCTTCAAGACATTTACTGTGTTGAATTGGCAGTGCCCACACATGCATATACACACACACACACACACACACACACACACACACACACACACACACACACACACACACATATATATTTGTGTGTGTGTGTGTGTGTGTGTGTGTGTGTGTGTGTGTGTGTGTGTGTGTGTGTGTGTGTGTGTGTGTGTGTGTGTGTGTGTGTGTGTGCGTGTGTGTGTGTACGTGTGAGAAAGCCTGATAGCCTGATGTTACCGGCTTACTACTGAGCCCTTACAAGTTTACTTTGATGAATATTGTACTTAGTGTTACAGTTTTATACTGCGTGCCCGGACTTCTACTCTGCCCAATTCTAGTCTGCTCATGTTACAGGAGAGCATATGTCAGCCCAGAATAGATCCTTTGTATGAACATGTCTGCAAGAATACTGTTTACTGCCCACCTCATCCTTATGTGCTTACTCTGCATGATTGAGTAACCTGTGTCTCTTCTTCCCCATGGCCTCTCGGTTTCCCTTGGACCTCTCAACTTCTTTGCTCAAGAACTGTGGACAAAGCCAAAAATAATGGAGGGGAGGGAAAAAGGCCTAAAATCAGAGGGAATATGTAGTTATTACACTAATTCACTTAAAGTAGTAATAGTACAACTGGTTCTGCATCAACATGCATTTTCCAAACAATATAAAAGTATGAAAATGTAATGTCTGGTCTTATTGACTGAATTTAATATCTACCATATCTACCAAGATATTAACATTTTTGCAAGGGGCATAGAAATGTATGATGCAAAATCAGGGACATTTGAGATATCCACTTGGATACTAAGCATAAACCAGGGAATGCAGAGGTGTAGCATGATATTTTTTCTTAATTGTGGCTACATCGATATTGATTTATTTTATCCTTTAATGGACCAGCTCTAACAGATAATGTCTACATTTTTTAATAGGGATGATTTGATAGTTGGTTAATACTGTGACTGGAAATCCTGGACTGTACATTAATTTCTGACCTAACAATTGACTTTATGACAGTGCTGACATGTTGAAGACATACTAGTGTATAGGGGGATATTTCTTGTTACAATTAATAGAAAACATGCTTGACGAGAAGTTTTCTTGAAGGGAATGTTGAGTGGAGATTCTTTGTATATTAGTGTTTTGCCATGTACATGTATGGGGGTGCTTACAGTCTGAACTGGATCGGTAAAATGTACGCAGTTTGGGGTATCTGATCTTCTGTGCTGTTCTTTATTACCATGGCAATATTTTTTTCTTTACTGTTTTACCTATAGTAATTGATTAAGTACTCTATAGTGTTATGAGTTATAAGGGATTCATGTGTTAATTTAAGGGAATTTATGAAAGGATTACATTGTAGCTTGGGACAGTTTTGTACTGGATTCGACTAATATACCAGCCCTACAAGACCTGGGATAAGTGCATTTTGTGTTCTTTCTGAGTTTTCTATAAAAACTGTGCATTTAGTGATTATTATTAGTCTAGATGAGATTTGCTACTGGTTTAACTTTAGTAAGAGTGGAGAAAGAGTCTACTAATTTCTAAGCCACTGATTGCTGATGAGCTCTGATGAGTGCTGTTTTGCTATTGGCCAGCATGCTCATTTGAATTTATTTTAGATTTTTCTGCTTCTCTGAGTTACTATAACTGCCCACATTTGTGCATGGCTGCTCATCATGCCACAGAGTATAGTTGGAGTTTTTTTAGATGGTCAGCACAGGGCATCTGTTTTAGGCCTGTGATTCTTTTAGTGAGGTATTTCCGCGGCCTTTCCAGCTGTTGCAGATGTCTTGTGAGGTACATACCAAATGGGGCATTGTACTCTAATGGGTCTAATGAGGGATGAGTACAGTGGGACAATGACCTCCATTTTTCTGGATGAAAAGCCCTTAGTGATAAGGTGTGCCACATTAAAGGATTTCCTGACTGTTGTGGCGATGTGGTTATCGAAGGTGAGACCACTGTCCACCTGTGTCCCTAAGTATCTCATCACACTTTCAGTGTTTAATGTACTGCCACCTATGTGGTAATTCATGGGTACATGTTTTTTCCCAAAGGAGATAACTATACATTTCTTGGCATTAAGCTTGAGCCCATGGCTCTGGCACCAAGCATCTGTTTCTGTAAGGCCCTTTTGTAGAATATCCACATCATTTGGGGATTCAATAATGGCTCCCAGTTTGCAGTTATCTGCAAACTTTGTTAGCCAGAGTCCCTTAGTGTTGGCCTGTACTTCAGAGAACTAGATGCCAAACAAGAGCAGTCCCAGGACTAAACCCTGAGGTACTCCACTAGTCACTTGTCTGGAGATGGATTTGGAGTCGGCTACTTTTACAGTCTGGGTTCTGTCAATAAGCCAGTTGGCAACCCATCGAGTGACGTAGGGATTTATGCCCAGCTTAGTAAGTTTATCTATGATTCCAGAGTGGGGGATGGCGTTGAAGACCTTGGCGATGTCCATATAGGCTGTGTGGAACACCTTACCCTTTTCCACAGCTCTGGAGACAGATTCAATGAAGTGAATCAGGTTCAGGAGACAAGATTGGCCCTTCATGAACCCAAACTTGGTGGTGTCCAGTGTTTGAAGGTTGCCAATGTCTTTGTCTATAAGTTCCATGATAATGTGTTCCATGCCCTTGCAGATCAGGCTTGCCAGACTGATGGGACTGTTGTTCCTGGGATCCAAGGCGGATCCCCCTTTGTGGAATGGGATAACTGTAGCTGTGTGCCACTCAGTGGGCACGAAGCCTAAGGTGAGGCTATGATTAAACATGACACTTAGGTGAGGTGCCAATTCATTTTGTAGTTCATGTAGTACACAGCCAAGGATGTCATCTGGTCCCATGGATGCTGTATTCTTAGCTTTGTAGAGTGCAGTTTCTACCTGGAATTTGGCAATCTTTTGGTATTGAGATGGGCCCTTTAGGGGGTGAGAGGGGGGGGTGAAGTTGGCACTAAATCGATCTGCCAGGATATTGGCAATATCCTTGGGATCAGTATATTTAATGCCATTCTGTTGTAGCTCAGAGCAGATCTGAGCATTGCCATTTAGATTCTTGACATAATTATAGAATGCCTTGTGGTTGTCTTTGGAATCTTTGGCAATTTTATTTTTGTAACTAGCTTTGGAGGATTTTATGAGGGATCTCAGCTTCTTACTGAGGTGGTAAGGAAGTTTTTTGCATCCTGGAATTTTCCTCTTTTCTGCAACAGTTTCTTCCTTCTGTTGTATAGTTTGTTTATGGAAGGGGACCACCATATTGACTTTTTTGGAGGAGAGCATCCTGGTTCTATTTGGGGTGGTATGATTCATGCACGAGTGGATGTGCTTGTACAGTACCTTAGTGTTGGATTCAGCAGTTGAACATTCAGCTCCCATCTGCATGGGTGTCATGAAGTTCGTCACTTCTGACTTGAGTAGCATGAAGTTGGTTTTGGAGAAGTTTTTTATGGAGATTTCCTTACTGGGGGGTGGGGGTAGGATGTTGATGTCAAGGGTGATTTGCTTATGGTCAGACCTGACCAATGAGGGGGTGACCACTGGTGTGGAGCATCTATTTCCCATGTTGATAATAACCAGGTCTAGGATACTGTAGCCCATGGTGGGACAATGGATTAGTTGATCCAGGGCATTGGAATTTATGAATTCCAAGAACCGATGGGAAAAGGTGTTGGTACCCGAGTAGTTTTCCCAGTTAATTGTAGGGGAGTTGAAATCATCCAGTATTAGGGTGTTTGGTTGTATCTTAATATTTTCCAGTATGTTTAGAAAGGTGTAGTGAGAATCTTGGGGCATGGTGGGGGATCTGTAGCAAGCTACAATTTGGATTGCAGTGTTAGTTGCACCTGGAGAATTTCAAATGCATTGTGTTGGGCACAATGACACCAGAAGCTTAGCCAATTGTTGAAGTCAATCATTTTGTCCTTATACTGTGGTATCATTCTGGGCGAAGGCAAGATGCTACTCAGGGCTAGGGTCATACCTGCCTGGGCCACATGATCTGAGAGCTCTTCCATGTCTCTTTTCATGTAGTCCAGGGAGGTACATCTCAAGTCATTCACTCCAACATGGACAATAACAGAGTCGTATTTGTACTTGTTGTGGAGTGACTTGAGTGCATGCATTATAGGTTCATAGGTTCATAGATTAGTACTAGGCTAACTGCTCTTGCAAGCCATTTTAAGCCTAGCCAATTGTCCCCTATGAGATTCAAACCCTGTACCTTGTGTTTTTAAGGCAAACACCTTAACTATTAGGCCACCCTCCCAACATGTGGTGGATCCTGGTACCTGACAGGCAGCTGACTGTAATTTTCTCCTCGTTCAGCCTGGTGAGTGGGACATCAGTGTGCCTGACTATAAAGTCACCTATGACTAAAGTGTTGGATACATTGTCTTGCCTTAGGGGCTGTTGCTGGGTGGTACACTGCTGTTGTGAGCTATGTGTCACTTTGGTTGTGACTGGTGTTTGTTAGTGTTTCAGCTTCGGAGGTCCTTGTTGCTTGGGCAGGTTAATGTTAAGGGCCTCTACATATGTATGTTTAGTGCTGCTATGTGTGGGTGTTGATGGTGTGGGTTTTGAAGGGCAATGTGTTGCTAGAGGTGTAGTGCAGGTGTTAACCTTCTCCTCTTGACTGTCTAGCACAATCTTGGCTGGAGAGAGCTTTGCTTCCAGTTTGGCTATGTAAGTGCATTTCTCACAGGTTGTAGTGTTGGGTGGTAGGAGGAGAGGGTTGTCTGTGTACATGAGGCACACACACACACACACACACACACACACACACACACACACACACACACACACACACACACACACTCACACACACACACACAAAATCCAGAAGATGTGGGGGTGTCACCGCACATGGGCTCCCCTGACAAATGGTTGTACTATTTTTGCCAAAGGTAGTTTCAACAAGGAAGTTTTCATAGGTTCATAGGTGTCATATTTTTTACCTTCATTTTGCCTTACTACTGAGGAAAGGACTTTCAGTAAGATTGTGGAACAACCTCCCTCAGAACTTAAGAAAAATAAGAGTACTCTAAATTCAGACAAAAGTTTATCATAAAGCTAAAAAGCACCTACTAACTTACTTGTTTCATGTGCAAGGGATAGACACACTGCACCATAAAGCTTGTAACTTACTGCAGTGAACATAAAGAGTACTCTACCAAAGTAATCCTTAACATTTAATTGTAGATAACATTGTATTATATATAAATATATTTATGTTTCTTTTTTAAATTTTCTCTAAATAATACTACTAAATATATAAAATTTTTAAGTCTCCACAAGTGTATGTTCTAAGGTTCTTTTGCATTTCAAGAATTTCTTAATTTTCCTTTTTTGTTTCTGTATCACACTGTGTGTTGGGCCTAAAATGATTGTATCATGCTGTAATATTCTGAATTTTCCTGTATTCTTGAACTGCCACAGTGCCTAGGCCTTGGCTGAAATGGGTCCACTGCTTAGCCCACATACTCAGTTATCAAACAAGTAAATGAGAGAGTGGGAGGTAGGAGAGGTTAAATGATGGCACTGATGTGGAATGTGGAAGATTAAAAATGATTAAAAAGGAGAAAGATTAAAAACCATTAAAAAAGAGAAAGAGCTACACAGGTTGATGAGCGAAGATGCAGATGATGTTGCAATAAACAAGACTGAAAAAACTGAGGTGAAAGGGCTGGTGATGTACTGTTTTATTGAGAGACATAGATTGTGCCAAAGGAAGGAAGGAAGGAAGAAAGACTGGGAATGGCAGATGGATGCAGGGAAAGTGCAGAACGAAAGAAGTGCAGGCACTAACAGTATCAATATATAACCCGAATTATGATGGTGGAAACATTTTAAGCAGTTGTTTAAGACACTAGCATAATGGAAAGAGGAAGGCTTTCGGGGGGGGGGGGTTGATGTTAGATCCAGGATTAGATAGGTTGTCTCAGTCACTGGGTTTCATAAATATTATCAAAAGGAGTTAAGGGTTGAGATTAAGTGGAACTGGCAGATGTGTGGTAAATGAAAGAGGAGACAAAAAGGTAACCAC
This sequence comes from Protopterus annectens, assembly GCF_019279795.1. Taxonomy (NCBI): domain Eukaryota; kingdom Metazoa; phylum Chordata; order Ceratodontiformes; family Protopteridae; genus Protopterus; species Protopterus annectens. The sequence continues at coordinate 813,363,280 of NC_056746.1, forward strand.
TGGAAAGCTTGTATGTGATGTATGGACAGATATAAACATGTTTATGCCATTAAAACGAAACATCAGGACCACACTGTATGCAAGCATCCAATTTTATGCCCCAGTTTCAATTTCGAAGAATGAATTCAGCAGGCAAGTAGAGTTGCTAGAGTATTGGTGGATAAGGATGAGGCTGGTAGTTGAATACAAACTACCTAAAAGATTTAATCTGGATGAAATGGGGAAGAGGAAGGAGTCAATTTAAGAGGAATCCATAGAACTAGTGGAAAACAAGAGATAATTTTATGGCTTTGGGGTATGGTGGAAGAAGTGTTAATCCACAGCTTTAGAGGGATGCATAAGATAGCAAACTTTGGTGGGATGAGATGACGCATGGAGTGTAGGATAATGATTCAAACCAGGGTGCATAACAGACATAAGAAACAGTGGCTGAGAAAACTGGAGATGAAGTTACTAGAACTTCAGAAGAGATTCGAGAGGAAAAGTATGGGGAACTAGAAAGAGAGAAAATCAGGAGTATGCAAAAGAAGAATGGAGATGAAGAGGATAGATAGGAGGAAGCTAAGTAAAAGATAATGAGAGCAAGAAAATGGGCTAATGGTGCTGAAGAGATTATATTTTGCTGGGTATGAGTAGAAGGATTGATGTCAGGAAGTGAGGATAACACTAAAGAGAATCATATGAGTGAGACAGTCAGTAGAGGAAGGGCATTAGGGAGCTGCTAACAGACTTTTTTAGGGGCTAGGATAATATACCTGAGAAGGGATGATAGCTGTTAATGAATAATATTGCTAGAAAGGAGAGATTTAGGGCAATGGACTACATGAAGGAAGGAAAGCCTGCTTAAGCAGATGGGCTTTATATGGACTGTTATATATGCAGAAAACTTAATAACAATATACAGCTTCATGGTAGCCAACCAAGAGGTACACAAAGAAGCTATTTGATCTTCATGAGCTTACTGGTGCTTGAATCATTTCAACATGACTACTGATTAGCTAGCTGCTGCCTTAATTGTATATTACTCTTGCCTGACCTTGTGATATAGAAGAATAAATCCTTGACTGTGACATCCCTTGTTTGATAAGTGGCACAAATTCTGGAAGGGAAGGATAGAAATGAGTGGCTGTTGTCAGCTTGCCTATTCTGGTGACATTTAGACATGAAGGTTACTACACTGGAATCACCTATCAATGTATAGGTTTTCACTCTCAGCATTAAGCCTACAAATCCCCAGCATCAGTGGTGTGCTGCTTAGAAAGGAAGATGACATGTATGGCAACACACATGTGCTTCCTGTAGAGCAACACTAGCAAAGTGGGTCTGGGAGTTAGGTCAGCCTGCATAGTCAGTGTGCTAGAGTATACCCACATAACCGACTCTTGCCTTTGAGGAGAATAATTTGATTAGAGACCCTCCCTAGTTAGGGAATTAATAAGTCTTATGGCTCTTGTCCTGTTCTGGAGATGGACGGGCCTGGATTTTGACCCTCTCTGAAAGAATAAGTTAACTGGGTGATGAGACAGAAACTTTCAAGCAGATGATGCAATCCCATTTAAGAAAGAGCATACTGCCACTGTATGGACTGTTTGACTTTTAGTAAAAAGATTAGCATCACCTCATGCAAATGCAAAATAAAAATTTATACATATAACTTGATAACTACAGTACTCTAAATCTATGAGTCATGTGAAGGCTTATTTATTTATTTATGTATTTATGTATTTATGTATGTATGTATGTATTTATTTATTGTCATTTGTTAACCGGGTTGGTCCAGCTGAGCCAAATGGCCCGATTTCAGTGGAGACATGAGGAGAAAAGCACCAATTGCAATTACAAACATTCACAAAAGATATTACATCACAATAAGACTTTATGCAACAAGAGGAGACCAGTTGAGAAAAGCTCCAATTTCAATTACAAACATTCAAAATAGAAATTACATCACAGTAAGACTGTATACAACAAAAGATGTTAACACAAATAAAGTTCTTGTATAAATGTGTATATATATATATATATATATATATATATATATATATATATATATATATAGTATCAACATTATGGTGTGGGTGCAAAGGAGAAGAAAGGTTATTCACTCATAGTGGGGATTGGTTTATTTTGTTCTGTAAGAAGAGAAGAAGGAGAAAAGACGAGTACAGGGAAGTGGTATTAGGAAGAAGGTAAGTAGGAAGACGAGTACAGGGAAGTGGTATTAGGAAGAAGGTAAGTAGGAAGACGAGTACAGGAAGTGGTATTAGGAAGAAGGTAAGTAGGAAGACGAGTACAGGGAAGTGGTATTAGGAAGAAGGTAAGTAGGAAGACGAGTACAGGGAAGTGGTATTAGGAAGAAGGTAAGTAGGAAGACGAGTACAGGGAAGTGGTATTAGGAAGAAGGTAAGTAGGAAGACAAGTACAGGGAAGTGGTATTAGGAAGAAGGTAAGTAGGAAGACAAGTACAGGGAAGTGGTATTAGGAAGAAGGTAAGTAGGAAGACGAGTACAGGGAAGTGGTATTAGGAAGAAGGTAAGTAGGAAGACGAGTACAGGGAAGTGGTATTAGGAAGAAGGTAAGTAGGATCCGGCTGGAGCTAGACATGCACAGGACCAGGTGTTCTATAGGTAGTGCTTGAGTGATAGTTTGAACTGGGACTTATGGGGGATACTTATATTATGAGGAAGGGAGTTCTGGGAGTGAGCAACTGAGTATTTATATAATGACTTGCCAATGTTTCTCGATGGTTTATACATATCCAGAAGATGTTTGTCTGATGAACAGAGTTGATGGCGGGGTTTATATTGTGATACAATATTAGAGATAGAGGGGCAGGACATGAGGTTATAAAGAATTGAGTGAATTATATGCAGTTGTGGGAGGAGAAGTTGTTTTGGGAATTCAGGTCATTGCAAAGATTTAAGGGCAAGGCAGTGGTGGGATTTATAGGAGAGGTTTGTGGCAAATTTAGTTATTTTATTGTAGGTTTGTTCTAGTTTGTTAGTAAAGACTGGGGCTGCATAAGGTAGACTGGGTAAGAAGATAAATGAGACTAGGGAGGGTTTTGAGGAGGAAGAAAGAAATTTCTGATTTCGGTACAGGAGGCCAAGTTATTGGTGTTTTTTTTTTTTTTTTATATATACAAAGATTGATATGTATGTCGAATTTAAGCTCATCATCAATGGTGACACCAAGAAATTTGGTGTGTGGTTTGGGTCTGACGGTGGTGTTCTTGGGGGAGGTAATGAAGAAAGAAGATTTATGCTGAACAAGGTTTTTAGGAAGGAATAACAAAATTTAGTTTTTTGGGGGTTTAATATTAACTGATTGTCAGTGGCCAGGTCTCGATGGAGGTGAAAGTGTCTTGGGTACGAGAAAGGAGTTCAAGAATGGTGTGGGCAGTGGTTATGAGTTTGGAGTCATCAGCATATTGTAAAATGGTTGAGAGGTTAATAGCAGAGTATAAGCTGTTAGTAAAGATATTGAACAGGAGAGGACCCAGGATAGAGGCTTGGAGAATTCCAGTGGTGATGGGCAGAAAAGGAGAGGTTATGGTTTGCCATTGTATAGACTGTAGTCTGTTAGATAAATAACTAGAGAACCAGGATCTAGAGAGTGGAGAAAGATGAAGGTGTAAAAGTTTAGAAAACAGTTTAGAGTGGGAGACTGTACCAAAGGCCTTGGAGAGATCCAGGAATAGACAGGAGAGAAGTAGGTTGTTATCACAGGCTTCTGCCACTGTTTGGGTGAATGAGAGAAGTGCGGTAGAAGTGCTGTGATGGGGTCTAAAACTGTGATGGGTGGGAGTAAGGAGATTATTTTCAAGCAAGTGTTTAAGTAGATGAGAGTGAACACATTTTTCAAGTATCTTGGATAGTGGGGATAGTATAGCTATTGGGCAAAAGTTTGAGGGATCACTGGAGTTGCCACCCTTGTGGAGAAGAATTATGTAAAAGGATTTCCATATGTCAGGAACGAGAGCCTTAGTGATAGAGCAATTAATAAGGACAGAAACAGGGTAGGCGATAGAGCTGGCTGCAATTTTAAGGAAGTGGGGAGGTAGATTGTCAGCAGAGGGTGAGCAATGTTTGAGTTTATTCAACTGGGATTTAATAAAGAAAGTGGGAATAAGTTGTAAGGAGAAAGTAATAGAGGAAGATGGACTGTGAGGGGGAGGCAGAGAAGAGACAGTGGAACTAAGCTGAGTAAGTCTTTGAACTGTGTCTATGAAATAATTGTTTAATAGGGTAGCAGTTTCTGTGGCGGTATTAAAAGGGAAGGGGTTGGGGGTAGGAGGGGTACTATGGTGAAGGATTTTTTTTAACAGTGGACCAAAATATGTTGCGGTAGCATTGTCGCCTCACAGTAAGACGTTGTCCTGTTCGATTCTCAGCTAAAGCGTCTTCTGTGTGGAGACATGCGTGAATCGGCATACCTTTGTTGAAGGTTGTGTGTCAGGCCTGGCAAGTCGGTACGTAAAAATCTACTGCCAATCATTAGCAGAACGGAGTTCCGCTGTGGCGACCCCTAACTGGGAAAAAGCCAAAAGATACAACAACAACCAAAATATTTTAGGGGTAGTATGTGTGCTGTTGTGGTTAGAAGCAAAGAACGCTTTTTTATCTTTGATAATAAGTTTTTTACATGTGTTTCTAAGTTCTTTGTAATGTTGGAGTAGGGTTGGAGTTTATTTTTGAGCCAGGTTTTCCAAGCAGCATCCCTCTGCTGCATAATACAGCATGTTAGCTTGGTGAGCCAGGGAGCACAGTTAGATTTTATCCTGAGTTTTCCAGATGGGGCCATGTTGTTTAGCATGTCAAGGAATATCTTGTTAAATGCAGTAACAGCATCATTAAGGGGGAGGTTATAAAGGAAGGTCCAGTTGATGTTGGCCAGTGTGGAGTTAAATTTGTTTGGGTCAGATTGAGTCAGATTATGATGTTATCTGTAAAGGTGTTGTTTGGGAGACTGTTGAGAGTATCTATGGATGCAGATAGGGGAATGGTCACTTAGGGAACTGGGAAGTATACCAGGGTTGTGATAGACACAAGGGTCTGAAATAAGGATCCAGTCTAAGATGGAGCCAGAGGTCACGTTATTGTTAATTCTGGTAGTGGAAGATATGACTTGTTGGAAGCCATATAGATTGATCCTATGAGTAGAGGGAGAGGAGGAGAGTGAAGACCAATCAATATTAACGTCACCAATGTGGTGGCATAATGTAGTGGATTATGATCACATCTTGGATTATAACTAATTGACTATGTGTTTGAGGATTGGAGGCCAAGAAATTCACCTTGAGAGATAAGCTTGATGTTACACATCTAGAGCTTTTAACATTAGATTCCAAGAACATAATCAACATTACATCTGACTGAGCTTTGCTGAAAGGCACACCTTTGAGAAAGCTTTCCCTGAGAATATTGTCACTGTGCAATAGCCTATGGACATTAAATCAGACCCTTTCCCTTAAAGGCAGGAACTCTGCTACAAGACAAGACATCAGACCCTTTCCCCTTAAAGGCAGGAGTTCTGCTGCAAGATACACCTCTGCTTATGTTTTCACTGAGAATATTGTCACTGTGCAACAGCCTATGGACATTACATCAGACAGTTTCCCATAAGGTGTATCTAGTTCATTTTATTGAACCAGATTGTCAAAACACATACTGTTGAGGCCATATAGTTGACAATTTAGTTAGCTGATTAACTAAAAGATGATAAAGAGCACAAACAATCATACCTCTCAACTTTCCAGATTTTTGCAGACTGTCCAGATTTTTAGCTCATATTTTCGCTTGCTCCTCAAAAAATTGTGGTTTTCTGGCAAATCACTGGTATGATCTGAGGACTGAAATCACTAAGTAATGACATACATTTGGGTTTTAGACTTCATATCCTTCAGAAAATGTATGTTAAAAACAAGCCGTGTTACTCTAGCAACTTTCTAAGTTTATAAGAGCAATATTTAAAATATGTTCCTATTTTTAGTCCCTTGTCCCCCCATTTTGTTGGGCTTTATCCAGATTTCTTGCACTAAGAAGTTGAGAGGTATGCAAAACAATGTTTTTTTTACAGAAGGATAAGCCCCTCTGCACCCCCTCCCCACAGTCTCTTCATAGCCACAGAAACCTGGTTAAATCCAATTACTAAAGATACAGAAATATTCCCACCACATTATAATATACACAGATTAAATAGAACCAACAAAAAGCAGATGGAGTTGCTATTTTTAACAGACAAGTTTTAGATCTTGCCACTTAACATTATACCACAACCACTTTCAATGGTGCTGAACTTCTCAGTTCATTCCTCAGACTTGAATACTTACAAATCTCTAGCCATCACAGGTCTATAAATACCACCTGGTAACAACATTCCTATCCTGGAAGAGATTGTCTCTTGGATCTTGGCCAGTTTAAGAAAGGAAACCATCTTACTAGGAGATGTTAACACAAACTGGCAAAAAATAGCCCTAGAAAACCTAACAAATTCAGTTTAACTATATGACTTCTTTCGATTTATTAAGACTCCAACTAGAAATAGCAAGGCCACATCTAAATAATCTGTCCTAGACTAGATTCTAATATCTACACCAAACAATGTTGCCATAAGTGGCACCCTATCTGATAGCCCATGTGACAGCTCAAACATCCCTATAAGGTTCATCAATATAACACAGTCAAAAACCTCTGTAACTTCCATAAAGAAACTTTTATTTCCAGCCTGCTCCAGATCAGGTGGGTTCCACTTAAAACGCTTCCCCTTGATAAAGCAGTAGACACATTTAATGCAATATTTCTAAATATCCTGGCAGAGCAAGTACCATTAAGAACCAAAATAGTTAAAAAACAAACCAGCTCCTTGGTTAAATTAAAAAAGCAACTCGTGCAGCTTAGAGACACAACCTGGAGGTCATGGCTACAAACCATGTCTCAAACAATATTGACAGTTAAGGAAGTATAGCAAAAATGCTAAAATATAATAATTTTATATATATAATTTATTTATTTATTTATTTGCAGTTGGTTAACCAGGATAGTCCATTGGGCCAAAAGAACCGTTTTCAATGGAGTCCTGGGGAGAAAAGCTCCAGCACAGATTACACAAAGATTACAGAGATTTACATTTCAAACAATTTCTGATTACAAGACAGAACAAAAATACTGAGGTTACAATCAAAAATACAATTTTTTTTTTTGAAGGAGAACATTGTTCAAATAAGATTAGGAAGTAAGTAAATAGATGCAGAAGGCTTTCAGTTAGCTAGGTACAATTAAGAAGTTGATTACTAGCTTCAAAAATGAATTTATGAGATGGAAGACTGTAGGAAGTGGAGAATGATTATGTGGGGTGGGAGCAGGAGCATTCCCATGTGGATGTTAAGTGGGAGTGGAGTGATTTTTAAAGGTCGGGAGGCTAGTGATGGTATGAATGGAGGAAGGGAGGGAGTTCCATAGGCGTGCTAGGGAAAAGGACAGGAGATTTTGTCCTGGGGGGGTGAAGGGGTCTGTAGACTTCTATTAGGTTTTGATTTGTAGATCTAAGAAGTCTTTGTGTGTGGTATATTTTAAAGGTAATGGAGAGGGAGGGACAGAGGGATGGCTGGAAAATGAGTTTGTGTGCATAGGTGAGCTGAGTATATGAGAGGTAGTTGGGAAGCCAATTTAGTTTGTGGAGAGGTGCACAGTGATGGGTTGAAGATTTGTTGCTAGTGGTGAATCTGGCTATTTTATTATAACAAGAGGACAGATTTGTTTTGAGAGATGATTGTAGGTTTGTTAAAAGAGGGGCACCATAGAGAAGGGAGGGTAAGAGAAATGTGGTAGAGAGAGTGAGCTTAGTAGCTGGGGTGAGGTATCGATTGTGTCGGTAGAGCAGGCCAAGTTTTTTGTGTTTTTTTTATGTTTAGAAGTAGCTGGGAATCGAATTTAAGCTGGTCATCGATTTTGACTCCTAGTAGTTTGGTTTCAGATACCAGTTCAAGAGGTGTATTATTTTGGCTGGTGATGGAGAATATTTTTCTATCAAAGGTGTTAGTTTTAGAGGGGATAAATATCATAAGTTTTGATTTAGCTGCATTAAGTGCAAGATGGTTGTCTTTCATCCATTGTTCTGTGGTAGAGAAGGCATCTTGAGTCAGCTTTAGGAGAGCTGGGATGGATGAGGAAGCACAGATGATTGTAGAATCATCTGCATATTGGATGATGTTAGCATAAGGGATAGAGCGGAAATAATCATTAATGAATATATTGAAGAGGAGGGGGCCCAATATGGAACCTTGTGGGACACCTGTGGGGTGTTAAGGAAGGAGGAGGTGGCTTTTTTCCACTTGACAGCTTGTTGCCTGTTGGAGAGATAGCTGGTAAACCAGTTGAGGGTTGAAGGTGATAGGTTTAGCTTAGATAGTTTAGTAAGTAGTAGGTTATGGGAGATAGTGTCAAAGGCCTTAGCAAGATCGAGTAGGATGGTAGATACAGTGAAACCAGAATCTCTAGCTTTATTCAGTTTCAAGGAAGGATAGGAGGGCAGTCATAGTACTATGATTGGGTCGGAATCTGTGTTGGGTAGGAGTTAATAGGTTGTTGTCTAATAGATGGGGAAGGAGTTGATAATGGATACATTTCTCTAGAATTTTTGAAATTGGAGAGAGGATGGCGATGGGCCAGAAGCTGGTAATATTAGTATTGTTACCTCCTTTGTGAAGGGGAATGATGAAAGCCTTTTTCCAGAGTTGTGGAACAAGACCTTCTTGGATAGAGCGGTTGATTAGGATATTGACTGGGAGGGCAATGGCTTCAGCAGCTATGCTGAGGAAATATGAGGGAATGTTATCGGGGGCATTGGTGCATGGTTTTAGCCTCTACAGGAGTTTTTTATGGTAGAAGTAGGGATTGGTTTCATGGAGAATGTAGGGGGTTGAGAGGTTGTAGAGTGAGAGGTTGTAGAATGATAGAGTGGAGATGGAGGGGGTTTTGGGAGAGGACAAGTGGAAGTAGGAGGTGGATAGTTGTTAGAGAAGGAAGAGGTTAGTTTGGAAATAGAGTTAATGAAAAAAGAGTTAAATTGGGTGGCAAGATCATTGTCTTGTACATTTGGGCTAGGGATTGGGTTTTCAGTTATACCAGGTTTTAAGAGGGTGGTTATACCTTTCCAGAACTTTTGTGGGTTGGTTTTATGTTTACTTTGAAGCAAGGAGAAGTAGTTTTGATGGTCTGCTTTGATAAGCTTTTGATATATAACTTAATAATGTACTCATGTACTGTACAGTATGTACTGTACAGTATATACTTGTGTGTGATTATATATGTACTCAGTTACCAAATCTTTATCTATGTTGTATAACTCTTGTAAAACTTTTATATTACATTTATCAATTTTGTTAAGTTTGATGTTTTCTCTGTATTAATTGTGGAGCTTTTCTCCCCGGGCCTCCACTGAAAATGGGTTCCTGACTCAGTGGACTTTCCCGGTCAACAAATGTAAATAAATAATAAATAAAACAGGACAGAAAAAACTTATTATAACAATACCCAAAAATCATTTTCATCAAGCAATCCAAAAAAACTTCTGGAAATCCATAAATACATTGTTCTAACCATAAAAATCAACTCATCCCAGCCCATCCTAACCAATAATTCCTGAAGCACAGTTTAACTCACATTTTATAAATACAGAAACCTCCCAGCTGCAAAACAAAACTACAAAAAATCCAGCCATCCCACCCCAATTTTTGAAGCCACAACAGACCTTCATGGTGACACAAAACTACAAAAAATCCAGCCATGCCACCCCAATCTTTGAAGCCACAACAGACCTTCCTGGTGCCAAAATCTGCAATTAAAAAATAAGTATGCTCCCTTAAGACAACATCCACTGCCCCTTGCCAACTTCCATCTGAATACCTCAAAATCTCTGCAGATAGCCTTGCATATCCTGTCTCAATTCTAATAAACTGTCATGGCCAATAATAATATGTTCCCACCTTATGAAAAAAAGTCCTACATAATACTTCTCTATAACAATATAAAGGTAGCTCATCAGCTGAGTGCACAAACTATAGACTAATCACCATTCTCTCACCCTTATTCAAAATATTGCAAAGATGTATTCAGTCTCACCTTACTACATATATTACTTTTCATAACCTTCTCTCTCTCTCACAGCATGGTTTTAGATCCACTTGCAAAGTTCACTAATAATAATATAATTAATTGATTAATATAATAATAATATAGTATTAACTATTTTTATTTAATATTACTGTTATTATATTATAATCATATAATAATATAATTAATCAAATATAATCATTATCATTAATTTTATTATTAATTATTAATATATTAATTAATATTTAATAATATTAATGTATTTATTATTAATTAATAATTATTATTATAATTAATTAATAATAAATCACAATAGAAGTTCACACCTTCTTACCTTAGCCCTATTTCTGAATCTATCTAAGGGATTCAGCACAAGTTAATGATCAAATTCTTCTAACTAAACGCTCCTTCTTCCTGTAAGCTATTGCTCTCCTCACTTAAATGATTTCTTAGTTACCTCACTTGAAATGAAAGGTGATTTATCCTCTTTCCTTCCAAAATTCTTCGAGTTCCACAAGGCTCCATCCTAAGATCACTGTTGTCTAACATTTATCAAAAACCAAAACATAGCAGCCAAAGAGGCCATCATAGTACAATATGCTGACAACTCCACTCCAATATTTTCTGCAAGGTCACTACCCTTGCTCCAAACACTCATCCAGAAATACTTCTCTTTCATAGAAGATTGTCTCAATAACTCACAATTCCTTCTGAATCAAATGAATAAATAAATAAATAATCTACTAGTACTGTTCACTCCCACCTCTCTCCTCCCAAAAATCTACCATTAATTTACTGTCAACCAACAAAACCAATATAGAATGAGTATCCCACAGCAAACTACTAGATGTGATTTTAAACAACTATCTGAAATGTTATCTCTGTCTTCAGCAAGCAATAAAGAAGACACACCAAACATTAGGCTACCTCCATAGACTACCTTACTGACTCTGCTAGACAAAACACAGCCATTTCTACCCCCACCCTACTATATGCCCAGCTTAACCTTACCAAACTCTTGTCTATCTGCCAAACTAGAACAATGTTATAATAATGCAGCCAAATTTACAAACAATAAATCTACCAGCAATGTACATCATATCACTGCCTTTATATTGAACTAAACAATTAAATGTTGTAGTCACAATTAATGACAACCTTGAGACTACTGCACAACCCTGAAAAATTCTTATCTCTCACTCCTTCATTCAACCGTACACTACTAAGACATCTCTATGTTCCACTGACTAAACTTTACTCTCCATAACTAAACCCAACAACAATGCAGGATATTTTCTGTATTCACACTACATTGATAATTGCTGGAACACCATTCCATACATACTGTACCATACAATACCACACTATGCCTTACAACTTCACTTAAGATCAGTCTGCAAACTGAAAGACTTTAAATGCCAACTGAAGCAACACCTGATAGATAGATGACTCTGCATCACTGAATAATCAAACTACTGCTTGTGAATGCAATTGACTGTAAATGATGAAACAATACAAATTATATCCATGATGTCTGTATAATGGAAATCTTCTCCCCAGACCTCTGCTGAAATGGGCACTGCTCAGCTGGACTTTCCCAGTAAATAAATGCCAATAAATAAAATAAATTGTGCCATTTCAAAAAAAAGAAGAAGAGAATAAGAAACACACTTTATATAAACACACTTAAAACTGTGCCAGTTTCAAAAAGCTTTTGATTTATGTTTTGGACTGTGTGACAAAATGATAACATGCTGGTCTATAAAGTGCACAACTGGTAGTTTCTTTTAGACTCATGTACATTTCCAGAGTTAATTGAAGATTCGTTAAAAATGTAAATCTAAACATTAAAGGGATTAATAAGTATTCACTCATCCTGTGATTGGTTCAGGTATTCTGGCAAGTGGTCATTTCCCAAAATGTTACTTAAATTAACTGGTTTGCGAGCTATCTGAAGAAGTCCCTATTTTATTTGAGACAAAAGCCCTATCAGCTTTATTTTCAATGAAAATCTTGTAGATCACTCCTTCTGTCATACAAATTTGTTTTTCACATTTAAAAATGGGGTGTATGGCTGCTAAAAGCATTTACCAATACAGTTCTCTTTTGCCAAGTATATTGTTAATGGTATACAGTTAAGCACAAAAAACACTTTCTTAAAACTGTGTCATAAACCATTGTGCTGCAATTTCTTTTTAGTGCAAAAGCACAATTATGTGTTCATTATGTACATCGCACAACCTTCTTGTGGCTCTGCCCTTATGAAAGGCATCACATGAAACTCCTAACATATAAAACTGCCATAATATTACAACTGAAATGTTTCTTAACCACAGAGGTTTTGCTTATGTGGAAAATGACAGACATGAAGCAGCACTAGTGACAAAGCCCACAGGTGTATATGCATGTTCTCCTGTTACTGAATCAAACTGAAAACCCTCTTAGAAAACACCACTGAGACTGACACTTATTTGTAGTAATGCAGTAGTGTACCTCAAGGTTTATCCTGGAGAACCTTCCAGTTTACATTTGCAAGTATTTCATTACAAAGGAATCAGCTATAAGTTATTTCTACCATCAACAAAGTCAGTAAAGCTGTGAAGTATTAACACTCATAAAAAGCATCATTTGTATATTCTCAAACTGAATATACAGGGCATCAAAGTGATATGAATTAAATGAAAATAGTCTTTAGAAGTGGCAATGTAAATAACTTCCCTCTTACTTTTCTACCTGTCTTACACCTTGTCTATGTGGTATTCATATCAAAAGACTGTGCACTCTTCCTGTATTCATGCAAAAATAGTTCAGATTGTGAGGGTTCTCTTTATCATGCCCAGTGTACTATGAACATCTCTGCCCAAGATATTTGCTTTAGCTGAGCTTGCCCCCGGAAACAGTAAACTTCCATGCAGTAATAGCTTATTCCTGCACAGAAGCGACCATTTAGGAGCATTACAGCAGCACACCATGCATAGTAATGAAGGCGAGCTGCCTGAGCTCCTAAATGAACATGGAGCATGAACAAGTGCAGAGGGCATGTCTGAGAGCAGAGCTCTCACAATATACACTCCCTTGCAGTCAAGAACTGCAGTTTAGCTATTACAATGAGTGAGACACCTTCCAAGTTTATAAGAGCAATATTTAAAATATAATATAAACAATTTATTTTTTTATCAGATTAAATTTAACCATAGGTGCGCAGGTTTGCCCATAGCTTAGCTATGTATACTGTAGCTTAAATGGCACAAGAATATAAATATCAAGATACATGCAAATTAAGCAGTACTACAATAGTGTATTGGTCAGAGCATTCGCCTTAAGAGCAATCATTCCCGGTTTGAGTATCATTCCAGTACATTCCATTTTCCATGTCAGATTTTTTGTTGTATAACCTACTAAATAACATATATTTTTGAACTGGAGCACTGCATTAAATGTAGATGTGAGGTGTCATTGTAATAATGTTGTAAAATCCACAGATAAACACAAGTGCCCCATACAGTATATGTACACATGAATCAGGGATACAAATTGAAGGTATAATGAATGATAAATCCATACAGTGTCCAAATCCACCACCTTCCCAAGAACCATGTTACATTTCTGTCTAAATTAGTGTGGGGGTAAGTGGGAGTAAGCACTATTAAGTAGTAGTAAGCATGAGTAAGCATATTTAAGCATCAGTAAGTGGGTTTAAGCCTGTTTGTGTGGGGGTAAGCAATGCACACATAGGTTAAGCAATATTGACGCTAACCCACTGTAAGCATATTTAATCGGAAGGTAGTATTGCTTACCATCACACAAACCCACGCAAACCTGCTTACAATTGCTTAAAAGTGCTTTAATCACTCTGTACCCAACAGCCGTTGTTCTGCCCAACAACAAAATAAACAGCCCTTGAACCAGGACCCTGTACACTATAGTCAGTGTAGTTAACCAGTAAGCCATCACAGCAATACATAAGACTGAGGTATCCCAAAACAGATCCTCACTATAGCAAAACACAATTTACATGTGAAAGGAATCTATATACAGTTTTATGTTGTATAACCTACTACATAACATAAATATGTGAACTGGAGTATTGCATTACATCCAGATGTGAGGTGTCATTGTAATAAAGTACTGAAATCTCCTAATGAACACAAGGACCCCCTACAGTGTACGTACACATGAATCATGGATACCAAACACATATATAACATGTAATGAATAATAAATCAATGCAAAACAGCAAATAGTATGCAAATTACAAATTAAGCAATGCTAATCATTGCACAGCCCTGCTTACTCTGTGTAAGCAATGTTTAGGCCAGCTAAATTAGTTTTCCCATTGGTATACCCCTTTAAGCAATGACAACCTTAGGTAAGCAGGTTTGCCCATAGCTTAGCATTTTCAAAACCATCCAATCACAGCAAAGTGTGGGAAATTGGCCCTATTTAAACCCAACAGGCAGGGAATACATCTCATAACTGGTTGCAGCTTCCTCCTGTAGGCACTATGACCATTGTGGGAGAAGGAGTGCACTTCCGGATGTAGCGCTGGGGCATCCAGGAGTCTAAAGTCATGGCAGGACTCCTTGTTAAAGACCATGAACAGAGACTGCTGCAGGGCTAGTACCAGGGTTCCCAATATAAAGCGGAAGCCTGGGACCATCTTGCCCATGTCCTCACCAGTGTCACTGGCATGCCTCAAACTGGTGAGCAGGTCAGGCATTACTATGTTAACCTGAAATGGAGAAAGAGGGAGCTCTTGGATAAGTGGATCCAAGAGGCTAGGTGGACGGGTGTATCAGTCTACTACCTATTTAATAATTGCCAGCTCATGTATATTATGGATAGGTATGGCTAAATATTCCTCTTATGTCTTTGACAGTGACAGACGAGTGGGCTGTGAACCGGGAAGCCCATGCCTGTAGATTGCAGGGGTTGCATTGCGAGGCAGGTTAGTAACACTCTTGCATGTACTGTAGTAAGAAATAAATCTAAAAGTAGTAGAAAGTTAATTGCCAGTATAAAACCTATATTGTGTATGCCATGTACTGAATACCAAAACGTAGGAAAGCCCCTGCCTGTACTATGTATCTGAGGTAGATAGATAGGGGTAACAAATCATTAGACATTCAGCTAGTGCTAAATTAGAAGTTCGGATGGCATCAGACCCTTTATAATATGGAAAGGAAATGGATTATTAAATTGGGAGGTTTATTCTCTCCTGTATTGAATGAGCACCTTTAAATACTAATTGTCTTAAATACCAATTGTATTAATTAATTAAGCCTCATCTGCTGACTATATAAGAGAATGGGGATGTGTTATTTGTCATATGTATGCACTGAAGAAGGCTACTTTAATCTAAGCCGAAACCAGTTTGCTTAACACTCTCCTTGTTATGTGCTTTTTAGCACTACATTAAAATTATTCTGTTTGCCACAGTCTGCTGGTCTGTGTTTTCATGTACTGAATACACCAGACAATATGGCAGGAAGAGTCTCATATAGGTTGTATGTAAATAAAAGGTTAACAGCCTGACAATAAAGGTCTAACTGCTGGACTGCTTGTTTAACCAAAATGAAAACGAAAAACCACAAAGTGTACTCAAAACTGCCACGGGGACCTTGCTCCAGCCAATAATTGCGTAAACCAAAATCAATGTCCTTAATGCAATTTTTATTTAAAATAGACAGCGTTTTCACCACAGCTTCTGCCATAGCTTCTTCAGAGGAAATATTTACAAAAATACAAAATGCAACCTCTTTTTTATGTTGACATTGAAGTACAGGAAATGATGTCAGCACTACATCAGCAGAAACGCGAGACCAAAAACACAAAAGTACATAACTCACTAAACTAGTTATTCACAATAAATATAAAGTTATTAAAAGTACTAATGTGATTAGTCCTGACCTACAAGGGAAAAACTTGTGGTCAACATACAATATATAAAGCCTGACAAGGGTGGGGGTTTGGTCTTATTGGATGACCATTCCTATAAGGAGAGAATGCTTTCTGTTTTGGAATCTTCTGCTTATTCGGAGTCTTCTATTAATGAAATACATGGCGCACATAACAGAATTAGGGGTTACTTCCGTGATTTTTTCTTGGAAGGTAAAATTGACATTGATGTTTATAATTATATAGACATCACTTTGCCAAAAATCCCTGTGATGTTTGGCATACCGAAAATTCACAAGGATATTAACAACCCACCAATGAGAGCACTCATAGATGGGAGGTCATCTATGATGTACCCTTGTGCCAAACTCATAGATAATATTCTGTTTAAATACATTAAATCTATCCCAAGTGTCTGTAAAGACTCTTGGTCATTTTTGGAAGGTATTAACAATACACCATTCGACATTGAGAGTAATTTTCTTACTGTCGATGTAATAGATTTATATATCTCGATTCCCCATCAGGAGGCTTCTGAATGGATAGGCCTCCTACTCCATGATTTTGGCGCCGCTAGAAATGAGTTTGATCTTGTGACAGAACTTCTGGACATTGTTCTGTCATCTAACTTTTTCATTTTCGATAAGCAGTATTTCCTGCAGAAGCAAGGAGTAGCAATGGGCTCCCCTTGTGGAGCTTCTGTTGCAAACTTCTTTATGGGTTATTGGGAGAAGCATTTTCTTTATACTTTTCCCGATTTTTCACGTTTAGTCACATTTTACACAAGATTTTTAGATGACATGTTCTTTCTTTTTAAGGGGAACAGATCTGAGGCTCTTGAGTTTGTTGACAACTTGAACAAAACAACAAGTTTTTTAAAATTCACATCTAATTTTTCTGGTTTTGAAATTAATTATTTAGATGTGAAACTGTCAAAGGACATTAACAACTGTGCCTTTGTTTCAAGTATTTATAGAAAACCAACGTACTGCAATTCTTTCCTTCACTTTTCCAGCCACCACCCCTTTAAACAAAAACGATCCATTGTAAAGGGTCAACTTGTGAGAGCGGGAAGAATGTGCAGTACGTTGCTGGATTTTCAAGCAGAATGTGACTTATTAAAGGAGATGTTCCTTAATAGGGGTTACCCGCACTACCTATTTGAGGAACTGACCTCAGAGGTGGTTCTTAAAAGGATGAATGGATTTTATAAACCCATTTTATGCCAAGGACCAAGGATTAGTGATGAATCATCACTCATTGAGACGTCTTCTATTTTAGAGGGCGATCTAGGATCCACCCCAACTCCTTTAAGTCTTGATGTACAACGGGACTTTTCATTAAGTTTTGTTATCACTTACAGTATGAATTCCAAAAACATCATGACCATAATACGGAAAAACTGGCAATTTATATCCAACAATCCAAGTTTGGTAGAAAAATTAGGTTTTTCTCCCAATTTTGTTTTTAAAAGAGGAAGCAATCTTAAGGAACTCCTACAGAGGGACTTTTCAAACCAATTTTTCAATAAAAGGATTGGAATGTACCCCTGTGGATTTTGTAATTGGTGCCATAAAGTTAAGGCAGGAGAAACTTTTACTATTAGGGACAAGAAATATCTTATTAGGTTCCCTTTAAATTGTGAAAGCAGATCCATCATTTATATTGCCTTTTGTGATTGTTGTTTTGCTTTCTACATTGGCAAAACGGACCGTAGGGTCCGTGACCATGTTTATGAACACATGTACGCAATTAGAAATAGGAAGGATGTTAACGCATTAGCTAAACATGTGATTCTTAACCCAGGCCATAGTTTTTCATTTATGGCCATTGACCAAGTAGAAACTAAAATTCGGGGGGGCCCTTACTCATTAATCCTGGAGAACCGAGAATTGGAGTGGCAATTAAGACTGGATGCTTTCAAACATCCAGGCTTAAACGAAAATTGCAATATTTCGGCTGTATTAAAGTTAAGGAGCTACTTCAGATGAGGTATAAAATATATTATATATATTTTTAGACAGCTATGTGTGATGAATGTTATGGGTAGATGTTTAGGTTTGTTTAGGCCATACTTACATTAAAAATTTCACCAAGGGTCTATATAAACGAGTGCACTTCTGACCCATACATATTATATTATATTATATTCAGATTTTACTACTAATCTGTTATTTATGTTTTTGATTTTAGTATAATCATAAAGCACTTTTACAAATTTGCTTGTTTAGGACTTGTAGATTTGTTTTACAAGTATTAATATTTTTAAGTTACTAATTGTTATTACTTTTTACACTCAAACATGAGGTTTTAATAATTAGTACATGTCTCTTTATTTAGTTAATAAGCATGCACTTCTTTTATGTGATCAGTTAATTATATTTTAATTTTTATATTGTATGTTGACCACAAGTTTTTCCCTTGTAGGTCAGGACTAATCACATTAGTACTTTTAATAACTTTATATTTATTGTGAATAACTAGTTTAGTGAGTTATGTACTTTTGTGTTTTTGGTCTCGCGTTTCTGCTGATGTAGTGCTGACATCATTTCCTGTACTTCAATGTCAACATAAAAAAGAGGTTGCATTTTGTATTTTTGTAAATATTTCCTCTGAAGAAGCTACGGCAGAAGCTGTGGTGAAAACGCTGTCTATTTTAAATAAAAATTGCGTTAAGGACATTGATTTTGGTTTACGCAATTATTGGCTGGCGCAAGGTCCCCGTGGCAGTTTTGAGTACACTTTGCTGGACTGCTTGTGTTTACTCTGGTATCATATGGTAATGTAATGTTGCAATCTCTTAATAGTACTGTTGTATTAAGCAATGTTACCCACACTGTGCTACATAAATAAAATGTGTAGGAATGTCTGTATATGACTGTTGTAATCACAAGAGGTCATATTGTACAACTGAGAGAGACTTGGACAGAAAACAGTGAAAAGATAGACAACATAATCCAAATAGCACACTCAACTGAGACGTAAACTGCCATAGTTCAATCCTGGGAGTGGTAGTAAGATGTATGCAGAATCATACCCCACAACTGTACAGATTTGTCCAGAATGTCCAGTTAATTGGCCCATATCTGTTGTCTGTCACCCTATCCCCCTGGCAAATCAGTGGGATGATCCCAGAAGTTTAGGCAGCAAATAATGGCATACAACTGATTGTCAGACATCATAACTGACAGAAATATATCTATAAGAAAAAAACCTGTCACTCTAGCAACTCAACAAAATGTTATGAGAGTAATAAGCACAGTATGTCCCATCTCCACCCCCATGTTGTGAAGCTATGACCAGAGTGTGTGCGGTAACAGAGTGAGACTTATGTGCATAATAATAATGTGGAATCTGGTAATGTGTGTGGCAACATTCAGCTAGTGCTAACAAACATTATCCCCAAAGGTCTGTCAGATATAAAAATTATGCCTAGAAATAAAAGATTGAAATCCTGGACTGGTACTGTTTACTCTGGTATTGTATGGCATTGTTAGTGTTGCAGTTTCTCTGAATAATATGGTATTACTCATCACTGTCATCAACACTGTGCTACATAACAAAACTGCCTAGGAAACCCTGTATAAGAGTGGTGTAATTACAAGGTCAGATTGTAAAACCACGGGAGACTTACAGACAGAAATCAGAGAAGAGATACACAGCAATATCTATATAGCACATTCAACTGTGATGTATACTGTTTTATTTTTAGCAGACACAGCCATGGTTCAAATCCTAGAAGTGGTAGTAAGCTGTAAGGCGAATCATACCCCTCATCTGTACAAATTTGTCCAGAATGTCCAGTTATTTGGTCCATATCTGCTGGGTGTTACCCCGTCCCCTTGGCATATCAGAGGGCTAATCTCTGACATGTAGGCAGCATTTAATGTCATATAACTGACTGTCAGACCTGTAAATATTGGGAAAATGTCTATGGAAACAAACCTGTCATTGTACAACTCACCAAAGGTTTATGAGGGCAATAGTCAAAATATGTCCCGGTTTCACCTGCATGTTGTCAAGACATGCCCAGAGTGTGTGCAATAAGAGATGGACAGGTATGTGCATAACATCAACCTGGAATCTGGGAATATGAGTTGAAATAGTCAGGTAGTGTTAGCAAGCAATACATTCATAGGTATACCAGGTAAGAGGTGTATACTGCAGGTAAAACTCAGTTCATGTATATAGTTGTCTACATCCATACCACTGTCCAAACTAGGGCCATAGGGTAGTGTAATAATACCTGTAAGGTACACATCACAGCACTGTCTAGGAAAGTAATGAGAACTACAGGGATATACAAGTTGTTAATTGACATCTCCCCCCACCAACATATTTGCAATAATAAACTAAATACACAAGTCAGTCGGTATGTGCACTATTAAATCTACTGTTGGAACATATGTCCTATTGTCTGATAAATATTGAAACTTGTTCTATGCATGTGACATGTTGAAATACTCCCACATTGATGGAATGTTGCCATCAATGCACCTGCATGCTGTTGTAATGGCCACTGTGCTTCTATATATGCATGTGTTCTGTTTGTTATACAACTGTTCCATATCTGGTGTTTTGGGAATATCTATGCATGCTGTTATACCTAATCCTGGAATGTGTTGACTATTACTAACCCACATATTTTGTAGAACTGAAACACCATAGCACTTTTGGGAAGGCCGGTCCCAGCGGACCCACCTCTCCCACCTCATCTGGCTGTGGCACAGGGCACCAGCACATCTGGGGCCCACCCTGGGACCTCCTCGTCTGCTGGTCCTGCACCACCTTTGGGTGGAACCACCTCAGGGGATGGGGCTCATCCCCCTTCCTGGGAGTGGGCGTGGACAGGATACTGTCACCCATCACCAGGTCCAGGATCTATTGCATAGCGAGCGCCGCAGGGAGTTTGAAGATCTGCTACGCCAGCTTGAGGGCCATGTGGTGCAACTAGAGGGTCATCCTGCTCCTTCTTCTCTGCCCACATCACAGCCACTTTCAGGGCCGTGAAGGTGCAGTGGTGACTGCCCATGGGTGGGGACCTCAGTCCCACTGCTTCCACTATAGGGCTCATGGGCTTCCAACTTCCAAACACCCCTCCACCATCCAAGGTGTTTACCCCCCACATGTGTCATATACTGGCCCTGTATGCTGCCTTGTCTGTCTTTTCTGTTATCCTACCCGACCTACCTCCACAAATATATCTACTATCCCTCCCTAACATTCCACTCTCACCTTAAAAAAAAAAGGGCAATCTGTTCCCAAAAAAAAAAATCTCACCCCACACATAGCTGTCCATTATACACACGTGTCCACTGGACAAATGTAATCTGGTCTAATTGGCTTCACAACATATTATTGTTGTCCTCACCCATCTCTTAGGGGCATGAGTGTCCAAATCTACCTCCAAATCAGTGTATATGCACAGCTGTTGCTGTAGAAAAAATGGGCAGCTATGGACCTTCCCTACACCAGTCCTGCACATCCCTAGCTATTTTCCCTACTGTCTTTCCCTCTTTGTACCCCTTTTTCACCACTTTCCTATCAACCCTTTTTCTTTTCTTTTAAAGAAATTAGCGCGGGGGTAAGTGGGAGTAACCACTTTTAAGCAGCAGTAAGCGGGTTTAAGCCTGTTTGCGCGGGGGTAAGCAATGCCTACACATGTTTAGCAATTTAGAAGTTAACTGAGTATAAGAAACCATAACCGGAAAATAGCAGTGTTTATCTTTGTGCAAACCCGCGCAAACCCACTTACAACTGCTTAAAAGTGCCTTAATCACTCTGTATCCAATGGCCATTGTTCTGCCCAGCAACAAAATTGCAAGGTTCAAATCCAGGACCCTGCACACCATAGCCAAAGTGATTTACCATTAAGCCATGTCAGATATACATAACCCTGATGTTTTCACAAGCATATCATCCAGCACAGTCATTCAACAGTACAGGAAATGTATTTATACATGTAGATGTATGTGTGTGTGTGTGTGTGTGTGTGTGTGTGTGTGTGTGTATGTATATATACACACATATATATATATATATATATATATATATATATATATATATATATATATATATATATATATATATATATATATATATATATATATATATATATATATATATATATATATATATATATATATATATATATATATACGTATGCATACATCTATAGATATATGTCTACATATATGTAAACAGATATATATATATATATATATATATATATATATATATATATATATATATACAGATATATATGTATAGATGTAAAAGAGAACACAACAAATACATATTAATGGGGGTGAGGGTCCCAAGCTAAGTACCTCTCGTAAGTATTGATATCACCACCTGCCCCGCAGCCAAACAAATCTGCCCTGCAACACAATACCGACACTTGCAAGTCCCATACCCAGGACCCTACACAACATAGCCACAAGACGTTAACAGTAATCCATCCCACCTGTATGATGTTAGGATGGTATCAATAACATATCATGCAGTACAGTCTGGCTACCATAGGGAATGTACAATGTGGAAGCAATAAAAATTCCAAAGAGACATATACACACACATATATGCAGATATCTCTCTCTCTCCCTCTCTTTCTCTCTCTCTCTTTATATATATATATATATATATATATATATATATATACACACACACACACACACACACACACACACACACACACACACACACACACACACACACACACACATACACATATATACATATGTAAATACACATACACACACATAAATATATATATATATAGGAAGATACATGTGTAGAGGGTGCACAGCATATTGAACAGCCAGTATTCCCACAGTTGCCACCTTTTAAAATGGACAGTGTGTGTGTATGATTCACTCATACAAAAGACAATTTTTGCATGAAACATACACCCACAGAGAAGTCAAAGGATATGACACCACACACAGGTTTGCATACATAAGAAATGTTTATTTGTGTACTATTACAGTTGTATATGGGATGTCATATAGATGTTAGGTCTTTGAAATACATACTAACTGAGTAATGCAACTCTCAAGCTGATTATTTTATACAGTATTCCAAAAGCATAACATATGTTGCTGTCCAGGCCAAGACCTTCAAGTAGTACAACAGTAAAGAAAGACTGGGCCAGAGGATAACAATCAATCAACAGTAAGTAATGCAGATGTATAGTTCAGCAGCCTCAAATTACACTCTGTACTCAACCCCTAGGGGGAAAAGAATTAAGTTGCCACAATGAGGATGTATGTGTTACATAACAATGCTTAACTAAAAATATCACAATCACACTGACAAACAGAACAGTCTGTATGACAGTAAGCACTAAGCCACCAATGCTCCCAATGTGAAATGTATGGTAATGTACAGCCATATACCTTAAGGCAGCTTACTACCGACATCCCTCACAAGTTGTAACAGCCTAGGTTATATATGATGCATACCCCTCCCTCATAGACTGACTTACAGGGGCATATAACACTGTTACATACACTGACCTCTGGACTGCAGAAGGGCACACATGTTTTGTGCAGCTGAAGCCCACATATATATGGACCCTACTCCACAATATGTTTGGGGGCCACAACAGCACTGGAATGATGGCAGGAATGGCAGCATGACATAATCACAGGCCACTGCATAACAACCTCTTACTTTATGTCATATGGACAATGCCTGGTATGTAGGTGGAGGACAGAGGCCGGAACACAGGCCCATATGTGAAATAGTGTTGTTATACACTGAGAAAGTTGCTGGTGTTATAGGATAGTCTGCAAAATACCCTTAGTCACGAATATGAAGTCAGAAATTCAAATGGATGGAGCCATGTACTGATAGCACTCAATACACACAATGCCAGTGATACATCTGACACAAGACCTGTGTGGTGGACAGACAAAACATAACAGGCACACCTCTGGTCATCATGTGGATAGGGCCACAGTTGAGAGCTATACAGACAGATTGCATTGCATGTTAAACTAGTATGTACACACAAACCCTGTAACACTGGTGCTATACAATGCATATAGCCACACTACTCACACTGTCTGTAGGTCTGGAACCTTACTGAAATATATCTTGTAAGAGGTATTGCTACCTCCTGTCTGTAACACTGCTGCCCACACACAGGAAGGATGTCCTCCATACAGGAAAGGTAAAATGAGCATGCCCACATGATGAAGGGATTTATAGTAGTGGGTTGCCTTGATAGTGGTAATTGGAAGTACTATACAGCATGGTGCATGCAAGTAACAAGTGGAGGACACTGATTGGTGCAGAGGCCATCACCTGATCATGTGCATCACCTACAAAATCCATGCTGCAATCTATTCAAAGCAGCTCAATCCATTTACTGGAGAGAGAGAGAGAGAGAGAGAGTGAGAGAGAGAGAGGGAGGGAGAGTGAAAGAGAGAGAGAGAGACAGAGAGAGAGAGAGAGAGAGAGAGAGAGAGAGAGAGAGAGAACACAACCCCCCCCCCAAAAAAAAAAACAAAAGACATCATCAAGCAAACTATCCAGAAAAGACATAATTCCCACAACAGGTATGTGAAGTATATTTGCATGTAATTGAATGCAGTACTTGGTCCATAATAATGGGATACATTATGGGGAATGATTTATATGTGCCATCAGGTGTTGTAATGATGTCCAGCTGAACAACTGCTATGGACAATAGTGTCTGTCCCTGTGGGCAGTGGGCCATACCTGCCAACTGTGCAGAGCAGCACTGACTGACAAGATGTAAGCCATCATAGTGTGTGTGTTGTGTAATGCAAAACATGTATATTAGTGTGGCCAATAGCTGGTGGCGGAAAAAATGCCATTGTGATTGACACTTGGGTTCCAGAGACCACCACTTGCAGGACAGTCATGTTAACATGTAATGTAGCATGCAGAAATGTCATAGTTGTGTAATAGGCTTCCCTGCAATCTGTGCCTATATATACTCCCCTAATGCTAGGCTGTATCCACATGTGGCACCTGTCTGTGTTGTAGCAAGGCAGAACAGTGCAGCTGTGCAGAAAGGAAAGTTAGAGAGTGTGGACCTGATGCCTGAATGCACTATATATATATATATATATATATATATATATATATATATATATATATATATATATATATATATAACTAAAACACTTCTTAATATAAAGGCAGCCAGGGCCAGTAGCTAAGCTTTGTCCTTTTAATACTGGCTCCTTCATCGTTCTTTTATATTCAGTGTTTTAGTCATTTGTATTCCTATATATATATATATATATATATATATATATATATATATATATATATATATATATATATATATATATATATATATATATATATATATATATATATATATATATATATATATATATATATATATATATATATATATATATATATATATATATATATATATATATATATATATATATATATATATATATATATATATATATATATATATGGGTTCAGACAACTTACTACATGGACACAGCCACTTCACCGACATCTGAAATAATCGACATGACTCATGGACATTTAACAGGTAAGAGAATTAATTTCGCTAATCATGCCTACCACACATAAAACTGCCATACTTACTAAAACATGGTAGGCATGATTAGCGAAATTCAATTCTCTTACCTGTTAAATGTCCGTGAGTTGTGGTGTCGATTATTTCAGATGTCGGTGAAGTGGCTCGATATAGTAAGTTGTCGACCTATAGGCATGAACTATATATATATATATATATATATATATATATATATATATATATATATATATATATATATATATATATACACACCTATGTATATATATATATATACATATATATATATATACATATATATATATAGATAGATATATATACACACACACACACACACACACACACACACACACACACACACACACACACATATATGTGTGTGTGTGTGTGTGTGTGTGTGTGTGTGTGTGTGTGTGTCTGCATATACACAAACAGACACACACACACGCACACATATATGTATATAAATACATGTCCCCTAGTTTTGCATCACAGTGCTGCATGCTATGTGTGAAGGAACATCACACATATCAATACACAAATATATATACAGCAGTAAGTGTGTGCAAAATGGACAGTTATGTCAGGTGTGAACCCCATGTTGGGAACACATTGCCCTTGTTTGTGAAGGTGGGATTGGGAATTTGGGGAGGGATAGCAGGTATATTTATGGAGGTGGGTTGGGTTGGAAGATACAGAAGACAGCCTACAGGGGAAGTATATGACAAATATGTTGGGTAAACACCCTGGATGGGGAGTGTTGTCTACAATGTGAAAGCCCCATGAGCCCCCATATGGAAACAATGGGAACAAGTCCCCCACCCATGTCCAGTCACAATATCAGCTTTATGGCCCTGAAGGTGCCTGGGCTGGAGGCTGAGCAGGAGGAGCATGTGGACTCCGTGAGTGTGTACTGAGGGCCTCAAGGTGCTGTAGCACATTCCCCATGTCTCTGTGGATCTCCCTATGTACCAGACCCTGGAACTGACCTTGGGTGACAGGATCATGTCTGTGTGTGCTCTCGGGTGGGCGGGTGCCATCATCCCCTGAGGTGGTTCCACCTAAAGGTAGTGCAGGACCAGTAGACGAGGAAACCCCAGGGTGGGTCTCACATGCGATGTGGCCTGGTAACAAGGCCAGATGAGGTGAGAGAGGTGGTTCTGCTGGAAACTGTTACCAAAGCATGCTATTGTGTCACTGTTATAGAGCATATGTGGGTAGTAATAGTCCAGACATTCCCGGATCATGTCCAACAGCATGCATAGATATCCCCAATAACACAAAACAACAGATGTGCAGCAATCACATAGCAAACAGAACATGTGCATATATGGAACCGTAGTGGCCCTTACAATGGCATGCAGGTGACATTGTCTGTAACTGACCAGCAATGATTGTGTCCCCACAGGGAACATGGCTAGAAACACATAGCACAAAGTGTTGTACAATACTATATATGTTTCCCAATGGTAGGTTTTCTGTAGACATACCTAGTGAGTTGTGTGATCAGATTGTTGTTGCAAATATGGTGGGGGAGAGACAGAGATGTGTATTAAAAACTATGATAACCTTGCTGTATGAGGTGCTCAGACCTGTTTCTTTCTTTAGGTCTTTCATGAGAGGCTTCCCAGTTATACATTGGATGAGGTCATCATCACACACCTGGTGCAGCACTATCAGGCTGAACAGCCCATGAGCAGCAGGAGCGGACCATCCTGTGGAACGATTTTGTCCACAGGGTAAACAATGTCGGCCTGCATAACCGCAGTTATGAGCAGGTCCGGCATCATTGCACAGACCTACTTTGCAATGCCCGTTGGTGTGCTGCTGCAGTCAGGGGGATCAGCTCGCAATGGGGGGGTCATGCCATCCAGCCCCCCTGACATATGTTGAAAAGCTCCTTGCCAGCCTCAGGGGTACCTGCCCGCCCGCACACACAACTTCTGGCGGAGATCATAGTGGAGGTGGGTGCTACCCACACAATGGCAGAGGAGCATGCAGGTAAGGCCACAGGGCACATCAGTAGACCACTGTTGCATATCCATCCACATCTGTACAGTTAGATCATGCATATGTGAGATGACATATATATAGTCTGTTGCTGCGTAGTAGTAATAAACAGATGTGCATAATCTGTAGTATTGTGGGCTTGTACTGTTGATATACTGTAATGCTGCACCCACTCTGTACCAATGCCACAACTGTGGCTACTGACATCACATCTCTCACATATTTATGTAGGTCCCTCTGGTATACCTCCAAGGCAGCAGCCTGTAGCTGGTGAGTATGGTGTTTGTTCAGGTTTGCCAATACACCGGTCATGTTATGGCTATGGTATATTCCATGCACACATTTAACACACCTATCTATGATGCATGCATACATACATGTTCACGTATTGTTGCTGTTAACTGCACTGCATCACAGTGGTCACAATGACGGTGTATCTGAAGGGTATGTCAGACCCCTACAATATAACTAACATCCTGTCATTGCAAAATGTGTGCACAGAGATGAACATAATGGTGGGACAAATGGCCTACAGTAGGGACATGTGTGAAACATCACCCTTATACAGTGCTACAACAGTGTATATACCAGTACTACAATGGCAACTGTTACAGATCTGCACTACAGCATATCACAATACTGCAGCCCACAACCCTTACAACCTGCAATTTGGTCCTAACATGAGCAACGAGTGTGTAATATAGAATTG
This sequence comes from Protopterus annectens, assembly GCF_019279795.1. NCBI lineage: Eukaryota > Metazoa > Chordata > Ceratodontiformes > Protopteridae > Protopterus > Protopterus annectens. Next base: position 813,391,565 of record NC_056746.1, read on the forward strand.
TATGTTAGGACAGCAAATATGGGGAATACATACCTTCACAAACACCGGAAAGCATATGTGTGCACACGCTCCAGATAAAATATAGTGGAAGCAGCTGTTGAGGTACTGACTACATGCATTTGTCATGGAAATGCACCTTCCAGCAAGTACACGTCCCCAATGTCACACCAAGAAATGGTCAGCTGTCCCAGATGTTTGGCCATCAAATGTGCCCACTTACCTGCAACAGAGGCAGCCATGGCTTGCACTCATCTTACATGCCATGGAGTCTGTCCCATACCCAACAGGTAGCACCCAGGAGTTGGGCATGTAGCCATACCTCACTGTTGCATATACCATGGCAAACAGTGCAGGCAGTCATGTATGTGGCGAGGATGTATGGACAGGAATAATGTAGGAAATAAGCAGATGGCCATCCAAGACAGATGATGTCACATGTATCAAACCAGTCATACAGGCTGCCTAGTAACATGCCACAACACTGAGGAGGTTGCAGGAATGTCTAGCAAGTACTTGCTGTGCAGTAACCATGTTAGCAATTGCCTGGACTCTGCAAATATGTGGCCAATGGGTTAGGGTAATCAGATGTGACAGTTGTACCACAGGAAGCATCAGCCAGGCCTCCCTAGAGGTGGTGTATGCATAACAGAAGAGGTCCCCAAAAGGCATGCATTGCAATGTGTACTGATGTACCAAGACCATGTTGGAAACCTACAGACAATATCATGTAAGATACATGTGCTGCACAACCAACACCTTAACCCACCTCAGGCCCACCATCCCCATCTGTACCATGCCAGTGCCAGTGTACACCTGTATGTTTGCCATTCATTAAATGGGGCTAGGCTGTTACATGTGGTGTTCAGTGTTTGGGACACTGCAAACTGCCACACACATGTAGGCCATAGCTGTCAAGCATCTGTAAAAAGGCTGAAGGTGGGGAGGGGATGTCAACATGACACAACAGTGCACTGCAGCAGGGATCCAAAGGATGCTACAAATGGCTGTACCTGCACACAGTCAGGGTCAGGAACTGTGGCAGACATAACCCTGACTCCACAGCAATAGTGACGGCAGTGTGTGAGCTCCAAGGGATGTGCACATGAGTTGATCTTGCAATTATGCAGAGTTGGGGGACATGTGTAGGGCAGACTGACCATATACTGGCAAATGCAGATGGCCCATGCTAGTATACCCCTGCCAGGAATAGTGACTGCTGTAGTACACATAACAGTAGGTGCAACAAACCATCATGATAAGGGCGTGCACACATATGCACCCATGAAGTGTATGCATCTCAGTCAGCATCAGCACAACTAACACATTTGTTTGATACTGCATTTGATTGTACAGGACATATGTCACATATTGGGCTCATGTAATGTTAACATATGCAGTAATGTGGTCCCATGACATATCAAGGAAGAGGGCGTCATATCAGTAAGGGTGTGTACACTCCCCATAGCCATGGTAAGGTTTGACGGTTGTCAGTGTAATTGTATCATATTGGTCATACATGCACAGCTAATGGTGACATCTGTAAATCAGGCATCAGGCATTCACAGATGACATCTGTTCACATATCATCCCAGATATGTGTCGGACAAACACATAGGGGTTGTGAGCAGCAGTGCAGACATTACTGACACAGGAATACACATTCAGCAATGGTGTGTATACCTGTGAGGTATGGTGCACAGTACATTGCAGGATGCTGAACATGGGCTGTGTACATGGGTGCAGTGTTTTCCAGGGGGAGGGGCATCATCTACTAACACAGTCCATGCATCACACACATGTATACTGTTGCTAGCATGGATTGACTATAGCTGCACTGCATGCTGTTGAGTACCATATGTTATGCATGTTTACAGATGGGTAATGGGAGGTCTGTGTGTAATATCTTGATGCAACCTCACCTGTAAGTGTGTGTGTGTGTGTGTGTGTGTGTGTGTGTGTGTGTGTGTGTGTGTGTGTGTGTGTGTGTGTGGGGGGGGGTTATTTTGTCTGTAAGTGCAATCAGGTGGAGTGGAGGGGGGCTTGGCACATGTAGGATGCGTGTGTGTGTGTGTGTGTGTGTGTGTGTGTGTGTGTGTGTGTGTGTGTGTGTGTGTGTGTGTGTGTGTGTGAGTGTGTGTCCATGTATGCACATGTGTGATTGTGGGGTTGTTCATATGTCTCGACTTCCCTTTGGAATTGTGCAGTACATGGACATGGACTGACACATGAGACACCAGGAATATTTGTCTGATATGTAAGCTCAGGACAGCTGATAGTATAATAAGGTCTGTAGTATGGAATATGCATTGGGAGGGAAACTAGACACCAGGTATACTGTTAAAATTGCAGTCAACAGAAAGGTGAAAGAATACCCACATATGCAGCACTACAGATGCACTGGGGAATTACTAGTCAACACCAGTGAGTGCATCCAAATATTATTGTTTTCCACATAATAAGTTAATTGAACAACAAATCTTGCATCTACTGAGCAATAGTCACATGTGACACTTCAGTGTATGACATTATTGAGTGACTATAGTAGCCCCTAACATATGGAGGCAATGCTCATGATGTCTGGACATACCCAAGGTGAACACTGGATGACAGCAGTGAGTCCTTGTTAAACCAACTCCAATCAAGTCAAAGAGGTAATAGAGCAACAGGTCATGTTTTGTGATCACTTGTCTAGGCAATTAGAAGAATTATATATTAATGATTGGTATTAATGAGTGTAAGTTTCCAAGTGTGATGCAAGATGGGGAACTTAAGTGAATAAACTTGGGACAGTCTGTAAACTCAGGGACAGGCAGGTATTATGGTGGAATGTCAGTGAGTGTGTGTGTGTGTGTGTGTGTGTGTGTGTGTGTGTGTGTGTGTGTGTGTGTGTGTGTGTGTGTGTGTGTGTGTGTGTACTGTTAAGCAATGATGTACAGGTCTTAAAGTGCATTTCTTGTTTTTCCCTCATAAGTAGCGAGGTGGGTCAGGGTCCCTCCTGCATGCAATCTGATGTTGGTGTCCATACAGCCACTGAAAATGATGATAGGTGTGTTGAGGCACAGGTGGGGTTGTCAGGGGTCTAAACTGCACCATTGTTTGACATCCCCTGTTATCCACCCATCCCCGCACACAGCCACAGTGCCTATAGATACACATCACCAGTGGTCATAGCAGAGGGACAGTTGGTGGTTGGTGGCAGTGCACAGGACAGTATGGTATCTATGGCTGCTGTATCTGGACACAGCAGCCATAGCTGGATGTCCAGCAGGGTACCACATAGGCAGATGTACAGGGGTGCCCATAGGAGGGCTGCTGGTCATCTTGCCTCTGGCACAAGTGCCACATCTGGTACCACCAGATGCATGTTTAAGGCTGTCATGGAGGCACAGGCACATATGGAAAGGTACCCCAGACAGGGTCTGAGGCTGCAGAGGGCTACTTTTTCAGCTGTAAGTGACAACATCCGTGATCTTGCAGGTGCCCTACATTATTATACAGAGGTCATGGATAGACAGTGGGGTGAGATGGTGGGCCTCCTCAACCATAGATTGTCCATGCTAGTGCATGTGGTGGGAGTGGTGTGATGACCATGTGGACGTAGGCCAGCAACACCAACATCTGGAGGTCAACAAGGATGTGCAAGGACACCAAGCCACTCCCATAGTGGCAGTACCAGCCCCGGCACTACACATCATCCTGATCAGTCCCAGGAGGGACCTAGTTCCAGTGGACATATGTCATCATCAGGGGAGGGTAGCATATTGCGGCTTGTACTTGGATGTGCCCGTGGAACCCCTGGCAGGCACAGTTCTCATGTCCAGGACTAGAGGTGGTGAACTGCACACCCTGCCAGGTATGGTCTGCAACTGTCCAACAAACACCTGTGTAGGGCAGCCACATGGCAGAACTGTGTGCATGCATACTCACACACAATACAAACACACCTAGGGCAACCCCATATCTACACACACCACATCCCCATGGCCATATCAGTAATTAAAACCCCTAACTCACACACATGGTGTCAAACATATGGCCCAACCTAGGTCTCTGGCAAACCAACAACACACCCTGTGCATGTGATGATACCTGTGCCACATCCCTGTCATCCATAACATCGATGCAGGGACAAGCTAATATGGTTCTGATGCACACAGTGACTGTACTACAGTGTACAAATGTACTGCTGTGTAACATGTTGTCAGCAGTAATGTTTATTGCTTACATGTCAGGTAGTGTAGCTGCCCAGCCATGATGCGTCATAGCTTTAGTAACACAGAGCGATTGTGGTCTCCATAATGTTATCCATTTGTGTTGTAGGTGTCCATGTGTCAGCAGGAGAATGGTCTGCTGTCAGATCTCACATGGGGTATGGCACTGTGGTGACACCTTGGCTGTGCCATATCCTGGGTACAGGTGAACACGTCACAGGTCTGTATAACAATTACTGCCTGTGCCACATGGCTGATATGTCTGGTGGTGGTGTATACAGGTGAGTGCATGGTGGTTGCTGTTAGCAGCCTTTCTACAGTGGACAATGGTAGTTGTACTGGGTGGTACACACCACATGTTTATGTATAACACACACAGAGGCTTAGGTGTTGATGTACTACACAGAAAATACTGTAGGCATGGATGTATGTATCTGTGCAAGGAACCCATTGTAGCCTATGTAATTCCACCAAGCCAGACTATGCAGAACAACACCTTGTGGAATAAGCAGTCTGCTAGTTTAATGTTATTGACAGTACCAGCAGGGTATATGTCCCCTTCCCCAATGTAGTCCAATCCTCAAAACGGTAAACATATGTGTGCTTGTGTGGGTGGCACACCCCTAACCTTTGGAGGGTGAGAGGTTCTGTAGAACCACAGATAGTGTGATAGACAAATACATAACCTGTTAACATGAACTGTACAGTATTATGCCCAGCTACACGGGGGGTACACTCAACAGTAACTGCAATTATGTTGGCTGTGTCCACAACATCCACATCCAGCTATATATACCAACCCCAGTATCGCTGCACACCTATACAGTGGGGAAGAGGCCATTTACACAGCTAACAGTAGTTGTGATGGAATGTATGTCCACAGGATGCTACCTGTGACATGTTAGCATATGCCACACAGTTCCTGGACAGATGACCCCCTAGGACATGTATATTTTGCAACCTGGAGTAGATTCCTCCACATACATGCACATTCTTACTTGGTAACACTGGGACTAGACCCCTACCTAGGTATGTAGTGCTGCTGATGTGTGGCTTTAATTGCACACACCACACAGATTTTATTATGAGGCGTGTTCCAAGTTTCATGATACATGCAGAACAACCCCAGGCATGTACAATATGTAATGGGGGATGTAATGGTTGTATATGGACAATACATAGTGTGACATACCATCATATACACATTGACAAACTTATAACAGTCAGACACACATCTGAGTGACCTGGGCCTATCACTGCTAACTACCTTGTCAGTGTGTCCAATGTGTTACAGGGAGGTTGCACACAGCACATGCATAACTCGGCTGGATAGTGTTATCAGTTACCTGTACAGTTGATGGTGACAGTGGTTACCATACAGCATGGTGTAATGACAGTATACCCAGCACCCACACCCCGCTGTGGATATTGTATGCACTGGAACCCATGATGACACTCTGACATACCCACCATCACACATCGACCAGGACTGCAATACAACCCCTTGTCCATCCCAAGAGTGCTACTATAGGGATATGCATCTAATGCACATGCCACAGGCATAGTAGGGTGATGCATTGTCATGCATCTCCTATGGGCAGCAACATTACCTGTGTGGCAATGTGTATTGTAATAGGAGTATGTGGCCTCAGAATGCTGTACCCTAGATATATACACACATGCACACACACAGACACCAGAATTCAGTGTGTATCCCATGCCTATCAACCCATTTGTACAACAGTGTTGTGCTGGTACTACAAGGCCCAGGTAGCCCTTAGGGACAGGAGCATAACAAGGTACATATAATGTCCAGTACAGCAGCAGACACATCTAACTATGGCAATGGGTGGTGCAGTGAGTGTGAAGGGCCTCGGGGTATTCCCAACTACAGGTCTACTAACACACAGACACTGATATTCTCAGTAATGTACACGCACACTTTTGTCAGTACTGGGGTGCATCAGTGCAGGTGTTCATACGTGTGTACCTGGCTATTGTCCATGGAGAGAATGGAAGTGTAGTGGATGTGTCTGCAGTGGTATCATGCCACCTGCCATGTGCCAGTAGGCCATCTATCTACAGACGCCACTGTGGTGTGACATGCATCAACCAATCTTCTGGGTGCCTCCTACAGAGGGCCGGTGTGGTGCTCCAGTTGACATGTGTGCAACATGTATTACATAACATGGTTAGTGTATGTTTTGGAGACCTGTGCCCAAACATGTTCTGCTGATTGTGGTAGTGTAGTTGAGGTAGCCATGGCATGTTGGGGTGTTGGGTCCTATCTGTGCCATTTATAACACAGCTGGGCAGACATGTCAGTGTCAGTCAAGCATAGATTGCCTGTATGTATCCAAGATGGATACCTGACATCTGCACATCTGTACAGGGACTGACAGACATCAGCTCACCAACTAGCCATGCAGTAAGATGACTGTGTTGACAGATAGATGTCTGACACCAATAGGTATGCCATTACTACATGATGGCAGCCCTCACTGACATGTGCTATACAGACAGTAGTCTACAGTTATTTTCCACATGTCAGATCATTATCCAGTAGGAAATATATAATGTGACACAGCTCACACACCAGGAACATGACAGTGAGGACTCAGAATCCATCTATGCATGCAGGGGTGTTTGTTTCGAGTACTACAATTAGCAATCTACACTTGCTTGTGGAAGCACTGTCAACAGTCGTAACGTAATGATACACTACATGCCAGTGTGACTGCATAAAACCTGTGATACTACCCTTGTATGAACCACATTCACATGGATAAGAGTGTTGTACAAGCCATATATACTTGGGTGTCACAGACAGGAGACTCACACCACTTGATACTGTAATGACAGGACAGACACATGCTATGTACATGGCATTACATACACTTATTACAGATGTCATTACCCTGCTATGTTATCAGACTGGGATATGAGCACTGGTTACCAGAGCTGAGCCATGCTTAGCAGGTATCAGCATTGCTGCAATATAACAGCTAAGCACATTTACACACTGGTAAACGAAGCCTACACAGTGTAAGCGCCTGTACATTTAACAGTACATTAGCACCGCTTAGCTTCATGCAAACCCACACAAATGCACTTAAAGCTGCTTAAAACTGCCTTAACCACTCTGTATCCAACAGCCCTTGTTCTGCCCAACAACAAAATAAACAGCACTTGCAGGTCTTGAACCTAAGACCCTGCACACTATAGTCACAGCAGTTAACCACTACTCCATGACAGCGGTGAAGACAGTTGTTGTTTTTCCAATATATCTGTCAGTACACATATTGAATAGTATTGAAGAATTGCTGTGGCTTCTACAGTTGTGTAGTACTTGTTAGTGATATTACTGTTGCGTTAAATATGTTGTTATATCTAAATATACACATCAGATACATATGGTGTGATACATCTGGGAAGGTAAGCGCCCTTCTCTTTTTCTCCAAAAGGCTGCAAAAGCAATCGCATATCCTATTTCCATTCTCATAAAAAGAACAATCCAAGAGGGAACTATCCCTGACATCTGGAAAGTGTCCTACATTATCCCTTTACACAAAGGTGGCAACTCTATCGACTATTCTAACTATAGACCAATCGCACTCCTTTCTCCATTAGCGAAAATTATGGAAAAATGTATACACCAACAACTTCTAAATCATCTCTCAGTACATAACTTAATAGCCAACTGTCAACATGGCTTTAGACCCCATCATAGTACTACCACTGCTCTTCTTTCCTTTATAGACTCCATAAATAGGAACCGCAACAATAACCTTCTCTCTTCTGCACTATTTATTGATCTTTCTAAAGCTTTCAACATGGTTAACCACTCTATATTAATCAATATACTCACACCCCTTTCCTTTGACAACCTTGCCATTAAATGGTTTACATCTTATCTTAGCAATAGACAACAAGCAGTTCTTTGGGGAAACCAAACTTCCTCTCTATTACCTGTAACTATTGGTGTCCCTCAGGGCTCAATTCTCGGACCTCTTCTTTTCACCCTATTCATTAATGACCTACATCTAGCAATTCCTCAAGCAACCGTCATACAATATGCTGATGACTCTACCCTAATTTGCTCAGCATCTTCTTCTTCAACACTTCATTCACTTACTCAAAGCATCTTCAACACTGTTGAAACATGGTTTTCTAAACGCTACCTTATTCTTAATGCCAAAAAAACTAAACTTCTCCTCTTTACCCCCACCTCTCGGTCCCCACCCCTTGATTTCACCATCTCATCAAATAATGCTACTGTCATTTCCCCTGAACCAACAACAAAACTATTAGGAATAACAATTGATAATAATCTCTCTTTTGATCAACACATTAACAACACTATTAAATTAGTAAACAGAAAAATTGGATCCTTATATAGAATTAAACCCTACCTAACTGCTTCTGCCAGAGCCATAATTGCCCACTCCCATCTTATGTCTACACTTCTTTATGCTTCTCCAATCTTTACCAACCTTAAGAAAGCCAACCTTAACAAACTTGCTACATCCTATTACAACATTGCCAGATTTGCTACTGGCAACCCTTATAGAACACATCACTGTGTGAACCTGAAACAACTTGGTTGGGTGGAATTTCAACACCATTTGCTTATTCCCCAACTCAATATTGCCCACAAATTACTCTACCAGCCCAATAACACCCCCATTCTTTCTCAACTTTTAATCCCTTATAATAATCTCAACTCTCTTAGATCTTCTAAGAAACTAATGGCCTGCCTTACAAAGTCCAATAACTCAGCCGGTGACTCCCTTTTCTCTAATACAATTGGAAGGAGCTGGAATATGCTACCCAGTGAAATCACTCTACTCGCATCTCTACCACTCTTCAAACAAGAAATTAAGAATTACTTCAAAAGCCATTGGCTCTGTTCCTGTATAAAGCCAGACTAATCTTCCTACCTACATCTGTTTATCCTCCTCCTCAATTTTCCTCCACTCTCTCTTCTTTTCTTTTTTCTTTTCTTTTTATAACTCTTTCTTGCTAACTCTTATTATCCTTTAACTCTCTTTGGCTCATATCCAGCAAGTCTTTTTTACTTCCTTGCCTTTATTGTTTTACAGTCCTCTCTTAGATGGCTTCCTTTTTACCCACTTATAGTAATTTTGCCCTCTTTCTCTGATATTTTACCCTTTTGCTCACCTCTAACTCTCTCTGTACAATGACTTGTCACCCTATATTTTCTCACTATCATCTCATCCTTCAACTTGAATCTTTGTTACTCATTCAAGTTATACTTTTGATATATCTTCTTAATTAAGTTTTTATTTTGACATTATATTGCCATTTGTTATTATTGTTATTGCTTTTTGATTGTAAGGTTTTTTTCTTTTTATGTGTATTTTCTGTGTGGAGCTTTTCTCCCCGGGCCTCTACTGAAAATGGAAATATATCCAGCTAGACTAGCCCGGTCAACAAATGTAAAATAAAAATAAATAATAAAGGTATACACAACAGTAATGTTTACAAATGACAAGGATATGGCTATATACATATACATATGTAGATATATGTCTACATGTATATATACATATATATATATATTCATATATAAGTATTTATACACATCTGTATAGTGCATCATATATGTGTCCATATATAGATCTCTCTGTATATATATATATATATATATATATATATATATATATAATATATGCATGTACATCATATATGTGTGTGTGTGTGTGTATATATATATATATATATATATATATATATATATATATATATATATATATATATATATTATGTTAACATATATGTAGGTATCTATAACTATATGAGCATATATATCTATATATATCTGTATATATGTAAACAGGTCTACTGCTTTTGGTTGAATTACATTTGATCGAAAATGATTTCAGGCAGCCCACTTCATCAAAAATGCATTTCACTGAAAACCCATTTGGTCGAAAATGGACTATAACCCCTGCCCCACTGCAGTGTGACCCTGGAGTGAGAATATAAAGTAAGGGGAGGTGTGGGAGGCACAGCCCCCCACATTGGGGGGTGTGGGAGTTGTAGCCCCTCACATAATTGCAGTGTAGGCACTATTATATACATATGTACCCATTAAAAATACATTGCAACATATTATATCAGTAAAAAGTAGTTGCAAAATGTGGAGGGGAGCTTCGCCCCCACACCAGCCAATGTGGAGGGTGTGCCCCCCACACCCCCCTTACTTTATATTCTCACTCCAGGGTCGCACTGCAGTGGGGCAGGGGCTATATTCCATTTTCGACCAAATGGAATTCAGCCAAATGAGTTTTCAATCAAATGAGCTTTCAGTGAGGTGGGCTGCCTAAAATAATTTTCAACCAAATGTCATTTGACCAAAAGCAGTAGACCCATATAGACATATATAGATGTGTATATATATATATATATATATATATATATATATATATATATATATATATATGTGTGTGTGTGTGTGTGTGTGTGTGTGTGTGTGTGTGTATATATATATATATATATATATCCATATATGTATGTAGATATGTATATGTGTGTATATCTATCTATCTATATATATATATATATATATATATATATATATATATATATATATATATATATATATATATATATATGAATGTTTACCGTATGTCTAGAACATGGAGTGGAGTCATACCTTATCACCAATAGTCTCAACCTCTTAGTGCAAAGGGATGTCATGTATGTATTGCAGGTATATATGTAGACTTTTGCCACTATAACAGGGGTTGTCTTAACAGACATGTTGTGTGTGGGAGGTCACATCTGCTATTGACATGTACGCCATCAGTTACTGAGAGACATCCTAAGGTCATCATAGTACAGTACCACTGATATCACAGTAATGATCCTGTGGATTACAGCAGAGATATTACCAATAAATGTAGACAGTCTGGCACACTCCATCAGTCCAGAGGTATACACAGATCCCCTTAGTGCAAGACATGTGGACCAAGCCTGACAATGTGGATGTTAACAGCCATGTACATGGGTATGTCACGTAAATACTGGACTACATATGCCCACACAGTTTATGCATTCACACACTCCTGTCTGTCCTGACACGTAATAACCGGTGGTGCAGACATCACATGGTCACATACTACTCACTAGTTAGTGACATACATCTGTACAGCATCCCACTGCTTTGTCAGAAATACACAACAGTTATTGTGGTCCAGCAGCAGTACATAGTCTACTTCATAGTCTACTTCATAGGTTAGTACTAAGGTAACTGCCCTTGCGAGCCATTTTAAGCCTAGCCAATTATCCCTTGTGAGACTCAAACCCTGAAACTTGTGTTTGTAAGGCAAACACCTTAACCATTAGACCACCCTCCTATACATCTGGCAAATATTTGGACATAACATCACACTGGGTAATTACACTAAGCTGCTAGGCATGTAACAAAGCACTGTGCAAACTACAGGCAGACTGCTGCAACACTGGCCTACATTTCTTATGGGGGAATACACATGTACCTGCAAATATAGCAGGCCCTACAGGCATGTCACAGCACAGAGTAACAGACACCTCTGTGAAAGTGCATACCTACAATCAATGTGAACACAGCCACAGACACATATGGTAAGCAAGCTCAATATTACACTATATTGACCGTCTGATCAACACCATCCTCATATGTGCCACTCACACACTAACCCTACATATACTGGGCCATGACACAGTGTGGTCTGATGCCTGTCTGTGGTATAGGATATATGTGTGTTTGGCCCTACAAACATGTGAGCCAATAGGGTACCATACACTGGAGCAGCATGTAACATCGGATAGAACAGGGCCAAGAACAATGACATCTACCACAGTCTGTACACAGGCCAAGGTACGTATTTACAATACACATACTGTCGACAATCACCATAAGTACACAGACCTCACTACTGTACATACAACCACAGAATGCCCAGGTTATGTCCACAAATATAACCACCCTGGTAGACAGGGTCCAGGGAAGTAAATACTGTGGGAAGAAATAGCCAGGGAATTGTTATGGCTAGGCTTGTAGAGGCCCTAGGGCCAATAGCCTAGTACCAACCTATGAACCTATGAACCCATACTATACATAACATGTCTTAGCAGTCTGATATCTGACTGGCTTGTTATCAGGTATGATGTCAATAAATAATGGTGTACAGAAAATATGCACCTCTTACTGCATGACATATGTACAAAGGTTGACAGACTTGTGGCTGGAGGCACAAACACTGGGCCAGTATTGGCATGTTGCTGTGATAACCTCATACATTTACTATTGTAACATGGTTTGTTGTGACATATGTCCTAAGAGGGATATGAAGTCAGTAACTCTCATGGCTCTAAGGGACTCACACACATTATCACAGGATTAGACTTCCTAACTAGCTATTTTGCCACAGTAAAGTAATATGCAGGTATCACATGCACCACAGGGGCTATCAGGATGATATATGGATAAAGGGTATGTTAAGGTGTCTGACATCAGAAGGAATGCTTCAGTAGGCCAATGGGAGGTGTAGTGAGTGTGAATGGCATTCAAATCATTATACTCCACACACACACACACACACACACACAGACACAGGTTTGCCAGTACTGACATGCATGGGTGCATTGCTTCACAGGTGTGTAGTGGTTGACTGTGCCAGAAGGCTGTACAAGGTTATGTAAAGGGTATACTTTGGCATCAGGCCACATGACAATGGTCTGCAGTGTGGCTCAGGGGTGTAGTGTCTGGATTGGCCCACACAGGTGGGTATTGTATTCACCATCTAGTCATCTGGTTACTATTGTGGGTGGCCAGTGCTGTGCAATGCTTACCATGTATGTGTTCTATATTCCATGACAGGGATAATGCCAGAGATGTGCACACATCCCACATGCATGTTTTGTGACATGTGGAAGTGTACCTGGGGTGTCTGGGGCATGTTGTGCAGACAGATTGTTATCATTAGATGTGCCATTCTTGACCTCATGTGGTGAGAACTGGCAATGGACACCAGATTGACCCTGCATCTACACTGACAGCATGATACAGGTATTCCTTGGTGTCAGTGGCATCTGTCCATACAGGGCATGTGTATAAGGCATGGTATGTCCTTTGTGGGTTACATTTTCTGGCTCTACAGTTGTTGCAGGCATCCAGTGGGGAACATAGTGAAGGAGCACTGTATGTAATGATTTGCCTTTTGTAGGGATGGGACAGGGTGCCATGTCCTCTGTAGTCCACTGCAATCACACCATGGTTACTATCTATAGGCAATATTCAGGGAACTACCAACATAGTGGTTGTTGCCTAGCCAAGTGTGTTTGTGTATTGGACATGGGTGGAGAGTGCTCTCTGGATAATACAAGGGTTGCCTATATTGTTCGCCAAGCCATGATGTCACATGTAGGGGTATGGATTGTCTACCCTAGCCTCTCTGCTGTTTGACATCTGTTATCCTTGTAAGTGGACATTGCACAGATAAACACACACACACACACACACACACACACACACACACACACACACACACACACACACACACACACACACACACACACACACACACACACACACACACACACACAAGGTTCTACAGTTGCCATGTCTGGGAACAGAACTCCTACCTAACTAGTACATCACACTACAGCATTACACAGTTATAGCATGTGCCATGGAGCTTACTGGGCTACTCTTTTCACAAAGGCGTATTTCAAAGTGAATGACATCAACAACCTTGCCAATGTTGGGGAATGGAAAATGTAGATCATAGGTTCATAGGTTGGTACTAGGCTATCCACCCTAGGGCCTATACATACCTAGACATGACAATTCCCTGGCTATGTCTTCTCTCAATGCTAACTTCCCTGGACCCCTGTCTAGCAGGGCATCTGACATGATCCCCGAGGCCAATTTTCTATCTCCCATCCAATTGTCCAGGTTCCTTTTGAACAGGGCCAAAGAGGCACTCTGCTTGACATGTATGGGCAGTCAATTCCAGAGTCTGGGGCATCTCTGGGTCAGGAACACATCCCTCCAGCATGTATTGTTCATTGTAATGACAAGATTTGGATCCCTGGAGCATTTGGCTGTGGGGTTTGGTATTTTTTAAGTGTAGCATGTCCAACAGCTGTGGGTTGGACATGGCATGGTATGTTAAGGAGAGATTGCCTTTGAGAACACAATATGTGACAGAGTATAGCTGGATGATTACAGACGGTCAGCATAGGGCATCTGGTTTAGGCCTGTGATTCTTTTAGTGAGGTATGTCTGCAGCCTTTCTAGTTGTTGCAGATTTCTTGTGAGGTACATATGTAATGGGCCATTTTAGTCTGTACTGGGTCTACTGAAAGATGACTACAGTGGGACAATGGCCTTCTTTTTCCTGGATGTAAAACCCTTAGTGGTGAGGTGTGCCACATAGGTGGATTTCCTGACTGTTGTGGCAATGTGGTTATCAAAGGTGAGACCACTGTCCACCTGTGTCCCCAAGTCTCTTATCACACTTTAGGTGTTTAGTATACTGTCACCTATGTGGTACTTCACAGATACATGTCCCTTCCCAAAGGGGATAACTATACATTTCTTGGCATTGATCTTGAGGCCATGGCTCAGGCACCAAGCATGTCTTTCTGTAAGGCCCTTCTGCAGACTATCCACATCATGTAGGGATTCAATATTGGCTCCCAGTGTGCAGTCATCTGCGAACTTTGTTTGCCAGAGTTCCTTACTGTTGGATTGTACGTCAGAACAGTAGATGCCAAATGAGGGTGGTGCCAGGGCTGAACCCTAAGGTACTCCAACTGTCACTTGTCTGGGGCTGCGGTTGGTGTCACCTACATTTACAGTATGGGTTCTGTCATTACAGAAGTTGGCAGCCTATCGGGTGACAAGGATTAATGGCCAGCTTGATACATCTATCTATAATTCCAGACTGGGGGATGGTGGCAAAGGCCTTAGTGAGGTCCAGATAGGCTGTGTGAACCACCTTACCCTCATCCATAGCTCTGGAGATGGATTAACAGTTGCCATTCAGGTTGAGGTGACATGTTCAGTGCTTCACAAACCCAACCTGGTTGGGGACCAGTGTTTGCAGGTTGCCAATGCCTTTGTTTTAATTTCCATGATAATACATTCCATAGCCTTGCAGATCAGGCACATCATACTGGTGGGGCTGTAGTTCCCAGGATCCAAGGTGGATCCCCCCTTTGTGGACTGGGATAATTGTAGCTGTGCATCACATAGTGAGCATGAAGCCTGAGGTGTGGCTATGATTAGATATGGCACATAGATGAGGTACCAGTCCATTTTGTAGCTCATGTAGTACACAGCCTGGGATGTTAACTGGTCCCATGGCTGCTGTTGTCTTAGCTCTGGAGAGTGTGGTTTTTACCTATGTGGCCATTATTACTGGAATCTGGCAATCTTTCCGTGTTGAGATGGGCCCTTTCGGGGGTGAGAGGGGGTGCAGTTGGCACTGAATTGATCTGCCAGGATATCCTTGGGAGCAATATATTTAATACCATCCTGTTGTGTCTCAGATCAGATCTGAGCATTGCTATTTAGATTTCTGACATAGCTATGGAATGGGTTGCAGTTGTCTTTAGCATCTTTGGCTATATTATGTTCGTAACTAGCTTTGGTGGATGTTATGAGGGATCTCAGCTTCTTACTGTGGCTGGTAAGGGAATATTTTGCATCCTGGTAATTCCCCAGTTTCTGCAATAGCTTCATCCTTTTGTTGTACAGTATGTTTATGGCAGAGGGCCACCACATTGGCTTCCTTTTCTTGGTGGGGAGCATCTTGGTTCTATATTGGATGGCACAATTCATGCATGAGTGGATGTGCTCATACAGTGCCTTCATGTAGGATTCAGCAGTCATCCTTTCAGTTCACATCTGCATGGGTGTCATGACATTAGTCATGTCTGACATGTGTAGTATGACATTGGCTTTGGAGATGTGTGTTACGGAGGTTTCCTTACTGGAGTGTGGGGGAGGGACGTTGATTTTAAGGGTGATTAGCTCATGGGCAGACCTGACCACAGATGGGGTGACCATAGTTGTGGAGCATTGATTTCCCATGTTGGTAATGACCAGGTCTAGGATATTTGAGCCCCTGATGGGACTATGGGTAACTTAATCCAAGTCATTGGTAATTAT
This sequence comes from Protopterus annectens, assembly GCF_019279795.1. NCBI lineage: Eukaryota > Metazoa > Chordata > Ceratodontiformes > Protopteridae > Protopterus > Protopterus annectens. The sequence continues at coordinate 813,407,963 of NC_056746.1, forward strand.
GACTTCCATGAACCATTGGGCACATGTGTTGGTACACAAGTATTTTTCCCACTTAATGGCAGGGTACTGTAAGTCACCCAGTATTAGGGTGTTTGGTTGTATCAGAATATTTCCCAGTATGTTTCAAAGCTGTAGTGGGAATCCTGGGGCATGGTGGGGGTTCTGTAGCAAGCTATACAATTTGGATTGCAGTCTGACCTAGTGTTAGTTGCAGCAAAGGTATTTCAGACACATTCTGTTGGGCAAGTAGCCTGGTGGTCTGAATATCCTGGTGAATATGGACACTCCTCCACCTTTATTGTTTTAGTCCTGGTTTGGAGGCCAACAGGTGTGGTGAGAGCTGTACCTGGTATTGCTGGGGTGCTCTCTGGAGCCTTGGAACAGGTCTCTGTTACTGCACAGATATCGATATTCTTTATTTTTAAGTGTGCCTTGTGACCGTAAATGGCCACAAAAACACTGATCCCTAAGACACACCCAGAGTTTCACAGTTACCATGTCTATGAATAGAACTCCTACTTAATTAGTATATCTCACTATAGCATTAAGCAGTTATAGCATGCACCACAGAGCTTACTTCCCCAAAGGTGTATTTCAAAGTGAATGGCATCAGCAGGCTTACCAAAGTAGGTCAATGGAAGTTGTAGTAACTGTGAATGGCCTCAAAAGCATTGATCCATACACAGACAAACACAGTTGCCATTTCTGGGATTAGAACTCTTACCTAACTAGTACATCACACTACAGCATTACACAGTTATAGGATGCGCCACAGAGATTACTGGGCTTCATCTTCCCCAAAGGTGTATTTCAAAGTGAATGACATCAGCAGCCCTGCCAAAGTAGGGCATTTGACATTGTAGTGAGTGTGAATGGCCTGAAAAGCATTGATCCCTACACAGACAAACAAACATACACAGTTGCCATGTCTGGGATAAGAACTCCTACCTAACTAGGTACATAACACTACAGCATCACACAGTTATAGGACACACCATGGCGATTACTGAGCTACTCCTTCTCCAAAGGTGTATTTCAAAATGAATTACATCAGCAGCCCTGCCAATGTAGGGCATTTGACATTTTAGTGAGTGTGAATAGCCTCAAAATCATTGATCCCTACACAAACACACACACACACACACACACACACACACACACACACACACACACACACACACACACACACACACACACACACACACACACACACACACACACACACACACACACACACACACACACACACACACACACACACACACACACACAGTTGCCATGTCTGGGATTAGAACTCCTACCTAACTCGGACAACACACCATAGCATTACACAGTTATTGCACACACCACGGAGCTTATAGGACTACTCCTTCCCAAAAGGTGTATTTCAAGGTGAAGATATAAGCAGGCTTGCCATAGTAGGGCAATGGAGAGTGCAGTGTGTATGCATTGGCCATAACCCATTCATCTAGAAGCAGACATACAACACTCAGGCACACACATGTTTATATTCCACAGATACGTGTATATGACTGCTAGATGATGACTGACTTGTACAATCATTTTACACAGCACAAGCACCACAGACACTATAGTGCTGAGGGATGCCAGAGGCAAATGTCTACAGTGACTGTCATTTGCACATCATGTGGTTTTAGCCAACTGGATGTGTGTTCGGTGGGACAGGCCTCATGATGGGAGGCTCTTTGTCACTATCTGTCACACTCTTCCACACATCTAATTATGTGTAATTTTGGCCTATTACAGTGTGTTGTCCTTGGATATATGTGTGTATTCCTATCAAATGTGTGTGTAAAGCATGACTGGTGTGTGCTGAGGAGTGTATGCACAAACATCTGTGGCTGTCAGATATGTATAGTTCATTGTTGTTGCCAGACATGGGCTTCATTTCTGTGTGTGTGTGAACATGCCCAGTATGACCTTCTGTACTAAATGTGTGAATCCATTCCAGGTAGGTTGTACTCGAGTGCAGGCTTTCTACACCTACAGCTAGCAACCTGTTTCTGCAGCATATCTATAGATCAGTTGACAATATGGGGTCAAAATGGGCAAAGGATAGCGGGTTACTGTAGGTACTCGTGTCTGTGCTGCTTCTGCTACATGGTCTTGGTGTTAGCAGAGATATTCAGACATATGTACTGTTTTACACTGTGATGTTTTATGTCATCAAGTACTTTCAGGTATATATATTTTCTTGCAGTAATGTCCTGAGGAATACATGGTAAATTCAGCTGTGTCCAGTATTGTGGTCTGCAGCCTACATATTCTTGCACAATCATGCCATTCTGGAGGGGAAGCTGCAAACACTTGCTGCTGGGTCTCTGTAAATGGTTCAGCACCTTGGTACAGTGGTGGCTGAGGATCCCATGCTTGTACATCCACCAACGTGACAGTATGGCCATATCCTGCTGTGGCCATACATCACAGCTGTACAGATTCACACAGGTTACCCGGGGGCAGGGGTCATACTTTTGGATATTATCCCTTCACATTGTGGTTTACGAGTAGGTTTGTAGCCACCCATTCTTGTGTTTGCAGGCAGGGTCACCCACTCCATGCCACCCATGCTTCTACCCCCCCCCCCATTATTCTGTCCTATTCCAAACATTATGTAAACATTATCTGATAAGTTCCCTATAGTTATCACCTCATCCCAGCAGTAATTCAGTGTTGGTCCACAGTTCATACAGTATGACATGGTGGACATGTTACTGGGATTTGTCCACATGGCCTTGCATTTGGGTTCTGTGGACTGTGTTATGTTGTTATTTGGGAGTTCATGACATAACATACATTGGCAGTACAGGTGAGACACAGGCCTTTGGCAGAGGACTGTAGGCCAGTTGGTAGTGATGCAGGCCAGTTGTAGCAGGCTGTTGCATTGTGTCATTCCTACAGTCCCAGACTGCAAGACCCTATATTCCCCTGGGGTGACAGGGTAGGTGTGCAAGGTGTTAATGCCAATACTTTCTGTCATTGTTGATCCAGTGGTGTGGATGTTGGCAGGGTGCAGCTTACAGCTAGGGACACACCTGCATGGGACACCTGTTCTGCATGCTGCATTCATGGCTATTGCCATACAGATGTGAGGGTCATATTGTACTCATTCCCAACAGAAGAGATGAGACTGGAGAGGTACCTTGGGTGGTGGTGGGGTGAGTTGGGTGCATGCGTGCTATGGACACTATTTGCATCTGACTCACAGATATGCATGGGAAATTCCACTTATGCTGGCTTGTGCAGGGACATCAGCTGTTTTTCAATACTTCATACCAGTGACCTTTGTGGTCTGCCAGTGCTTGGCCAGATGACATTGGTATTCCCTATTGCAAGCCCAACTAATGTGCTGCTAACCTGTATGTACAATTCCAAATGTGTCCTTTCGACAGTAATATATTATACACTGTCTTTCTAGGGTACTTCCCCCTGTGTACTGTTTGTATGTCTGGGCCCACATTCATGCCATGTCCATCTTTCAGATGGTGACACATATTACTTACAACCATTTACTATGGCGTACTGCTGGAATGCATTGTTTTTGGCACTGCAGTTGTGAGAACATGACCCTGTTGTCAACAGTACTGGCCAATGGCCACTAGGACAAACCTCGCCATGCCTACATACTGACTATTCTCACCCAATATACTGCAAACACCAACCTAACACACGCAGCCCTGCATATTGTACACATTCAACAATCTATCCTGCTACTTTGGCCGGCTCAGGTAATCTGTGCTCCACTGTTATTATACTTACACATACATGTTACTACATTTCTGCATAGGATTGGGGGGGGGGTACATCTGACACTTGTACACATTTGCTGTGACTGTACTTGTATTTCAGGTATTCCATTTCATTCTGTATTCTGACCTATCATGCTGACTACAGGCATATCAGTGTACTACAGGTCTAAGGTTTGATTGACCTACATTTCAGTTTCAGACTTCTTACCCTTCAGAACTAACGTCCCACTGACTGACCAGTTGTAGTCCATCTGTGTAGGATTGGAGGGGGGTTGTTCTCCATAGCCATCAATCAGAGGCCTTAGCATAGCCTTTGTTTGTGTTTGTCTATGCCTGCCCTGATGGCTGAGACTGTTGTTGGGTATGTGAGCCTCACTGACTGGCATGTGTGTGTCCTATGGACACACACGTGGCCCACCACATTTCCTGCAGTGAGTTTTGTCAGCTTGTCTAGTACTGGCTACTATGGTGACAGCAGTATTTGTTACAGATTTCATGCTGCCACTATAGGTGTCTACTATCTGCTGGCATCCCATTCAGCCACCCAATTCCCTTGCATGCTCACATTCATACCATAGATACAAGTAACAAAACATACTACTCCACTTGGCAATTGATAGGGAGAGTGACTTACCTTGTGGTTGTGCCAGTATTGAGGATGGTGCTGGAGGGCTGACCATGTTGAATGCACATAGTACACTGCCTATACATGGTTAAGCACAGGTAGTGTCATGTTTGGCATCCCTTATACTGTATATATGAGTTAGAGAGAGGTGTCATTCCCTGGGTTCCTACCATGTCAGTGTATGTGCTATGCGTTGCCTCTTTGCCACAGCCTGGGCATACTGGGCATGCCTCCTTCTGCCTACTGTGGCAGGCTCAGGTTGTTCCTCCACCAAGTCACTCTGTGCCTGTGCAGGCCTTGGCAATGATGGGGGGCTGTGTGGCCCTGCCCCGTGCTGCTCCTGCTGCAGCTGTTTATGCAGGATCATATTGTGTAGCATGGCACATATGATGACAATTTGGGTACATGTAGCTGCTGAGTACTGCAAGGCTCCACCAGATGTGTCCAGGTACCAGAACCATGACTTGAGCATCCCAAACACACGCTCTATTAGGTTTACTATGGTTTGTAAGAATGACATTTTGTTAGCAGCACTGCTGCTGAAAATCAGAATGCCGTGCACAAAACATAAATGGATGGGATAGTCGAACACACTTATGAGAATTATGTAGTGCATTTGCATAAGTGTATTCGACTATCTGCATAAAGATCATGGTACAGTGGGGATTGGAAATTCATCCATATCCCCACTGTAGTGCGATCTCGGAGTTAGAATATATTAGTAGGGGGTGTGGCGGTGAAGCCCCCCACAGGGAGGGTGCAGGGAGGCATGCCCCCTCCTGTAAAAATGTGATGTGTCATATAGGAGTCTGATTTACATCAGCTTCTATACGGCTATCACGTGATGGTTTTGGCCACAATGTCAACTCAAATGTGTCGATCATTTGGGTCGACATTGTGGCCGAGTGGAATGTGTGTTTTCGGGTTTACTATTCACTGGTTCAAATGGCAAATGTTTTGCCGTTTGAATAAACAATAGTCTTCTTCTACTTCTTTCAGCTTTTCCTGGTTAGGGGTCACCACAGTGGATCACCTGTCTGCTCATGATTGGCAGTGGTGTTTTTACGGTGTCGAGTTGCCAGCCCAGCGCCCAATCTTCCACAGAAGGCACACACATGCACTCACACCTAGGGCCAATTTTAGGGTGTCCAATCCACCTACAGCATGTCTTTGGGATGTGGGAGGAAACCAGAGCACCCAGAGGAAATCCACGCCACCACAGGGAGGACATGCATACTCTGCACAGAAGGCACCCCAGCCTAGGATCAAACCAGAGAACCTCTTGCTGTGAGGCAGCTATGTTAACTGCTGCACCACCATGGCCGCCTGTTTGAATAAACAATAGTAAACTGCTCTATTATGATTCTGGCCTGTGCATGGGCCTCATTATGGAGTTCTTGTTCGGGTGTGTGCGCATTTCTGATTGGTGTCATCAGCCACGGCTCCAGTGTGTAACCTGCATCCCCCACTAGGTGCCTGTAAGGGATGTCCACATTGGCAAATCTCTGGTACAGCTGTGTCATATGCCAGATGTGGGATTCATGATAGCTTTCAGGGCAGCCAGCGCACACATTCATTAAAATGCCCTGGGCATTGCACACAACCTGGCAGTTGATGGAGGGGAAGCCCTTGTGGTTGATGTAGACCTTAACCCACTCTCCGGGTGGTGCTTTGATGCATATGTGCATGCAGTCTATAGCACCCACTACCTCACAGTATTCTGCTATTTGGTGGAAGAGAACATATTGCTGGTAAACGCCTCATGGCTGTTGTGGAAATATACATGCTCACCGGCCTGTGCTGACATGGCATCCAGGAACTGGTGGAGTACCCTGGGTGCTGATGCCTGTGAGATCCCCATGATATCCCCAGTTAGCCTTTGGAAGGTACCTGTGGCAAGTATTCTTAGGCCTACACATACCTTGGTATCCACTGGGATGGGTTCCCCTCTGTTGGTTGTGTGCGTGAGGTGTGGTCAGCACATCTCAACAATTTGCTGTAGGAGGTCCCTGTACACCTTATAGCGCTCCACTATTTCCAGCTCATGTAGCCCCTGGTAGGTTACCCTGGGTCTTTACACTTTTCTCCTTCTCCTCACTGTGGGTTGGTCATCAGCATTCTAATCCTCACCACCCTCAGCCTTTTCCACATGTTGATTTATGATAGCTGCTGCAGCCCCTATCATTTTGTTGCTTTTGTTTGGAAAAACTTCCCTGCTTGTGTACACCGGTGATGTAGAGTTTGTGGGAAAAACAGAGGGAAAGGTGTTTGCATAGTTTATAGTGGTGTGCTGGGCTGGTCTGGGCTGCTGCCAGTGTAATTGGCTGATTGATACATTTCACCTGCCAGCTATGCTAATTCTCCTTGATTACCTTCCTACTGCTGTTTTCCATTCCCATTGCCTTCCTGTTTAAGCCCAGGGGTGCACCGCATAAACACAGTGCTCAGATGTGCACGGAGCTGCTATTTCCTGGTTTACTTTTTTTTCCCCTTTAAAACACGATGTGTGGTACGCTCAGCCGCTTAGGCAATGTAAAGTGTGCTTGGCAGCTTCAGACATACCCCCTTGCTTAGCTCTGCTAAGCTAAGGGCAAACCCAAGCCACAGGGCTCCATAAAGCTTACAGTATGCCTGACACACCCCTCTATGATGTCAGCTAGCTCTTAGGCTTGCACCATGGTCTTCCTGCACTGACATGGTTGGGTGCAGGCTAACCATCAGGGGGGATCTGGGATTCAGTATCATTCCCCTCATTTGCATAGGATTACCTGCTAATGCCTAGTTACAAGTCTGACACTGAGCCTTCCCCCTTAGTAACCACTATTCACTGGCCATGTTGTCTTCTGCCTGCCATTGAGTAGAATGTCAAAATTGTGATTTTTGGATAGAATGTTTATTTCAATTTTTTTTTTTATTTTCGGCCCAATCCCTTTTGTGCACCTCTGCCCTATGCTTAAACAGCCGAAATTGGCTAAAAAAAATTAAAAGTTATGTTTTTTTATTTTTGCAACTGTTTTCCATGCCAGTGGCCATATATTTGGCCATTGGCATGCTTTCCGCATTATATACACCCATTTATCTGGAGCTGTCATGGCTCCGTTTTGTAGTTTGCAGAAATGTACAAGGTTACTAACTGAATACATTTCTACAAACTACACTAGTCCTGCACGGCCGGCTGCCAGATTCCTGGATTGCAAATTCACCTCATTTGCATGTTTTTCACCTGTAAATGGGGTAATTTGCATACAGGAGCTGTGTCCATACAGGAATAGTGCAGGAGCACCCATGCACGTCCCGGGAGCCATATCATAGAGGGGTGTGTCAGTTAAGCTACTCATCTTCCAACCCACCAACCATACTCAAAACAACTCTCACTTTAACATCACAGCAAAAGACAACACCACTATATACCCAACTGAACACACCAAATTGCTAGGAGTGGAAATAGACAATAAACTAAAATTTGACATTCACATATCCATGACCATAAAAAAAGTCCACAAAAAACTAGGAGCGTTATACAGAAATAAGCAACTTCTCACCAAAGCAGCAAAGATTTCAATAGCAAATTCCCACCTTATCACCACCCTACTTTATGCCTCTCCAGTATATACCAACCTAAGGCAATGCAATTTAAACAAGCTAGAGACCTGCTACAACAAAATCGCCAAATTTGCCACAGGGGCATCCTACTGTAGTCACCACTGTCTCTCACTTGCTGAACTGGGCTGTCTTGAACTCCCTCACCTCCTTCAGTGGTATCAATTCTCACTTGCCCACAAACTAGTAAACCATCCTCTAAATGTCCCATCCCTCCAGAATCTACTCCAACCCTATTGCACCACCAGATCACTAAGATCCAGCAACAAAAATCACTTGCAGATCACTAAAGCCAATAACTCTTCTGGTGAAGCACTATTCTCTTGCACCATAGCCAAATTATGGAACTCCCTTCCACCCACAATTACCTCCGTACCATCATGCATCCACTTCAAAACTTTACTAAAAACGCACCTAAAAACATGCTTACTATGCCCTTGCAACTCCCACTCTAATATCACCCACCCCATCCAACCACTACCTTTCTTTCCACTCCACTAACTACCTTGATTATAGCAAACTCAGATGCTCATAAGCCTAGTACTTATTATACAGCAGGAACTTCTTATTGTAACATTTGTTAATGTCTGTTATGTACTTCACAGATAAAGATTCTAGTTGTCTACTGATGTACTATGTTCTTCATCTGTAAATATGTTGTAAGTAATTGCTATGTTAAATTGTTAATCGCTATGTAATCCAATGTAACTACTGTCTGTTTATTTTAACTGTGGAGTTTTTCTCCCCGGGCCTCCGCTGAAAATGGACATACGTCCAGTCGGACAGTCCCAGTCAACAAATGTAAATAAATAAATAAATAAATAAAAATATTGCCTCCAGCAGCTCCTGCACTATTCCTACATGCTGTGCAGAGCTTGCTGAATCCTAGGGTAGGTTTATGCAAACAGCATGAAAGTATCTTATGCTGGAAGAGTCACTGTGTGAGACAGTATATGGAAATTGTGACTTTTTTTTAAATTTAATAGGGATATATGCTTGTACTGAAATGAAGGAAAAAGAACTCTTTGAATGAATCTTTCCTTATGTGATAGTTAATAAGGATATTCTTATAACAAAGATCTTAATGGTAATAAAACAAGTAATAAAAAAGTTGAATCGCGATGTAAAGAAATTGTAGGAAATATTTACATGGGGAAACTGAATGTCTGGATTAATGAGTTATACATGCAAAACTGGTCAAATGAAGCAGGAGATTTTTTTTAATATAAGAAAGATATTAATTATTTTTAATACTAGTCTTAATGAGATGGGCAGTGCAGCGATGGTTACAGGATTTTTAGGTCACGTATGTATTTGAATAGAAGCGGGAGAGAATGATAATGTTATCAAGGAAGAAAAAGATATAACGAGATTAACAGGAAGGGATGCATTGTACTATGACAGCATTTCGTAAATCATGAACAGGATGGTGGGTTTTATTTAAGGAAAGAACTGTAACAAAGGAAAACTATAACTTTAAAAGGAAAAAGATGATGGGCATTTTAGAACAAAATGATAGGGAGCATTTACTAGAGAAAAGAAGCATGTGAAAAAACAGGAAAAAGTGATGCAGTTGTTATATATTTTGTTAAGGGAAAAAAGGAAGCATTACCATATTAAGTTAATGAGGTCAAGAATGATAACTGTACAATAAAGGTAAAAAATGAAAAAGGTAAATTGAAGTGTAGTATATGTTGGTGAAACGTAAAGAAGGCAGTGGAGATGATAAGGAAGGTTAGAATGTTAAAGAATTGTCTAGAAATTCAATTGAATGTCTATAAAATAGTATTACTATGATAGGTGGGATACTTAGAATGGAAAGAGACTTTTCATCATGATATGATAGTATGAGATGTGATATATACAGGATATTTAATATTGAACAAAGGGAAATTTTGTTGATATACTTGAATGGTCTGAGAAAGGTTTACATGATAGCAATATTTGTCATGGTGTTATGAAACTGATATAAAAAAAAGCAGAAAACTGAAATAAGAAATTGTAGACTGATTCTTTTGAATAAAGCGGTTCATAAAATATTGATGAAAATTATACAAATGAGGTTTATGAAAGTTATGAATAGAGTGACGCTACCTGTTATATGTGAGACAAAGGCAAAGTCAGGTATTATTGATAGTGGTAAAGGAAGGTGGTAGATGATTAGCTATATGGTAGAATGGATGCAAGATTAATGGCAGGAGATGTTAGTAAGACATTTGTTCATGTAAGTCAACAATACTTGTGGAACATTTTGGGACAATATGGCATTAAATGGAGGTTAATGAATGTATTAAAAATAGCATAAAAGGCTAGAGTAATGTAAAATGGTTGATTTAGTATAGAGATAGTGGTAAAAAGCAGTAAGAAAGTGCTGCCCTCTAACTAGTGTATTATTCTCATTAGCTATGAATGCTGTATGGGATGTTTTAAGAAGGCTAATTTAAAAAGAGATGTAAATGTTACAAAACTGTATAGAAGATTCTTTTTTTCTAATGTGGATGATGTAGTAGCTATAGCCAAGAACAAAAGGTGGATGAAAATGATTTTACTTTATTTAATTTATCTATCCTTGGTGGTCAGTTTATTCCCAAGATAGAATTTATACTACAAGGGGAAATTTGGCCAGGGCATTGGGGAACTTCTCCTACTCTTCAGCATAGGGGAGAGGCATTGGGTGTGATACACTTATTCTCCAGTTTTCATTCCAGGCATGTAAGTGGACTGGAGAGACTGGAGGAACTATGGCAAATGAAACTAGCCCTGAGGAGTTATTGTAAATTTGGAAGTGGTAGAGTTGCTACCAGTAATGAATGATGGTGAGCGGAGAAATAATGATTCATCTGTATCAAAAGAGAAGGAGGTGGTGAAACAGACTAATTTAGTGGAGGAGACACAGGCTGATTAGGAGGAAGTATTTCAGCAAAACTGTTTGCTGAAGAAATGGAGAACTAAAAATGATGCAATGATTATTTGGTGCAGTTAGTTAACAGAAGTGAGAGAGAAAACAATTCAGCAGCATTGTGGAGTGACATAATGGAAAAAATAGAAGAAGATGGGAGAAAAGGTGAATATGGTGAGAAGACATATGCACAAATCATGAACAAAGGGGAAGGAAGAAAGGAAGAAATGAAGGAAATGAAAAGAAGCTATACCACTCGAATAAGCAGTAAAAAGGAGAAAGGATTAGACCGGTATGAAGTGTAGGACTCCTTGATTGCACTGCTTGGTGTTACTACAAACGAGGTAAGAGATTTTATTCTTATTAGCAATGAGACTTTTTGTGACTTATTATTTGAGAATGGACAATTTATTGCAAAATTCATCGGAAAATATGAACAAAAACAATGTATATCCTAGGTCAGAATGTTATTTAATCCTTTTTTAGACAGACAAAGAAAAGAATACTGGTTCAATTTAGAACTGAGGTTGAACCTATAGATTTAAAATGAATCTATTGACTATTTGCAAAGAGGTATTGGATACAACAAAAGTTTAGAATGAAAGAGGACTTTGGATGGGGGGGTGGGAATGTGGGTAATATTAAAAATGGAAAATGACAATGTGATACATATACCAAGTGTTATTAATGTTCATGGTAAAGAGTTTTGTGAGATACAGAAGGCAACCAAAGACTTATTTTTGTGAAAATAGATGATCATTTAATTAATGAATGTGATAAGAAAATATGTTATTTGTGTGGTAATACAGGACATAATGCAAACAAGTGCAAGAAATGTGGCAATACTGGGCATTCATGGCTAAGATGTGAAATAGACATACAAGAAGATGAAAATGAAGTTATACAGAAGAAAGAGATAGAAGAAATGGTTACACAAGAACAAGTATAGTAAAATGAAATTGATGTAGCTGTTATACACAAAGGTAAAGAAAAAGATAAGGAAAAAGAAAAAGAAACAGATGAGGCAAGTAAAGAAGAGTCTGAATGGCATAAAGTAAAATGTAGAAATCATTCTATAGGGAAAAGAGTTAAGGAAAGAAAAATAAAATTTAAAAACATAATGCTTAGAGAAAATAAGAAATGTAAAGGATATTAATTCTAGTATAATAGCTGTTCTGCAAAAGCTGAGAATACTAGCTTTATATGTAAACAGTTTGAAAAACACTAAGAGGAAAATTAGTATGTTACAATGGTGTGCTTGAATAGATGCTGAAGTAATAATATTAGAGGGCATAAGATTATTAACTGAAGAAAGAACACAAACAAAAACATTTGATATGGTACTGTTATTTGGAACATGGGTAAAGAAACATGTTTGGGCACATGTGTATTATGTCAAGAAGACATTAAAATATCAGATGTTACAATAGTAGAACTAGGTAGAATAACAGTGTTAGACATAAAATGTAAAAAAAATGTATATAGAGTTGTAGCTTTATATACATATGTTACTAAAAAAGAAAGAGAGACAATGTTCAAAAGTAAACTTATGTATGTGTGTGTGAATATGAATATATTAATAATAACAGGGGATTTTAATTGTAACCTAAGAGAAAAATAGAAAGATTGTGACATTAAAATAGTTACTGAAATTATGAGGAATGGTAAGTTAAAGTTATGGGAAAATAAACATTGGATGTATAACAGAAATGAAATTAAAACTGAAATAGATTATTTTTTAATTTTAGAAAGTTTAAAAAGTTAAACAAAAAGGAATTAAGTACAATGGAGTTTCTGATCTTATAATGATTTGGAGTGATTTGAATGAACATACAAGAAAATGAAGAACATATAAAGATAGGGAAAGGAATAAAAAGAAGTAATGAAAAAAATTGGATTTAGTAGAAAGAAGGGAACGTATTGCACTCTTGAAATATCTTGTTAGGCATAAACGATTTCTATAAAAAATGGATGGCATGGTGGATGTATTTTAAAGAAAAATATAAAAAAGTATTCTTAGAATGTATAGAAAAGAAAAGAAAGAAAGTAAAGAAAATACAAGATAAGTCACAAAATATTCAAAGATTTATTAGAGAAAGAGAAAAAAATATGAAAAGGAAAAAGAAATATATAAAATGAATCAGCTCAAGAGTCATAACTTGTTATATAAACAAAAATATTTATTAGAAAAAAATGAAGAGGTAACATCTTATTTGTGTAAGATAATGAAAGAAGGAGAGATAATAAAAGAATTAAAATATAAGGAAGGTAAATTAATTAAAAAACAAAAAAGAATAAATGAAAGAACTAAAGAACCTGTATTAAATGTATTTGTTGAGAAAGAGGTGAATATATCAAAAATTATGATGGGAGAAATTAAACAAAGACAATAATGAATATCTAGAATGAAGAATAGACATAAGCAAACTAAATTAAGTAATGAAAGATATAAACAGGAATAGATGGAATTGAATATAGCATGTACAAAGAAATGGAGGATTGGCAACAAGTAAAGTTTATCGAGGTGATGAATGAATGGCTAGAAGCAGGGATTAAATATAAATAAATATGTACTAGAGTGATAAAATTTATATTAAAAAAGCGAAGATAAAGAATTGGAGACTGATAACAGTACACAACACAGATTACAAAATATTTATGAGAATAATTGCAAAAAGACTACAATGCAAAATGGAGAAATTATATGACCAAAACATATTTTGGAGAAAAGGAAAGTTAAGTCACGAATCATTTTGGCTTATAAGAGAGGTAATTGACAGCTTCATCAATAAAAAAGTTGAAACAAAAATAATGCTAGGGGACATAAGTAAAGTGCATGATAGCATACAACATGAATAATTATGGGGGAATAACATTGTATTATGGAAAATAAGAAAGAATGTAAGAGAAAAGAACAGAAAAGAATGGTATGTTAATATAATGAAAAACTTTTATTTTTGACCCATTGAAAGATCTTGAAATGAATAAGAAAAAAGCTATATTAAGGAGATATTAAAACTACAAAAAATAAAATAAAATAAAGGAATGTAATGACTTTTTGTGGAGAATATCCATAAGTAAACTGCCTGTAAAAGCTAATCTGCAGTATAAGAGAAAACAAGATAAAATTTGTAATAAGTGTGGGGAATTAGAAACTGCAGAACAAGTATTTTTAAAATGTGACAAAATTAAGAATTTATGGTTAGAAATATGTAAACATGATATGGTTGGAAAGTATTTAAAATATGAACAGTAAAATGTGGACATGATAGAATATGGTTATTGTGAAGCATGAAAACACGAAAAAGTAAAGAAGATGGACAGAATTATTTTCTATGTTGCATGGAAAATATGAAATGAGCGACTCTGAAATTTAATATAATGGAAAATCGACTTTGGCAAAGATATTTGAAAAGATATGGTTTTGGTTGTGGGTAAAAGAGTGGGGGATACTTAAAAATGTAAAGTAAATGTATTGAGACATGTAAAGTTGTAAATAGTGTAAATATGTAAATAATCTGTAATATGTATATAATATATATATATATATATATATATATATATATATATATATATATATATATATATATATATATATATATATATGGGTCCCTATGACTTCGTCGAAATTTCATTTCATCTAAACGTCATTTTGTCGAAAGTTCATTACATCGACAAGCATTTTAGGTGGGGGGCTTCGCCCCCCACACCCCCCATTGTGGGGGGCTGTGCCCCCCACACCCCCCAACTATATATATCAACTCCAGGGTTGCACAACATTGGGGAAGGGGCAAATGCTTGTCGATGTAATGAACTTTCGATGAAATGACGTTTAGGTGAAATGAAATTTCGACGAAGTCATAGGGACCCATATATATATATATATATATATATATATATATATATATATATATGTATATAGTTCCCATTCACAATGTTGACTTACCATAATGTCGACTTGCATAACAGTGAGACAGCAACAGTGAGGTTTAAAACAGTGAAGTCCTGGAATGGTGAATTTCACCTCCAGGAAACTAACCACTTGTCCACCATAGCAAACTTTGCCTTTTTCTCCACTGTAGTGCGAGCTCAGAGTTGGCATATTTAGGTCAGGAGGGTGTGAGAGTGGAGCCCCCAACATTAGGGGTGGGTTTTATTTATGTACTGTTTTGTTTTTCTCACTCTGGTGGATTGAATTTATGTATTATACTGTTTTTCGGGAACTCACCACTTGGCCACCACTGACAGAAATAACATAATACATAAATAAAACTCAACAGAAAATCTATTCTCATTAACAAAGAAACATTCTGTGACAATTATATTTGAGACTGATTTTTTTTTTGAAAATTTTTCTTGGAGAATATGAAAAAAAGAAAGACTGTTACCCATGGAATCTTTATGTGATAAAACATTTAACTGGGTACAGTATTTGAAAGCTTTATGTAAAGAAGTACTGGACATTGCAAATGTTTATGATGAAAAGGATTTGTGGACTGGTGGCTGGGATTGTAGTAGTGTGTTAAAAATAGAAAGAGAAAAATATTATACATACACCAATCATGATAAATGTGGGGAGAGGGATAGGGGTGTTGTAAAATACTGGGGACAACCCAAAACATGTTGTGTGTGTGTCATGTGTGTGTGTGTGTGTGCGTGTGTGTGTGCGTGTGTGTGTGTGTGTGTGTGTGTGTGTGTGTGTGTGTGTGTGTTTGTGTGTGTGTGAGAAAGAGAGAGAAAGATATTTGTTAGTTGCAAACAAAAGAAAGGCAGAACACTGCTGTATAAATACTTTTAATCCACCAAAAAGATTCACAGGTTAGCGCTTTCGGGATAAACCCTTCTTCAGACCATGTAAAATCATTGCAAAGCAGTTATATACATTGTGGCTAAATCAACAAGTTTAAAAGGACCAATCAGATAAAAACATTTAGAAAACATTTAATAAAAAACAGGTTTAAATGACCTGGTCCCTTTAAAACCGGCATTGCAGAAGAGGAGTGTTTTTTATTAAATGTTTTCTAAATGTTTTTATCTGATTGGTCCTTTTAAACTTGTTGATTTAGCCACAATGTATATAACTGCTTTGCAATGATTTTACATGGTCTGAAGAAGGGTTTATCCCGAAAGCGCTAACCTGTGAATCTTTTTGGTGGATTAAAAGTATTTATACAGCAGTGTTCTGCCTTTCTTTTGTTTGCAGTCTCTACTCCTTGTCAGGCGGACTTTGGCATCAGTACGTTTATTTTGTTTCGTTGGATATTTGTTAGTTAACTCTCACAAAGGAAAATGTTATATTTTTGGGGAAATGGGACATGATGCAAAAATATGAATCAAAATATTATAAATGTAACAACATTGGACATTTATGGATGAATTACAAACATGAAAATAAAAGTAAGGAAAAAGAAAGAGAAGGAAATGAACAAAAATAAGTGATTTTAGAAGTATTAGAAATAAAAGAAAAATTGGAGGAGAAAAAATAATAAAGAATGCATAGAAGAAAGTCCTGAAATAAGTGATGAGGAAGACATAATCTGGGAAATAGTAAAAGGGGGAACTAATTATATTGGTAAAAGAGTAAAAGACAAAAAAAAGAAAACTTAAGGGGCTAAGTACAAAAGGAAAAGAAAGGAAATGGACAAAAAATAATGTATACAACTAATGATTAGGGCTTGGTATATTGGTTAAGGTGTTTGACTCACAGACACATGCCACAGTGTTGAATTCTCATTTTTGGGAAGGAAATTAGTTAGAATGGCTTATTAAGCCCTGTAATTACCTTTGAATTTATGGAACCATGAATCTAAATAAAAAGGAAAATGAAAAATTTAAAGTGCATTCTGTAAATGTGAATAGTATTGAGTATATAGTAAGAAGAATAGGAATGTTGGAGTGGCGTAATGCATGCAATGTAGATGTAATTAAATTAGAAGACAAAATATTTTTAACAAATGAAGAAGGATTAAAAACAGAGAAAGTGTGTGTGGGGAGGAAGATAATCTGTAATTTAGGAAATGAGAGATGTTCTGGAATAGTCGTATTCTTTAGATATACAATAAAGAAATTAGATGTAACTTTTGCAAAAAATGGGATGATTAACCATTGTACATTTAAAATGGAAAGAACAAGTCCACGGAATTATAACACTGAATGCGTATACTAATTGTAAATTAAGGGAAAGCTTATTTCATCAGAATTTGGACTGTGTAGTGATAAATATGAGTATTATAACGACAGGAGACTTTGTGATTTAAGAGGCAAATTTAAAAAGATAGGCAATGATATAAGAAAAATGTTAGAAGTTTTAAGAAGTGGTAAGTTAAATCTTTGTAACCAAAATTCATGGATATGTATAGAAATAAAAATGATTGTTTTATCTTCTTCTTTCGGCTTTTCCTGGTTAGGGGTCACCACAGTGGATCACCTGTCCGCTCATGATTGGCAGTGGAGTTTTACGGTGTCAAGTTGTCAGCCTGGTGCCCAACCTTCCACAGAAGGCACACACATGCACACACTCACACCTAGGGCCAATTTAGAGTGTCCAATCCATCTACAGCATGTCTTTGGGATGTGGGAGGAAACTGGAGCACCCAGAGGAAACGCACACAACCACAGGGAGGACATGCAGACTCCACACAGAAGGCACATCAGCTAAGGATCGAACCGGAGAACCTCTTGCTGTGAGGCGGCAACGCTAACTGTTACACCACCATGGCCACCCCAAAAATTATTGTTTTATATTATCAGAATATTTAGTTACAGGAGAAGGGGACATAATTGAAACAGGATTTTCTTTTTTTTTTTCAAACACCTTTATTGAATTATCACTTGTGACATAGGAAAATATGCATTCATATAAAAGTAATCAAACTATATTAACATACATATTTTCTGATAATTTTGCAATATGCCTAGAGATTAAGGAAAAGAATGAATACATAAAAGTAGGCAAAGGAATACAAAAAGATAAAAGAAAGGCATGTAATGAAGACAGAAAGAGATTAGCAATACAGTTATGGAAAGATCATATTACTAAGAGAACATTTTATAAAAAGTGGTCTGAATGGTAGGTGATATTTAAGGAAAAATATAAAAAAAAAATTTTACAGTGGCAATATGATGTGAGAAAACTAGACAAAGAAAAATATAAAAGAATGTATAATGATGCATTGAAAGATTTAGAACATAAATAATAAAAATTACTTTGACAAAGAAAAAGAATTATATGAAAAAAATCAGGAAAAATACAAGAATTGTTATATAAACAAATATATTTTTACAAGGAAAAATAAAAGAAGGATTGAGTTGCTTAAGCAAAGGAGAAATAGAAAGAACTCAGGAAAAGTTTATGAATAGCGCAGTGCAATATGCACAAGAAGTATTTAAGGAAAAAAAAGAAGGTAGTCAAAAAAACCTGGAAAGTAAAAAAGAGTAGAGAAAAAGAGAATAAAGAGTTGGAAAGGAGATTTCTTTAAATGAGCTAGATAAAGTACTATTACAAGTAAATATAGATTTGTCTGCAGGCTCAAATGGAATATTGTATGAAATGTATAAAAAATTAAGGGATTTGCAAAAAAAAAAATGTAAAAGATTTTGAATGAATGCTTAAATGCAGGTTTTATGTATAAATGTATAAAGAATTATGTAGTGGAATACTTCAATTCATATGGAAGAAGGAAGATAGAAGAGAAAAAAATGGAGATCAATAGTACTAAATAGTACTAAATAATGATTATAAGATCTTTATTAAAATAATACAAAAAAAATTTGAAACTAAAATGGGAAATATTATGGAAGATAGCATATACAGTATAAAGGGGAAGGGTTGCCAAAAATTATTAAAGCCTGAGACATTTCAAGAAATGCAATTGACTGTCTACAAAGTAGTATTACTTTGAAAAGCTGGATACCTAGAATGGAAAGGAAGATTTTTCATCATGAAACGATGGTATGATATATGATGTATGCATAATATTGACATTAATATTGAACAAAGGAAGATTTTTGTTGATATACTAAATGAATGGTCTGAGAAAGGTACACATGATAGCAGTATTTTTGATGGTGTTATGAAACTGATATCAAATAAAGGGGAAAAGTAAAATAAGAAATTGTAGACTGATTGCTTTGAATAATGTGGTTTATAAAGTATTGATGAAAAATTATACAAATGATATATAAGGCAAATATAAAGTCAGGAATTATTGATTGTGGTTAAGAAAAGTGGTAGATGATTAGCTATATGGTGGAATGGATGCAAGATTAATGGTAGGATATGTTAATAAGACATTTGTTCATGTAAGTCAGCAATGCTTGTGGAAGAGTTTGGGACAATATCAGATTAAACAGAGGTTAATGAATATATTAAAGATAGATTGTAAGGGTTGAATAATGAGCAATGGCTGATTTAGTACAGAGATAGTGATAAAAAGCAGTATGAAGCAGGGATGCCCTCTAAGTAATGTATTATTCTAATTAGCTACAAATGCTGTATTGGATGTTTTAATCCCAAGTACTGCCACGGGGTGCATCTAAGGTCACATCTGAGTGCTCCCTTTGGTGGTAAGTATTCTGGTACGTTACATCTGAATGCCATCTAGCCGCATGACTAAGTTCACAACAACAATTTAACTCCACTGCTGAAAATGAAATTGAAAAGGTACCTGAACTTTCTTAACTACCTTCTCAACTTTATTTTTGCAGTGGAGTTAACTATAATTTACATATGATATATTAGAGAGGAAATGGCTTATTGTGTACCATTTCTATGGTTTTGATCATTCACAGCAAGCCAATATTCTCTGCTTTCCAAGTGGTATCCCAGTGAAAATGAATGCAAACACTATCATTCTCCCTTCTATGCAGTAAAGCAAATTTGGCACTTTTTTTTTTTTGTTTAGGAACTCATGTAGCCAGGTGTAGATCAAGGTAGTATTTCAGACATTCTGATTTCCAACCCTCTGAAACTAAAGCTTAGTTTATTTTTAAACCTGTAGAAAATTGCTTGTTACATGCACAGCAATCATATTTCTACAGTTTTTCACCATGTATTAAGTGTTGACCAGTTCCACTTATTGCCGCAAATAGAATACTAGCATTAGAAACCACTAGTGCACTTCAGTAATGATTGTACCCCATAGTCCTTTGTGCACTTGGTAATTCTAGTTTCATATAAAAACAACTAATTTATGTGTTCCTGAATGAACAGCTAGAAATTCAGGTTACTGTATATAGTTATGCCAGGCAATTTACTGTGGGAGACAACTTCAATTTATGTGTTGTCCAGGCAAGTAATTTTGAACTTGGATTTTTCTCGGATATGTGATTCAGGGTAAAACAGGAGTAGCTTCATTTTTTTTAGGGCTGAGTAGCAGTTAGGCATTTTGGAACCATTTTCAATAGAGTCAAAGGCCTCTTATATTATTGTTTGAAGATGGGTAAGGTTGTTAAATGATCAGAAAAGAGGAGAACCATCTGCATTTGTATGAGGAGTCTATTCATAACAATTTGAATATAAAATAGCAATTCTTTGACTTTTTTCACTGGTTGACAAGCTCTAATGATGTTATATCTGGGGAAAATATCTTTGTGTGTTTTATGTTAAGTTTAAGCCAGGCTTTAGTAATGGTTCGTATATATGATGTGTAATGGGGAGCCTGTCACTAGCTAAATGGCAGTTTCAGTGAAGAAATTCATATGGAATGATGAGTTATGCCAAAAGTAACTCAGAATGTCAGCACAGTGATTCAGTCGAACAAGTGTGGCATAAAGAGATCTTCTATTACATCTCACTGCTGCATTGGTGGAGTGGGATTTTTAATTAAAATAGTCATGTAGCACTGTTGCTATGTGACTGCAGACTCTTATAGCTTACTGCCTGCAACTTATTGTAGGTTATTGCTTATTTATACATATTATTCTCTTTGATTCATACTTTGCAGTAGATATTGCATAGAATTTAATTCCCGACTTGTGTAATAATTACTTGTTTATTTTCCATGGTGACATATACTACTTAAAGTTTCTGCTTACATTTCATGTGATTTCCAAAGTGACTCCATTACTTAGGCAGGCAATAAGAAAGTCCAGGGATGTTGTGAGACATGAGTCTGGAGGGTAAGTACCTTACAGTCCCTGGCCCTCTTGTACTATCAGTGCTATGTCATCCCATGTGCCTTGCCATGAACATTGCAGTTGCTTCTTTGCACTTATAATGTATGAATTTGCAATATTTTTCATTTGACTTTAATGTTTAGTAATTTAAGTATGATAATTATATTTTTCATACTGTGCCCTAGTGTAAAATATTTCTTCTCTAAATTTCTACTGACTGATTTTTGTGCAGGATTAAAGCTTTGTAGAAATCTGGAATTTTGTTATGACATTTTCAGGGTAACCATTATAAAGACCCTTTTGTGTGCCATTGCAGAATTCAGTTTGTAAATGTTATTCTGCAGTTATGCCTCAGTATCTGCGGCTAACATGCATATTCAGAATATTTCTAAATTCTGGTGTAATGTCATTTTTAAGGATTGCTTCTGTCTTTCAGGTTGCATTCTTTTATTTGCTGCCTTGTGCTTTCCTCCATGAAAGGCAGTTAAATTTTTTGATTTTTTAAGTGCACAATGAAAAATTCATTCTACACATGGTATGTACAATAATAGATACTTGGTGTTTTTAAATTCTGATTATGCAATGTTATCAAGTCTCCTTTTGTCTTTTACTTCATACCTATAACCTCACACTGCTGTTTCACCAATTTCAAAAAGTACAATTTTCTTGCACTGCGACTAATAGTAACTCACTTAGTGACCATTTTATTTATAGAGAACTTGTTTGAGAATGGCACAGTCATTCATTTTAAAAATGGGTATATTGTTTCACACTATCTGAAAAGGCTGGACCAAAGCTTATAGGCATCTAGGGCAGTTATTCCACTTATCATTCAATAGGCAATTAATAAGAGGTAAATGAGATAATTAAAATAGCAATGCGGGCTAGCAGTGTACAATGGTAGTATCTTGTTAGTATCTGGAATATCTTTAGTATGACATTCTTAATTATTGCCCAGTGCCACTGCTAGCTTATGTCACATGTTGTATCTGCACAGAAGTTTAATCCTATGGTTATATAATTGATTATCACTTCATCCTGATATGGTGCCATTGTGGATTTTGCATCTTTTCTTACACTTGAATATTCAATTTTTTGGGTTTTTGACTATAGTAGCCTAAACTTTGATCATCATGTACCCACATTGTTAAGGTAATCCTTTTATGTGGCATAAATTGTGAGTAACAGTATGGCATCCAGAGCCAAAGAAATTATAGTCCCACTGTACTGAGCCATCGTTACACCAAAAATCTATCAACCAGATAGTCTGGATGATATTTCTGCCTTTGTCACTTATGTGTCTGAGTCTAATCAGAGGGATGGCTCAGTTAGATATATATTATTACTTTTGCACTAATTCTTACATGGATCATGCAGACAGTTTAGATATTTCTGACATTATTTATGTGTCTGAGTCTAATCAGCAGGATGGCTCAGAGAGATAAATGTTACTACTTGTACATTAATTCTAGCATGAAGCAACCATATGTTTTGGACAATACTTCTGGCTTTATCATTCATGGCAGTTTGGGTGAGAGAAAGGCATGGATCAACCAGATAGTTTAGACATTTCTGACTTTATGTGTATGCTTGATTTGTGTGTACAGTTTGGGTGAGAGGAAGGGCTTAGTGAGACATATGGTATTACTGATTTTATACTAATTGCAACATTGATCAACCAGATATTTTGGACAATATTTCTGCCTTTGTCACTTATGTGCCTGATTATTATCAAAGGGATGATTCAGTGAGATAAATTTTATTATTACTTGTGTAGAATTTAGGTGAGATAAATGTTACACTACTTTTACCGAGAGATGGTAATGACTCAGTCTAACATTAACACCTGAAACAGAAATCTAATGAATGTCTACTCTATAGGTTATATGCAGCAATTATCACCTTTGTCTGAACATGCAGAAATGTGCAGTAATGAAATGTAAGTCATTATCATATTATTAGTTTACAATATGTGCAGTTACAGTATAACACTGACTCATTATCACTTCTCAGGTAAAACCCTTAGCAGTTGCCATTGTTATTCACATTACTGAAAGTCATTATCACATTGACTACACATGCCAGATTTTGAGTTCTGCATATGTGGAGTCATGCAGATGGTTCCCCCCAATCTCTTTCTTTTGTTTTTCACAATTGCTTGTGCTGTAAGATACAGATGAAGGTATCCATTGTGGTTATTTGGTTCATATTTTTGTGAATTACTGCAACTGAACACTATACCATGTAATGACTTCCTGTATCATACATTCATTATATAGTGTTCTGCTGTGTTGATTTCCAACTGCCTCTGTGGAGGTAAGTAAGCATGGTGGAACAAAGGCATTGGTGCCATTGCCACCAGATGTAAACATGTACAACAGTTACACGAATGGGGTAGACTGAGCCAATCAAAAGAACTATTACACTGTGGGTAGGAGTGAAGATTTGAACTGCCAAGCAAGGTAATGCATATTATATACATATATTTATTTAACATTTGTTTACCGGGAAAGTCCGACTTGAAACAAAGCCAAATTTTAGGGGAGGCCTGGGGAGAAATGCTGCAGATGCATGTCGTTGAAACATGGGAGGAAACCCACACAAACACAGACAGGATATGCAGACTTCACACAGAAGGCACTCCAGGCAAGACTCGAACCAGAGAACCTCTTTCTGTGAAGTATCAATGCTACCACGACATGACTGCACCATCCAAATACATATTTGTAGTAATCCAGTAAATCTCTCAAACATTACCAGTAACCTACTTGCATTTCTTCCCTGCAAAGGTGCTTTTTCCTTATGACAGTGACATGGCTTCAAGCGCAGGAAATGACAGGTGAGACTGTGGGTGTGTGGCCATTCCTACATTCACTGGGCTGCCAGCCATGCCTTCAGAAGTGACAATACTACAGTTTGAGCTTACCTACATCTAGTATGAAGATACACTGGATTGCATGAAGAGGTATGCAATGTAGGAACTCATGCCTATGTTGGAAGAGAAGTGTTACATCTACCCTGAGCCTGACATTATTGTGTTGCACATTGGAGGGAACAATGTCATCACTCATCTACTTGGAGAGCTGAGGTTTCAAATCAAGGTGATTTTTGAACACATGAAGTCATGGTGGCCACATTGTCATTTTATGTGGTCTGACATAATTCCTCGCCAAAGGTGGAGAAATGCAAACAGTCAATGGGCAGTGCAAAAGGTCAGACAGTTACAGAATGGGTTCATGCATGGCTTGATGTACACGGTCGGTGGATCAACAATCAGCCATAACAGCATCACTGCAGAAGACATTCCCCTCTTCTGAAATGAGTGAGTTCACCTAAATGAAGGTAGCAATGACCTGTTCTTGACCGATCTCCTTAATATCCCAAGATGCCTTCTAAACAGCATGAAACATGACCTATCAGGGCTTCTGAAATTGCTGTTTAACTGTAGCCTCCATGTGCCTCATGAATGGAGAAAGGCAACAGTCATCCCTCTGCACAAAGGTGGTCCATCTACAGACCCTGGAAACTACAGACCCATAAGTCTCACTAGTCTTATTTGTAAAGCCATGGAAAGAATTACCACAGAGATGATCAATAGAGATATAGTAAATTTCCAGACACTGGGCTCAACCCACTTTGGTTTCATCAAGGACAGATCATGCCTACTCAACTTGGTGGACTTCTTTGAGAAGATCACCAAGGCAATGGATGATGGCAAAATTGTTCACACTGCCTACCTTGACCTGGCCAAGGCATTTGACGCAATACCCCACTCGGGTATTGTTGACAAACTCAAGAGGTTAGGTACAAACCCATATGTCACCCAATAGATAGAAAACCAACTCACAGACAGGACCCAGGAAGTTAGAATTGGGGAGTCCTCCTCTACAAAGAGGTCATTCACAAGTGGAGTCCCTCAGGGATCAGTCCTTGGACCACTTCTTCTTGGCATTTACTTCTCAGAAGTCAAGGCCAATGTCAGTGGTCTCTGGCTGGCTACATTTGCAGATGATTGTAAATTAGGAGCTCTCTTTGAATCTCACACTAACACAAATGTTCTCCAGGATGGGCTGACACAGGCAAACAACTGGTGTTAGAGCCATGGACTCAAACTAAATGCCAAGAAATGCATAATAGTATGCCTTGGGAAGTCATCCGTTCCTGGTAACCCCTTATAGATGACCCAGTAGTCAAGGACTTAGGGACAGACATAGATAGTAGTCTACCCATGGGTCATTATGTGTCTAGAGAAGTGAGAAAATCATTTTATATTGCACAACTTATAAACAAAGGTATAGCATCTAAGTCCAAGGAAGTCATTGCTAAACTGTATTCGGTATTCATCAGACCTATCATTGAGTACAATGCCCCCTCTGGTATGTACCTAACCAGGCATAACCAACAACTGGAATGTCCACAGAGGTTCCTCACCAAAAGAATACAGGGCATAAGTAAAATGTCCTATGCAGACCGTCTCAAGGCCCTATCCCTGTATTCTGTCTCCTACAGGCTTTAGAGGGGAGATCTATGCCTGGCATACAGGACATTGTCAGACCTCACTCTGATGGACCTCCTGCATGTCTACAAAACAAACAGCACTAGAATTACCTGTTCTAAAGACTTAAACCTTGCCTATGATATAAATAGGTCCTGCTGGAGAGATAGGTATGATACTCAGAGACTACAGAGTTTATGGAGCAGGGTCCCCATCCATGTGAAGCAGAGTTCCTCCCTAACCCAATTCAAGTGCAACTTGGACAATTGGATGGGAAATTGAAAATTCATCCCTGTTTTGGCACCTATGTCTCTAATGGATAGAGGTAACCTGTAAATGGTTCATCTCCCAAACCTCTGCTTACACTTATCAAGGGTATCAGAACTTGTCAGAGATTTGGGATGCATGGTTAGGCTTAAAAAGGCCCTTGTGGTTGTTAGCCTAGTAAACACCTATGAACCTATAATGTTGTGATGGCAGTAATGCAGGATACAGTGGCAACATGTACCTAGTGACAAAGGATGGAAAAAAAACATGACAAAGTAGGACCACCATGGTAAGAAAAACTTGAAAACCTCATTTTAAGATGGTTTCACTACTTATAACATAGTAAAAGAATTGTAATCGTATGCTGTACTCATATATACAGATATATACAAATATTACATGTCATGACTCAGGTTATGAAAATTATGGCAATTTTCATATTTTGTTGATTCTGTCTGCTAGGGAACTTGTCAACATGCTGAGTAAAACCTCATTTTAAGATGGTGAAAGAACTGTATGTGTTTGCTGTACACATGTACAGCTATAACAGTTTGTTTATGACAGTTTATGAGATTTATTATATTTTTTCATATCTGGGTAAATAACTCTGGCACAGAACATGTCAACAAGCTGAGTAAGACATCGTTTGGAAGACAGTATTAGTACTTACAAGATGGTAAAATAACTGAATCTGTATGCTATATACATGTACAGATATCACTGTTTGTTTATGACAGGTTATTAGATTGATTTATTATATTTTTCTTATTTGAGCAAATAACTCTGGTAGGAAACATGTCAACATGCTGAGTATGACCACATTTTAAAGAAAGTATTAGTACTTACAAGATGGTAAAATAACTGTATCTGTATCCTGTACACATGTACATATATCACAGTTTGTTTATAACTTAGGTCATGAAAATTATTATATTTTTTCATAATTTGGAAAAAAACTCTGCTGGGAAAGATGGCAAGGTGATAGGTGAGGTATCCTTTTGAAGCCACTATCCAAATTAACAACTTCATTTAATAATATGAAATGTGAGTATTATATATAGACAGAAATCACAGTCTGCTTGTGGGATTATGAAAATTAATATTTTTCCATATTTCTGTCAATATGTGTGCAAGGAAGTAAGACAAGTTCAGGGGTAAAGTGTAATATTTACAACAGAACAAACAAACACCAATTTCTGCAAACAATTAATGCTCATCTATGACAAGGTTAGGAATCAAATACTCTTCTTATTTGTTGCAATATGGAAATTATTATGTTTCTAATTATTATACCCATACCTCTGCAAGGAAGCATGGTAACAACACACATGGGGGATCATTTTAAAGATGACATTGAGCCACACAACTTGTACACTGATAGGTAGTCTCTATCTGTTACAGGTGATGAGATATTATGCTTTAATTATCAGAGTATGAGAAATATAATAGTAATCATATTTCTGTGAATATCTCAGTAAAGAAGCATCACATAGTAATGGTTAAGGTATCATTTTCAAACTGACATTCACACAAATTAATTACACACTGTATGGGTCTGCATGGTATGTTTACCACGATATTGTGTTTTGTTTTACCAAAAAGGTAAAAAAAAATATGCATACCATCAGCATTCCTTGGCAAATATTTAATACTGACTTAAACACACACTATCAACATTTATACCATTGGAAAGATAAATGACTTTTGGGCAACTTTTGCATTTACATTTTAGTCGAATTCTTATGGTTAAAGAGTTATGAACATTTGTCTTCTATATGGTATTACAAATGGATTATTTGAAAATTAGCTCAGGCTGCATTATTGTTCCTATGGTGCAAGTAAGCAGTCATTTTCAGAGCTGCTCTGGAGTGAATGAGTTCAGAAGGTTAATCTGAAAAGGGATATACATGTTACAAAACTGTGGAAAAGATGCTAAGTTTTTTTCTTATGCAGATGATGTAGTAGTTATAGCTAAGAACAAAGAGTGGATGAAAAATATTGTATTTTATTTTATTTATTTATTTTATTTAGTAATCCATCCTTTGTTGGCTAGGTTAGTCCCTCCAGCCTAGTAGCCTCATTTCTTGGGAGACCCGAGGTGGAATTTATACTACTAAGAGAAATTTGGTCAGGTCATCAGGAAACTTGCTATTCTTGTCATTATTGTCTGTCTGTGGAACCCATTCTGGAAGAGCACTTCCTGTTTTCATTTCAGGTGCAGAGACAACCCAGAGAAACAGAGAAGCAGATGGAGAGAGAAGGCGATGATAGAGTAGTGAAAGAAATGAAGGAGAAAGCAAATATTGAGGAAAGAACAATGTGAACAGGATTCTGAGGACATGTTTAAAAGAAACCTGTTTAATGGAGATGACTCAGCAAATGATGGATGTATAACTACAGCCCTCCAGCTGGGAGGGTTGTGGGAAGATTTACTTGAAGAAATGGTGGTGCAGAGTCAGACAGAAAATGAAGGAGATGTTTCTTGGAGGGACATTATGGAGAAAATACAAAAGGAGGATGCAGAGACAATCCTGACGAATAGTGGTGAGATGGAAAAGGAAAACAGGTGCATAGAAAATGAAAGAAGCAAAAGAGTAGAAGCAGAAAAGCACACATAAGAAAATGAAACATGGAAGTATGTAGTAAGAATTCAAAGTAAAGAAGACAAAGAAATGGATAGGTATAAAGTGTGGGACAATTTAATATCCCATGAGATAAGAGCATTTATTCTCATTAACAAAGAGACACTTTGTCACATTATATCTGAGACAGTTTTTTTCATGGGAAATTTTCTTGCAGAATATGAAAAAAAGGTATCTTTATATGATAAAATCATTTGCCTAGGAAACAAAAAGAAGATTCATGATCAGTTATGAACAGAGGTAGAAAGAGAGACTTTGAAAGGACATTTGAAAGCTTTTATGTGAAGAAGTACTAGAAATTGCAAACGTTTATGACAAAAGGAGTTTATGGACTGGTGGCTGGAATTGTAATATTGTGTTAAAAATAGAAAGAGAACAAATTATAGATACACCAAGCATGAAAAATGTGTGTATGTGTGGGGGAGGGGGGTAGAGGTGTTGTAAAATATTGGGGACAACTCAAATCATGTTTTTTTCTGTGGAAACTAAGAGCATTTGATAGGTAACTGTTAAACGAAGATGTTATATTTGTGGAGAAATTGGACATGTTGCAAGAAAACCTGAATTGAAATTTTATAAATGTAACAAAGTTAGACTTCTATGGATGGATTGCAAAAATGAAAATAACAGTAAGGAAAAAAGAAACAGATGAAAATGAACAAAGCGACAAATTTTAGAAGTAGTAGAAATAGAACAAAAATTGGAAGAGAAAAATAATAAAAGTACACAAAAGTAGGTTCTAAAAATGATGAAGAGGACATAAATTTGGAGGTAGTAAAAGGGCAAAAAGAATTCTACTGGTAAAAGGATGAAATACAATGCATCAAAATGAATATATACAGCTAAAGAATGGGGCTTGGTATACTGGTTAAGGTGACACATCATACAGTACTTAATTCTTACCTTTGGGAAGGAAATTGGTTAGGCTGAAAATGGTCTAGTAAGAAAGCTAGGTACATAATTAGCTATGAATGTATGAAACCACAAATCAAAGGAAAAGGGAAAAATGGAAATTTTAAAGTGTTTCTGTAAATGTGAATAGTATTAAAAATTCAATAAGTAGAATATTTATTTATTTATTGGTATTTCTTTACCAGGAAAGTTCACTGGGCCAAGCAGAGCCCATTTTCAGTGGCTGCCCTGGGAGAAGACCTGCACAAGAAACACAAATAGACTATATAGTACATCATGGGTTCCTGTCACATAGTCAAACTTGTACAAGTTCAAACCTTATATGGTCGAGACCACAAGTTCAAACTTGTACAAGTTCGAGCATTTCAGTGGAAATCTCTGTAAGGGGAGGTTTCTGTTCTATTGAATGAGGTCTGATCTCGGAGTTGGTATATTTAAGTAGCGGGGGTGGGGGGTGCAGGGGTGCTTGCCCCCCTGCTTACAACAGTTTATTTTGATTTTCCTTCTTTTTTTATTCATAGTAAAAGTTTTGTAACCTTGAATGAAATGGTTCGTACATTTCGTGTTTGAAGTTATAAAACTTCAGCTATGTGATATAGACCAGTACATCACAAGACACACTTTTGAGTATATACAGCATAGAGGGAGGAAAAAATCTTAATAGTAGTACATTTAGAAAATATGCACACACTTGATAAACAGTTAATAAACTAATTACAATGTAGCATAATTATAGCTGATATGGAAGTATGGGTGAAAATAAAATGCTTGCATACACACACTTGATACAAACATAAACTAATTACAATGTAGTGTAACTATAGCTGGCATAGTAGTGTGAGTGAATATAAAATGCTTAGCACTCAGATAATGACAGAGATTTAGAGCTGGGAAAGACTTTAAGAGGCTATAGCAGTGATATTGCAGAAGTTGTATTATATAAGAGGAAAATGAATGGAAGAATATGAGAAGGAACATTTAAGAAGTTGTAAGTGATAACAGTAGAGGTAATAAGCAATAGAGATGGAGGTCAGGAGAGAAGGTTGTTATTAATAATGGGTAAAGAGAGAGAGACAGTATGAAGAAATGTTAGTGTACTTGAGATAGATATATAGAAAAGTGTGATTACAAAGGAGAACACTGGGAATGGTAAGAAGGCACTAAGGTCTAGGTAATGGCTGGAAGAAGTTTAGTGTAACTACAGATCCATTTGAAGTGAATGTGTGTGCATAGGGCAGTTTTGAAGGAGGCAGTGCATTGTGTTATATGACTGGCTGGAAAAAGACTGTTCCAGATTTTAGCTTCCACCCAGGAGTAGTAGCTAAACAGCGGACAGCTTAGATTTCTGAATTTGGAGGAGGTTTTGGTTTTCTGATCTTAGGAATCACTTGGGATTATAGTGGGAGAATAAGGACTTTAGGGTAGGACAATTCTGTGGTTTAGTAAGCAATTTGTGTATGGTAGTAATTGGAGATAAGCAAGATAATGGGGGAATTTGAGCCAGTTTAATGTTTTTAGAGGTATGCAGTGGTGGGTGGAGTGATGGTTGTTTGTTGCAAATTTGGCTATCTTGTAGCATATTTCTAGTTTCACTTTGAGGGAGGATTGGAGGTTGGTTAGTAATGGGGTACTGCAGACCAGGGAAAGAAGTAGATAAATGGAAGCAAGTACTTGTTTTGTGGGGAAGGAGAGGAAATGTTTATGTCTATAGAATAGCTCCATGTTTTGTGAATTTTTGCTCATGTTTTTTGTATGTGTAGGTCAAATTTTAGGTTTTTATCAATTACAACATCTAAGAGTTTGGTTTGGGTAACTAATTCAATTTTTATGTTGTTTAGAGAAAATATGTGGAATTCAGCTTTGTTAATGAGAGTGTTTTTCTTTGGGGTGAATATTATGAGCTTGGTTTTATTTGGGTTTAAAGACAGGTGGTTATTGTGGAGTCAAGTCTGTACAGCAGTAAATGCAGATTGAGTAATTTGCTGTAGTTGAATTGAGTTTTCAGCAGAGCAGATTATGGTAGAGTCATCTGCATACTGAATAAGAGACCCTTGTTGAAATGATAGGTGGAGGTTGTTGATGAAAATGTTAACAGTAAGGGTCCTAATATGGAGCTTTGGGGGACACCTGAGAGACTATGACTATATGGGGATATAGAGTGTTGCCATTATACAGCATGTTCTCGATCAGATAAGTAGCTTTTGAACCAGTTGAGAGATGGAGTAGATAGTCCAATGTTAAAAAGCTGGAAAAGGAGGATTGTGTGTGAGAGATAGTATCAAAGGCTTTAGATAAATCCAGAGATAGAGTGGAGATAATCTTCCTTGATCCACAGGCTTTATTAACTAGGTCCATAAAGGATATAAATGCAGTTGAAGTACTATGACCAGGCCTGAAACCATGCTGCATTTGAGAAAGGATTTTATTTTTAAGAAAGAATTGTAGAAATTGGGTGTGTATCCATTTTTCAAGGAGTTTGGAGATGGGGGTAGGATAGCTATATGGCAGAAGTTGGAAATATCTGTTGAGGTACCCTATTTGTGGAGAGATAGTATGTTTGCTTTTTCCAGAGGTTGGGGACATAAGATTCTTGGATGGATCTATTTATGAGAATGCTAATGGGGTAAGCAATAGTTTCTGCAGCAATTTTTATGTATTCTATGGGTATGCCATCTGTTGTGTTTGAGTTGGGCTTTAGTGTCAGAAGAGGTTTTTTATGGTTGTTGTAGGGACAGTAGAGAGTTGAATTCTGACAAGGAATTGGATTTAGCTAAGTTTGTATGGGTGGTTGAGGGGTTATGAGTACAGGGAGTAGTTTGGCCTAATGTGTTTGTGGTAGAGAGAGGAGGTTGGGGCTGTGTATGCTGACAGGGTGGAGTATTACTTGGGAAATTGGTTGTGGTGAGAGGTTGAAAGAATGTGGCTGTGATATTAGCTGTAGTGTCTATTAAGTAGGAGATGAACGTGCTTGCTATTTGATTTGATGTTGTGTCTGGGTGGGGGCAAGGATAATTTTTTGTGCCAGGATTTAGGAGAGTGCTAATGGAGGACCAGAATAGCTTTGGGTTGTTTTTGTGTTTTTTTTGAAGGTTCAAGTAGTATTCTTTCTTGTTTTTGGATTAAATGATTTTATTTGGTTATGAAGTTGCTTGTATTTTAACAAGTCTGAGTAGTTCTTGTGCTTATGCAATAGCTTCCAGGTTTTGTCCCTAGTTATCATTATTTCCTTAGTAGATTTAGTTAACCAAGGAACATGTTTGCTTCTTATTCTTTTGGTTCAGGTGGGTGCAATGCTGTCTAATGTTTTTAGAATGGTAGTGTTAAAGCAGTGCAGGGCATCATCTAGGGAGAGAGTTTTTAGGTTATTCCAATTTGTGCTTTTTAGGATATTGTTGAATGTTTGAGGGTTGAATTTAGATAGGCTTTTGACATGTTTGAACTGCTGTTTTTTGTGACAGGGGGATAGGCTCAAGTAACAAAAGCAGGAAGGTGACCACTTATAGAGTTGGGGTGGGTACCAGCTAATGGGATTTTTGTTGGGTCAGAGAGTAGGATCCAGTCTAAGATAGTTCCTTCATTGGTTCTATTATTATATCTAGTGGGGGTGGAGATTAGTTGGGTATAGTGAAACAAGTTAATATTGGTGGATGGAGTTTTTGAGGAAATATGAGACCAGTTAATGTTCACATCGCCTAGAATTATAGTTTCATATTTTATGGAGTAGGAGGCCCAGGATAATATTTCTTCTAGAACAGGTATGTTATTTCCTGAGGGAATGTATAGGACTATGATACAAGGCTTTTTAGAGTTGTTAACTTTTAGGAAGCAGACCAAGATGTCAGCATTTGGGGATTGTGGGATGTGACCAGTAAATGTCAGTATGTTAAGAGCATTAAGGAATAGGATGTCAACGCCACCTCTATCTTGTTGATTCTATCAACCCTTATTATGCTGTAGCTGGGAAGAAAAAAATTCTGATTTTTCTACATTAGACTTTAACAATGTCTCATTATTTGCTGGGATGTCTATTTTATTATGAGCTAACCAGGCATGCAGGTCAGATGTTTTATTGCACATTCTTTGAAGGTTTATAGTAGTTATTAGTATTGATTTTAAGAATTTTTGGGGGTTTGTAATGATAGGGGAACTGGTATTAGAAGGACCAAGGTTGGGATGGATGTCACCACATTGGACTAATGTCAAGAAAATAAATGAAAGTTGATGAGTAAAAGTGATTAGTTTGGAGCTGATAAAGTGCAATAAAAGAGAGTAGTTATATATTGACCTATGAATAAAGTAGTTTGTGGGGAGGATGTGTATTTTAGAGCAGTTATATAAAGGAGACTGGGATTTATTTCTGAATAGCTGTCAGTTGGGGAGTCTAGGGAGCTAGTTGCAGAAGTGGGTTTGTTGAATGTTGATCTGTGGTTGATTGATGGGAATTGTATTAGAAGCTCTAGTAGTAATTTAGTATGGGATAAGAATAGTATGTGTGAAATGGGTGGAACCATGTTGATTGATGGAGATAGTGTTAAGTGAAAGGAAGTAGAGTCCGGGAAGTGGGCAAGTTCTATTGGTTAGTTGTTGGAAGGAGGTGTGACTAGGGGATATAAATTTAAGAAAAGTGGGGTTGGGTGTGAATGGGGGTAGGGTAGGGGAGCTGAGCAAGCCCGAGCATAGTAAGGCTAAATGGAGTAGGCAGGCACTAGTCTAGTATTGTGGTTAAAAACAATCAGGTAAGTTAACAAGACAAATAGTTTTGGCAATACAGTTTGATGTTGTCTACTAGAATTTGCAGGGTAGGTTGCTATAACTGTTTCGGGCTTAGGTTTGCTGAGATTGCAGGGTAAAATAAGTACAGTTAGAGTAGGAAAAAGGTGGAAAGTAAGGAAAAGCAGGGTCAAGGGTACTTAAATGTAGAGAGGTAAGGGGGTATGCAGTAAGAATAAACAATATTAATTACAGGGGAGTAAGCAGAGAGAAACCTACTTCATGGGCAGAATATCTTTAGGCTGAAAAAATCATTGGATGAAGGGAGAAGGGGAAAGGTATTACAGTACAGTGTAGGGATGTACAAGGAGCTGATTGATTAAAAAGGTCTTACAAAGTTTTAACAAGCTACAAGCTGTACGTACATTAAATTTATTGACTTTTCTTTGAGACAAAGTCTGGTCTCCAGTGGCCAAACGATTTCTGTTCCACATGTAGGTTTCATGCATTCAGCTCAGTCAGGTCAGCAGATTTGAGAAGGTGTCAGCGGAGAGGATGTATTGCATTAAATTAAATGACTATTCTTTGAGACAAAGTCTGGATCTAGTAACCAAAATAATTTCTGTTCCATGTGTAGGTATAACGCATTCAGCTCGGTCAAGTCAATGAATCTGAGAAGGGGTCAGCAGGGAGGATGTATTACTTATTAAGCAAACTCCTCATTGAAATAAGTTGGCTCTGAGCCGAAACACAAGAACATCATTGGAACATCACCATCAGAAGGCCATGGCTACAGCAGATAGGATCAAACAGAAAGAAGAATAGAAATTTTGGAGTGGTTTAATACATGTGATGTAGATATTATTATATTAGAAGACAAGAGGTTTAACAAATGAAGATTACAAACAGAGAAACTATGTGGAGGAAAGATAAACTCCAATTTGTGAAATGAAGGATGTTCTGGAAGCACCATATTCTGTAGAAATACAGTAAGGATATTAGATATAACTTTAGCAAAAATGGGAAGATTAACTGTTGTAGATTTAAAATGGAAAGAACAGGCCTACAGAATTATAACACTGTATGCTTATACTAACTGAAAAAGGGAAAGCTTATTTCATCAGATTTTAGACTATGTAGTGATAAATATGAATATTATAATAACAGGAGACTTTACTTGTGATTTAAGAGACAAGCATAAAAATAAAGGAAATGATATAAGAAAAATATTAGAATTATAAGATGTGGTAAGTTAAAACTGCAACAAAAATTAATGACGTTACAAAAGGAGTATTATAGAACTGAAATAGATTATGTTATATTATCAGAACATTTAGTTATAGAAGAAGGGGGTAGTTGAAACATGGTTTTCTGATCTTCTTGCAATATGGCTAGAGATAAAAGAAAACAAGGAATATATAAAACATAAGCAAAGGAACAAAAAGGATAAACGAGAAAGTATGGACTGAAATAGGAAAGAGATTTATAATACAGTTATGGAAAGACCATATTACTATGAAAAAGTTTTTATAAAAATGGTGTAAAATAGTGGAAGGTGATATTTAAGGAAAAATATAAAAAATGTTTTTTACAGTGGCAATATGATATGAGAAAAAGCAGAGAAAGAAAAATATAAAAGAACATAACAATCCATTGGTAGATTTAGAACATAACAATAAGAACTTTGACAAAGAAAAAGAATTATATGTTATAAATCAAGAAAAAATACAAGAATCGCTATATAAGCAAATATACTTTTTTGCAAGAAAAAAGCAAAGAAGTATCAAGTTAGTTAAGCAGATTAGTAAAGGAAGATGGTAGTGTAATGACAGAAATAAAAAAAATGTAAAAGGAGAAATAGAAAGAACTCAGGAAAAGAGTTTGAGTAGTGTAATACAATATGCACAAGAAATGTTTTAAGAAAAAAAGGTAGTGAAAAAATGTGGCAAGCAAAATATGCTGACAGAAAAGGAGACTAAAGAGTTGGAAAAGGAGATTTTTTTTTAGTTCATAGGTTCATAGGTTCATACTAGGCTATCTGCCCTAGGGCATTTATAAGCCTAGCCAGAATGTGTTTGGCTTTCGCCACCCATTTTAAATTAATTTTGCTATGCCCTTTTGCGAGGTTAGTATACTGTGCCTCTGTCTAACAGTGGCAAAGAAGTCATACCCGGGGTAAACCTACGATCTCCCATCCACTTATCAAGATTCCTCTTGAAGAGAGTCAATGAGGGACTCTGCCTAACCTGGACTGGGATTTTATTCCAGAGTGAAGGGAGCCTCTGGGTTATGAATCTGTCCCTCCAGCATGTCCTATTTATTTCAGTGCTGAGGTTCAAGTCTCTCGAGCGTGTAGCTCGATAGGATTTGGATTTTCTGAGGTGCAGCATGTCCATTAATTCCAGGTTGGACATGGCTTTATACGTCAGGCACAGATCGCCTCTGAACAGGCGGTATGCCACTAAGTAGAGCTGGAGTTTCTTTAACCGGGCAGCATATGGCATCTGTTTGAGCCCTTTGATCCTCTTGGTGAGGTACTTTTGGGGTCTTTCCAGTTGCTGCAGGTGTCTGGTAAGGTACATCCCAAAAGGGGCATTGTACTCAATTATGGGCCTGATGAGGGATGAGCAAAGAGGCACGATGACCTCCCCTGATCTAGATGTGAATCTCTTCATGATTAGGTGGGCTATATAAAATGTTTTTCTAACCACTTTGGCCACGTGGTTGTCAAATGAGAGATTGCTATCAACTTGGGCCCCCATGTCCCTAATTACTTCTTCTGTACTTAATGGATTACCACCTATGTGGTAATTTGTGGGCACTTTTTTTTGCCAAAGGGGATGACTATACACTTTTTGGCATTTAGCTTGAGGCCATGGATCTGGCACCAGTTGTCTGTTTCTATGAGGCCCTTTTGGAGGATGCTTGTGTCGGCTGGAGAGTCGATTATGGTGCCCAGTTTGCAGTCATCTGCGAACTTGGTCAGCCACAGTCCTTCCATGTTGGCCTGTACCTCTGAGAAATATATACTGAACAAGAGAGGTCCCAGGACTGAGCCTTGTGGGACGCCACTTGTAACTGGTTTGGAGTCTGACTTGGCTCCAGCAATTCTAACCATGTGGGTTCTGTCCTTGAGCCAGTTTGCAACCCATCTAGTGACATAGGGGTTTATATTTAAGCTGGTGAGCTTATCTATAATGCCCAAGTGGGGTATTGTATCGAAGGCTTTTGTGAAGTCCAGGTAGGCTGTGTGGACCACCTTCCCCTCGTCAATGGCCTTGGTGACTGTTTCAAAGAAATCAACCAGGTTTAAGAGGCAGAATCTGCCCTTAACAAAGCCGAACTGGGTAGGATCCAGTGTCTGTATGTCCCCAATATCTTTATTTATGAGGTCCATGATTATCCTTTCCATAGCTTTACAGACCAAGCTAGTCAGGCTTATGGGGCGATAGTTTCCAGGATCCATTGAGGCACCACGTTTGTGGAGAGGGACCACAGTTGCTGTACGCCACTCTTTGGGTACATATCGTGTAATAAGGCTGAGATTGAACAGTAGTTTTATGTTTGGGTTTAGCTCTTCTTGGACTTCATGTAGGACGCAGCCCGGGACACTGTCTGGTCCCATTGATGCTGTGTTTTTTGCTTTGGAGAGGGTGGCTCTTACCTGAGCATCCGAGATGTCTTGCTACCCACAACCATGCTGTGTCGGCTGCTACAGCCAGTTCCTTTTCCACATATACTGATGATACTGCAGATTCTATGTTGCTTAATGTAACCAGTACGGGCACTAATACTGCCCCCAATGTAGGTGTTGATGCTAACTTGTTTAATGTAACCAGTATTGATGCTAATTTGTTTAATGTAACCAGTATTGGCACTAATGCTGCCTTCAATGAAGTTGTCGATTCTAATTTGTTTAATGTAACCAGTGTTGGCACTAATGCTGCCTTTAATGAAGTTATTGAGTCTACCAGAAGGAGGGAATCATTTATTAACAACATTGTCAATAATGGTACGGTTATGGATACTGACTCTCCACTTACCAGCAGTGCACCCATTGAATCTGCCAGTTCACCCACCCCTAGGCACACTCCCTACCAGCAGACTGTTGTGGCACCTAGGTGCCAGGACCTGGTTGCAGCCTTCAGACACAGTAACCAGCAACGCACCACCCAGCCACGCACCGATCTGGCATGCTCTGACCGAGCGATTACAGACTCGGTGGCCACCTCCAGTAGTGAATACTCTGAAGGTGAAGTACCCTCCCTAAAAAGGAAAAGTTTAATCAACCCCACGCTGAACTATCATATCAGCGTTTTCAGCAAAATCTGCGAAACAGAAATCAGAGCTCTACTGGGCAAGAATAACCCCCACCCGAAATGCAACCTCAGCAGGAGAGAAAGTACTGCCCTGAAGAAACTTTGCCGCTCCAACCACTTAAGAGTACTAAAAGCAGACAAAGGAGCAGGAGTTGTACTAATGACTGAAAAAGTCTACAGTGATAAAATGCTAGAAATCCTCCAAGACAGTCTGACCTACCAAATAGTCAGCAAAGAAACAGTACTCAACAAATTCAAAAGCATAGACGCCACCCTGTCCTACCTAGCTTATCACAATAAAATTACAGAAGAAGAATTAATGTTCATGGCAGTAGACTCCCCCACTGTAGGGAAACTATTTGGAATCCCCAAGATTCACAAAAACCCAGCAGACCCCCCCATGAGACACATAGTCTCTTCCAAACGCACCAAAACTGAATACATTTCAGAATTACTGGATTTTTACTTCAACCCAGTGGTGCAAACATCCAAATATTACCTCAAGGATTCATGGCACTTCCTAAAAGAAATCCATGACATCCAAACCAGTCACAGCAACAAGAAGCTTACACTGGTCACCCTGGATATAATCGCACTATATCCAAACATCCCACACAAAGAAGGTACAAACCTTGTCTGGAAGTACCTAGTCAACCACAGGTACTTCTCTGAGGAACGAGCGGACACACTCTGCACCCTGCTCAAGCTAGTCCTCGAAAACAACTTCTTCACCTTCGAGGACAAGATTTACAGACAGCTTAAAGGAGTAGCCAT
This sequence comes from Protopterus annectens, assembly GCF_019279795.1. Classification (NCBI taxonomy): domain Eukaryota; kingdom Metazoa; phylum Chordata; order Ceratodontiformes; family Protopteridae; genus Protopterus; species Protopterus annectens. The sequence continues at coordinate 813,447,089 of NC_056746.1, forward strand.
GGGTGCCAAAATGGCACCAGCATATGCTAACCTTGTCCTTAGCTCTTGGGAGGTTGACACCCTCACCAAACTCAAAGGGTTCCAGCAAGTAGCCCTATATAAGAGATACATTGACGATATCTTCTTCCTTTGGGAAGGCACCCCCTCTGAGCTCGAGCAGTTCCTACAGGAACTACAAAACAGCATCCTGTTCCTCAAGTTCACAATCACAGGCTCCGGCTCAGAGATCAACTTCCTTGACATCAGGCTCCACCTTAATGAAGAGACCCAAGAATTCTCTTCAAATATATACAGGAAGCCCACCCACCAGAACAACTTCCTAGACTACAGAAGCCAACACCCGGGCTTCATGAAAAAGAATATCGTCAAAGGCCAATACGTGAGACTCAGCAGAATTGTCAGCCTGGATACTCAATTCTCCGCAGAGTCCCAGAGACTGAAAGCATTGTTCCTAGAGAAACAATACCCAGCTGACCTTATAGATAGAGTTCTCCAAGAAGTGACAGCCAACAGGCACTGCAGACATCAGCCCATACTTACCCATGGCTACTTGGAGAAATCCAAGAGGACTGAGTGCCCGCAGCCTAGATTCCCCATCCCTATCTCAGCTGACGCCAGCCGCATCAAAGAAGCCTTGTCCCATAACTGGGATATACTGAGCTGCAACCCAGATCTGAACAAATCCCTAGGGAACCTGCCCTTCTTTACCTACAAGAAGTGTAACTCCCTGAAATCCATCCTAGAGAGACCACATCCTACCCTAGGTACAGCTAAAACTGAACAGGGCACCAAACCCTGTGACCAGTGCATTTGCTGCCAGCATATACGCACAGGCCACTCCATTAAAGTGGCCAACAGAAACACCCCCATCCTTATTAAAGGCAGCTACAGCTGCAACACCACTAACGTGGTTTACCTTAGCCTCTGTGCTAACTGTGAGTGTTTCTATGTGGGTATGACCACAAGAAAACTCAGTGACAGAATAAAGGAACACTATCAGGCTATACGCAGAACTGATAGCAATAATGCACTAGCCAGGCATGCCACACACTGCCAACCCCCCAAATTTTACTTCTTAGTACTTGAGAAAGTACACACTTTCAGTGATGAGTCCAGTACCCCACTGGAAGTTAGAGAACTTAAATGGCAAATCAACCTGGGAGCTGATAATTTCCCAGGACTGAATGGCAGCCTCAACATAAAGTGCCTGCTCAAGTGGATCAGGTAACCACACATTGCTACCTCCCACATGCATATGTCACAATGACGCCCACTTCCTTTATAGTCTGCACTATATATAGTCTGTTGGAATGCTTTTGTACAGATTTCTGATGAAGTTCGATCAAGTTGTAACCGACTAATAAAAGAACGAAAGCGCTAAAATCTCACTTTGGAGTCCACGTGGTTTTCTTTCAGCTACCCTTGGCTTTTTCGAAAGTCAAAACCAGTGCAATAGTTTAGTATGTAAGTAGAATTCAATGTGAAAAAACAATACAAAAAATAAAACAAACCTGTCTTTTTCTGGACAAAACATAAATTATCATTCAGAAAAAGGCTTATTTGACAAATTTAGTACTGATGTGAAAAACAGCATACTTAGCAAGTATATTTATGTTGCCAACAGTATTTGAAAAGGAATTATTGCAGATATATATTTTTTCATTTATATGGGGTTTCATATTAAACCCAATAAAAAAGAGGAGCTTTGTAGGTAAATAAAGAGGAAGGATGTTTAGGGTTAATTAACCCAGTGGTATATGCCACTTCATTAAATTTGTAAAACGTGTTAATGTGGGATACATAAAAAAGATGAGAGATTACTAATAAAATTGCATAAATATAAGTATGATACATTTTGTGGTATTGTAAAAAAAGAGTAAAATGGAAACATACTATATAAATGAAGAAATAAGATATTACTGAGAAAAATATTTTTGTGAAAAATAAAAAATGATAATATAGAAAAAATAGAAAAGTATGGTATGAGAATATAATGCTAAAACAATACTATGTAAAACCATGGGAAAAGTTATTAGATGAAAAATTTAAAGCTGTAAAAATAAGAAGTAAATGGTGTAATCAGAAAGCAGAATGCCTGGATTTTTTGAGACTAGTAGTAGATAAATTGCCAGTAAAATGAAATATGCAATATAAAAAGAAACATGATAGAATATGTTT